>NC_053168.1:99541502-99866450 GCF_016835505.1 Polypterus senegalus
AGCTCTTACATAACTGCAAGCGTACCTTCCCAGAATACTCCCAGGAGGTGGCTGATGGCTCCTTACCCACCAAACTGTCTGTCATAGCTCTGTAATGTTCTCAGTGTGTCTCCCATTTGTCATATTAGCAAGAATCTTATCGTCTGTGAGACTAGCTCCACCTGCATCATAGCTTCAAGAAGAGTGTACTGGTTTCATCCCACCACGTTGCCTGTCAGTTTATTAATTTGGCATCCCATGCCTGATGCCACATCTGCGCCCAATGAGCCTCTAGAAGTCCACAGTTCTCTTTCTTTCTCCCAGTCTATGTTTTTGCACCTCTTCGAAGAAGACCTCTTGTGAGCCATGTTTGCAGCTCATCACTGTCACACAGTGTATTCCCAGTTACTTTTCTGCAGAGTCCTTCAGAAGTGGTACCTGTATTTGCTGAAGAACCCAGCAACAACCTCTTAATTGCCACAAAGAAGCTTACATCTCAGTTCTTCCTTTTAGTGTGCCTTTTGCCCTTTAGAGACCTGCCATGTAATACACTTCCTGGTAAACTGGTTCCCTCTGGGTTTGTTCTGAATCCCTGCCACTGCATTAGTTATCTCTTTTGCCTTAGCATTTTAGGACACCGTTTGCATTAAAATATGATTTCTATAACAGGTAATGAATTTAGCAACCTTTTTTAAGTCATGTGAAAGTATCTGCTGCTTTTCCCAGTGCAGTGGGTCCTATACAACTGGTTCTTCATATCCACGGGGATTGGTTCCAGGACCCCCTGCTGATACCAAAATCTTTGAATGTTCAAGCCCCTTATATACAAACACTTACATTTACATATAACCTATGTACGTCCTCCCTGTACTTTAAATCACCTCTAAATTAGTTATAATACCTGATACATGTAAATGCTATGTACTTAGTTTTTATGCTTTAATGTTTTCAGGAATAATGACTTCAGGAAGCAACATGCCACTTTTCAAAAGATCTAAGATTTCTATTTTCTTGTCAAGAGATAGCACTTTATACTCCCTCTTAGCCACTGAGATATTGTTTTAAGTGCTTTTTAGAAGCCATTTTTACATGAAACAAAGGGTGCACACAACACAAGTAGTGAACGAATGAGACATGAGGCAAACAATGCTCAAACAACAAATCCTAGAGAGAGACTGAGGATCTGTGAAAATGTCTCAGAGGCTAGCTCACTGTGGCATGAGATGAATGGAAAGCTCCTTTGTCAGCCGCATGTAGGTTGGCTGATCTCTCTCTGTGTCAGACCCCACCTCCTCTGCACAGCGTCAACCACAACATATGTCTACACTTTGCTTCATTTACATGCAGCAAATTCACGTTTTGCTTTTTTGGAGCTTTCTGGATTTGTTTTTTTTAGTAGTTTTGATCCACGGTTTGTAGAATCTGTGGAAGTGGAGGTTCCAACTGTTCATGCATTGCTGAGAAGCCTAAACTCTGAATTGTTCTGATGCATGCTCACAACTGACTTGACCATATTATATTTTCATTTGTGTCTGTATATTATATTAATCTTCCCAGAAGTCCAACTTGGACATTCTACTGTTCACTACCTACACTACTAACTTTCAGCCTTTGGTTCATGTGTCATTTCCTTTGGTCCATGTGTCATTTGTTCATTATGCCAGCACTTAGATGTCATTAAGCTGCAAGTTCCTAGATGAAAAAACTAGGCTAGCAGCAGGCTTATTTTCCTACTAGCCTTTCTAATCGGACATCATGAGGGTGACATGATAACACCTTCTGCTTGTTATCTTTCCTAAATAAGTGGACTGCTGTTGATTGTCTCTTCCCTTCTTTTATGTAATTAATTGTCTTTTTTCCGTTTTCCGAGTTTTCCTTACTCGTGTCTAAGGCTGCTTAATGCCAGCAATTCTTTCAGTGTGGTATGGAAGAAAGACAGTCTGGGGGAGAGATGAACATATAGTAATGAGCCTCCTCCTTGCCCCAGAATTTCAGGCTTCCTGATGGCACTTATTGGGAGTAGAGATAAAGTTCTCTCCCTCTGGCCAGGTCCTGGTCAGACTTGTTGTTCTGGGATATTAGAAGTGATTGACAGACTTCTATAGTTTCCTGACTGCTCTTTTGTTACTTGCAGTTTGCATAGATGCAGAGGTTGGATTAGTGGTTAAGGCCCATTGACTCCCAATTACAGAGAGTAAATTTGGCGAATCTGATAGCTGGAGTTTACTACTGTTTAAACCCTGACATCTGGAATCAAGTTGGATGTTGGCTGTGTTCCACTCCACAGTGGTTTTTAGTAATGCACTCAGGTTTTGAAAGAGAGTGGCAGTAGAGTTTAGTGGCCAGGTGCTTTTACAGATAGATGGTGAATTTATATTTATATAGTGTCTTATAATTTCAATACTACCTTAATTAGGCATTCCTTACAGAGGGCATGCACACACTTGACTTCCTTGGGTTTGTTTGTGTTACTTTTTCACTTGCACCTGGGAATCAGTTTAAGCTTGGTTACTGCATTGCTTAATTTTTTTTCCTTCCTTTAGAAAGTTTTGAAACCAACTGTGAAATTTCTTAGTACAGCTGATCCCTGCTTCACACGTGTAACATGCCATGGCCTAATGATGCCTCATCAAAGTAGTGGTGATGTGAGCGTCATTGAATGGTTACAGTCTGTGTTGTCATGTTTTATTTCTCTGCATGCCATTTTTAAACACTCAATAGTTGGTTATGCTTATTTTGTCTTTCTTATTCTTTTGTATTAAACTGAGTAACTTTTGCTCTACAGAAAATGAATTAAAAGGACTTATTGTCAGTGAACATGAAATGAAGTCTTATGTAAGTAAATTGTTGTGTAAAGTTGAATATTAAACACATTTTTAAAAAATAAGCTACCTGTCCAGCTTTAAACAGTGCTGGACAACTAAAATTCAAAAGTATAAAAAAAAAGACAATTGGCGCCACAGAAAATTCCTTCCTATTAGGCCTGAGCCAATAGTCAGTGGTGTTGTCTATTGCTGATTGGCTGGGCACATTATCAATAGAAATAAACATTTTTGATTGGTTCCACATATTTGCAGAAATTTTCTCAAAGCAACAGAATACAACCACCTTTTTTTCTTTTTTAATCTTGCACTCATTTTCACAGCAAGAGGCAGATAAGATTCATGACTTTAGTTAATTTAGCAGGAGTGCACTTTAGCTGAGAGAATGCAGCCTGATCAGTATGTCACTCAAGAAGTTTGAATGGGAAGAGCTCAGATATGTGCTGCTGTGGTGCCCATGATTTCTCGCTCTTTACAGCACTCTTTTAGGTAGCTCACTATACTTAAAATGATCATCACTACTGTCCACTTAAGTTGGAATTCTTTTGAGACTTTGGCTGGTTTGCCCATTTTAAAGGTTCCCCTGAAGCCACTCACTTGTATGATGGAAATTCAGCTCATAAGGTGGGTGAATGATCCCAGGGCTAATGTATTTTGTCAACAGCATAGTAATATTTTTTGTTTACCATCCGTTTCCTTAACCTGCTCATCCTGGGCAGCTGAAGCTGCTGGTTATATTTTATATAACCTATGCAGTGAGATTCAGTTGCCAGACATGGAAAGTGGCAGCATGGTGGTGCTTTTTTGGTCTTGTGGGCAGTAACTGAAATGAGCTAGTACCAGTGACACTCAGTGCTTCATTGGCTCCCCTCTCCTGTCAATATCATATACTAATATACACGTGCACTTTGTATATTCCAAGGAAGAGCCCCTCGCCCTGTCATGTAAAATTAATAACCAACTGAAAGGTGCCACTTCAACCACGGCTTGCGGGAAAGTAGGAATGTACTGATTGTGCTATGTATCAAAGCAGTGTCTTACATTTTTTTAAAAATCTAAGCAACAACAAAAACATTTTTTCTGTAAAGCATGCTGAGTTGCTTTTTTTTTGTTCAGAAGATGATAGAAAGAGAACAATGAAGGTCGCCATGTGTAAATGTAACTAGTAACTTTTAGTTTCCTGTTGGAAGACATTTATTCAAATCCATTGTCTGAGGCAGATCTAATTTTAGTGTTTTGTGCCAATATGGCATCATGATTTGTAGCAATTACAGTGGGTGTAGAAAAAAATCACCCCCTTCGAAATATTCCCTTTACAGCCTTAAATGAAAACACACACAAAAAATGTTTCTTCCCAGCTTTACTTACTCAATGCAACCTATAACATTCAAATAAAAGATTCAGAAAAATTATAAAAATTCAAAAACATAACATACTGAAATTAATAAGGGATCACCCCCCAATGTCAGTGTCATTTTGTTGAACCACCTTTTGCTTTAATGACAGCCTTGAGTCTGTTGGGATACTTCTCTGTCAGCTTTGCACAGCTATATTGAGCAATAATTTCCCAATTTTCTTTACAGAACTGTTCAAGATCTGTCAAATTGGATGGCGAGCATTAGTGGAGTGCTATCTTCAAATCTTTCCACTGATTTTCAGTGGGATTTAGGTCCGGGCTCTGACTGGGCCACAAAAGGACATTCACTTTTTTCTCCTTCAGCCACTGTGTGGTCAATTTTGCTGTGTGCTTCGGGTCGTTGTCGTGTTGAAAGGTGAACATTCTGCCCATCTTCAACTTTTTGGCAGGGGGTAGCAGGTTTTCCTCAAGAATTTGATGGGATTTTGCCTCATCCATTTTTCTTTCTACCCTAATGAGAGCCCCAGGCCCTGCGGCAGAGAAACACCCCAAAACAGGATGCTGCCACCTCCATGCTTTACTGTAGTTATGGTGTGTTGTGGATGGTTAGCTGCACTGAATTTCCGCCAGGTATACTGTTTGGTATTGAGGCCAAATAGTACGATTTTGGTCTCATCTGACCATAAGACTTTTTCCACTTGGCATCAGAATCTTCAAAGTGCATTCTGGCAAAGTTCAAATGAGCCTTAATGTGGCCTTTCTTGAGGAGTGGCTTTTCCCTTGCGACCTTCCTGAACAAGCCACAGTTGTGGAGCGCTTGTAAAATTGTCACATGCACGCAATGACCACTCTTTACCATAAAATTCTGTAACTTCTTCAAAGTGGCCATTGGCCTCTTGGTAGCCACTCTTACCAGTTTCCTCCTTGCTGTTCCATCCAGTTTGGAGAGATGGCCAGATCCAGGGAGGGACCTAGTAGTACCAAACACTTGCTACTTCTTTATTATAGGTGCTCCTTGGGATTGATAAAACCTTTGAGATTTTTTTTATCCATCTCCTGCCTTATGTTTGTCTACAACTCTGTCCCTGAGATCTTTTGAAAGATTGTTGTTTTCTGTCAGTTGCACTACCAAGCAAGGGAGTGAATGATCCAGAAACAGCTTCACTAATCACACTGATTACAATTGATCACAGGTGGAAGCCAGTAACCATGGTCTCAATGGAAATGGTGGTTACTTACACCTAATTGAATTTACAAATATTGTTTAGGAGGGGTGTGATCCTTTATTAATCTCAGTATTTCTTGTTTTTTATTTATTTTTTTTATTCTTCTGAATTAATTAATTAATTATTCTTCTATCTTTCACTTGAATGTTATAGATTGCATTGAGGAAGTAAAGCTGTAAAAATATTGGTTTGTGTGTTTTCATTTAAGGCTATAAAGCAAATAAATTCGGAATATTTCGAAAGGGGTGATTCTTTTGTATACCTACTATATAAATGAACTTGGAACATGTCACTGTTGAATCATCATATGTGTGCTGAGCTAAAGCAATCTGTAAGATAACAAAACTGACTCCTGTGTCCTACACTAAAACGCTCATGCATTATTTCCCCAAAACCTCGTGTAGACGCTTTCCGCAGTGCATGGGTAGAGTAACTAATAACCTACAGACATCTCTCTTACGATGTCTCCAGCCTGCTGCAAAAAACTACAAGGTCAAAACCAATTGTAATCATCAAGCATAGGAAGGACAGATTATATATATATATATATATATATATATATATATATATATATATATATATATATATATATATACTGCTCAAAAGAATTAAAGGAACACTTTTAATCAGAGTATAGCATAAAGTCAATGAAACTTATGGGATATTAATCTGGTCAGTTAAGTAGCAGAGGGGTTGTTAATCAGTTTCAGCTGCTGTGGTGTTAATGAAATTAACAACAGATGCACTAGAGGGGCAACAATGAGATGACCCCAAAACAGGAATGGTTTAACAGGTGGAGGCCACTGACATTTTTCCCTCATCATCTTTTCTGACTGTTTCTTCACTAGTTTTGCATTTGGCTACAGTCAGTGTCACTACTGGTAGCATGAGGCGATACCTGGACCCTACAGAGGTTGCACAGGTAGTCCAACTTCTCCAGGATGGCACATCAATACGTGTCATTGCCAGAAGGTTTGCTGTGTCTCCCTGCACAGTCTCAAGGGCATGGAGGAGATTCTAGGAGACAAGCAGTTACTCTAGGAGAGCTGGAGAGGGCCATAGAAGGTCCATAACCCATCAGCAGGACCAGTATCTGCTCCTTTGGGCAAGGAGGAACAGGATGAGCACTGCCAGAGCCCTACAAAATGACCTCCAGCAGGCCACTGGTGTGAATGTCTCTGACCAAACAACCAGAAAGACTTCATGAGGGTGACCCAAGGGCCCCATGTCCTCTAATGGGCCCTGAGCTCACTGCCCAGCAGCATGCAGCTCGATTGGCATTCGCCATAGAATACCAGAATTGGCAGATGCACCACTGGTGCCCTGTGCTTTTTACAGATGAGAGCAGGTTCACCCTGAGCACGTGACATAAGTGAAAGGGTCTGGAGAAGCCATGGAGAACATTATGCTGCCTGTAACATCATTCAGCATGAGCAGTTTGGTGGTGGGTTAATGATTGTCTGGGGAGGCATATCCATGGAGGGTCACACAGACCGCTACAGGCTTGACAAAGGCACCTTGGCTGCCATTAGGTATCAGGATGAAATCCTTGGACCCATTGTCAGACCCTATGCTGGTACAGTGGCTCCTGGTGCACAATTCCTGGCCTCATGTGGTGAGAGTATGCAGGCAGTTCCTGGAGGATGAAGGAATTGATACCATTGACTGGCCACCACACTTTCCTGACCTAAATCCAATAGAACACCTCTGGGACATTATGTTTTGGTCCATCCAATGCCACCAGGTTGCACCTCAGACTGTCCAGGAGCTCAGTGATGCCCTGGTCCAGATCTGGGAGGAGATCCCCACAACACCATCTGTCATCTCATTAGAAGCATGCACCGATGTTGTCAGGCATGTATACAAGAACACAGGGGCCATACAAAGTGCTGCGTACAATTTTGAGTTGCTGCAATTAAATTTTGGCAAAATGGACTAGCCTGCCACATAATTTTTTCACTCTGATTTTTGGGGCGTCTTTGAATTCAGGGCTCTGTAGGTTGATCATTTTCATTTCCATCAAACAATGTGGCATCCTTTCGTTCCTAACACATTATCCAGTCTATATCAGTATAGATATCCAGGAGGATTTCTTTTTCCCATTGAGATCTGATGTGTTTTCAAAGTGTTCCTTTAATTTTTTTGAGCAGTTTATATATATATATTTATATATATTTATATTTATATATATATATATATATATATATATTTATATATATATATTTATATATATATATATATATATATTTATACAGTGGTGTGAAAACTATTTGCCCCTTCCTGATTTCTTATTCTTTTGCATGTTTGTCACACAAAATGTTTCTGATCATCAAACACATTTAACCATTAGTCAAATATAACACAAGTAAACACAAAATGCAGTTTTTAAATGATGGTTTTATTATTTAGGGAGAAAAAATCCAAACCTACATGGCCCTGTGTGAAAAGTAATTACCCCTTGTTAAAAATAACCTAACTGTGGTGTATCACACCTGAGTTCAATTTCCGTAGCCACCCCAGGCCTGATTACTGCCACACCTGTTTCAATCAAAAATCACTTAAATAGGAGCTGCCTGACACAGAGAAGTAGACCAAAAGCACCTCAAAAGCTAGACATCATGCCAAGATCCAAAGAAATTCAGGAACAAATGAGAACAGAAGTAATTGAGATCTATCAGTCTGGTAAAGGTTATAAAGCCATTTCTAAAGCTTTGGGACTCCAGCGAACCACCGTGAGAGCCATTATCCACAAATGGCAAAAACATGGAACAGTGGTGAACCTTACCAGGAGTGGCCGGCCGACCAAAATTACCCCAAGAGCGCAGAGGCGACTCATCCGAGAGGTCACAAAGACCCAGGACAACTTCTAAAGAACTGCAGGCCTCACTTGCCTCAATTAAGGTCAGTGTTCACGACTCCACCATAAGAAAGAGACTGGGCAAAAACGGCCTGCATGGCAGATTTCCAAGGCGCAAACCACTGTTAAGCATAAAGAACATTAGGGCTCGTCTCAATTTTGCTAAGAAACATCTCAATGATTGCCAAGACTTTTGGGAAAATACCTTGTGGACTGATGAGACAAAAGTTGAACTTTTTGGAAGGCAAATGTCCTGTTACATCTGGCGTAAAAGGAACACAGCATTTCAGAAAAAGAACATCATACCAACAGTAAAATATGGTGGTGGTAGTGTGATGGTCTGGGGATGTTTTGCTGCTTCAGGACCTGGAAGGCTTGCTGTGATAGATGGAACCATGAATTCTACTGTATACCAAAAAATCCTGAAGGAGAATGTCTGGCCATCTGTTCGTCAGCTCAAGCTGAAGCGATCTTGGGTGCTGCAACAGGACAATGACCCAAAACACACCAGCCAATCCACCTCTGAATGGCTGAAGAAAAACAAAATGAAGACTTTGGAGTGGCCTAGTCAAAGTCCTGACCAGAATCCAATTGAGATTCTATGGCATGACCTTAAAAAGGCGGTTCATGCTAGAAAACTCTCAAATAAAGCTGAATTACATCAATTCTGCAAAGATGAGTGGGCCAAAATTCCTCCAGTGCGCTGTAAAAGACTCATTGCAAGTTATTGCAAACGCTTGATTGCAGTTATTGCTGCTAAGGGTGGCCCAACCAGTTATTAGGTTCAGGGGGCAATTACTTTTTCACACAGGGCCATGTAGGTTTGGATTTTTTTTCTCCCTAAATAATAAAAACCATCATTTAAAAACTGCATTTTGTGTTTACTTGTGTTATATTTGACTAATGGTTAAATGTGTTTGATGGTCAGAAACATTTTGTGTGACAAACATGCAAAAGAATAAGAAATCAGGAAGGGGGCAAATAGTTTTTCACACCACTGTATAAATTTATATATATATATATATATATATATATATATATATATTTATATATTTATATTTATATATATATTTATATATATTTATATATTTATATTTATATATATATATATATATATATATTTATATATATATATATTTATATATATATATATATATATATATATTTATATTTATATATATATATATATTGTCACAGACGGCTGGGGTTCTTACCCGGCCGGGACGCCAGGAAAGACCAGAAGCTGGCATTAAAAGCTTCCGGGTCAGGAGGACACAACCGCCCTGGAGCAGGAGAGGACCACGGGAAAGGAGAAGAGACTTTCCTACTCGTTGGGACCCGTGACCACCGCCAGGGACGCTTTAAGCCTCCTGGGACCCGGGAGAACATTACTTCCGCCACACTTGGCAAGATGGCGGAGGAACCTGCCAGGGGCGCCGGAGTGCTTCCAGGGCAAGGGCAGCACCGCCACACCAGGAAGTGCTGCGGAAGTTCGTTCCCAGCCACCTGGAATGCATCCGGCGGAATAAAGGCCCGCCTCCTAACAGTCAGAGAGCTAGAGTCGGAGAGGGAGCAGGCAAGCTCCCATGAGGAGATTGGCCAAGGACTGAGAGATAGAAAGTTCATTTTGGGTGATTATTGCTTTGTGCATTGTGTGGTGTTTGGGACTGTGTTTATTAATGGAAAATAAACGTGTGATTTTTATAAAGATGTGGTCTCCGACTGGTGGTGTCCGGGCAAGTCTCACAATATATATATATATATATATATATATTTATATATATATATATTTATATATATTTATATATAAATATATTATTAAAAAGAGTCCAATTTTGGAACAGTTTTCTTTGGACTAATGAAATTAAGATCAATATGTACTAGAATGATGGACAGAGAAGAATTTGAAGAAGAGAATGAAAGGCTCATGAGCATACCACATCATCTATGAAACATGGTGGAGGCAGCGTTATGGCGTGGGAATGCCAGTTGAAATGGGTGTAACAAAAGGACCCATAGAGATTTAGGATCTTTGGGACACCTAGATGGCTAACCCCCCTATATCAAAAGGGTAAAGCCCTTTAAAAGGAAAATAAATGTTTTAACGACACAAGTCTCCAAAGCAGATTAGCTAAGATGGCGTTGCTTCTGGTAAAAAAATAAAAAGAGATAGAATCTTGGCTGGAAGAGGGCGGGTCCAGGCAGGCAGAAACTGGACTAGATGTCAGTGGTGTTGTGGTTGTCAATTGTCTGGTCTGCAGAATGAGGAAGAGAATTGGCAGTAGTCAAAAGCACTGTCTGGCTTGCCAGGAGAAGATAGTAATTATCCAAGCCCTTAAACTGTCCACTACACTCACATGTGTGACATGGGTCACTGGTGTTCATTGATCATATGACCACTGGCAGAAGTTGCAAGATGATTTCTGAAGTGTACATGACTATACTGTCTGCTCAAATTCAGACATATGCTGCAAAAATGGTAGGATGACACTTTATAGTACAGATGGACAATGAGCTAAAACATATTGTAACAGCAAACCAAATCCATTTCAAGGCAAAATGTGGAATATTCTTCAATGACCAAGTCAATCAACTGACCTTGATCCAATTGGACATGCATTTCACTTGCTGAAGACAAAACTAAAAGGAGAAATTCCATCGAACAAGTAGCACCTGAAGAATTCAGTAAAGCCCTAACAAAGCATCACTAGGATGGAACCAGCATTTGGAGAAGGCCATGGGTTCCAGATGTTATTATATTCCTGATTATGTGAGTTTGTGCAAATACTTTTGAGCCACTGGAAATGGGGAGCCATGTATATAAATATCTGTCTTTTTTAAATTGCTCATACAATGTTTTCGTTAAATGCCTTAAGTTAAAACTGCAAGTCTACAATTCAATCACATATTGATTGCTTCATTTCAAATCCATTGTGGTGGCGCACCGAGCCAAAGTTATGAAAATTGTATCATTGTCTAAATACTTATGGACCTAACTATCTTATCCAGATTTTCTTAAAGGTTGTCAAGGTTTCTGCTTCAACTCCATGTCTCAGTAGTTTGTTATAGAGTCCTACAACTCTTTGTGTAAAGAAGTGTTTCCTGACTTCAGTTTTAAATGTACTTCCCCTTAATTTCCACTGATATCCTTGAGTATGTGATTCACCCTTAAGCTGAAAGAATGTTGCTGGATCTACTTTATCAGTGCCTTATAGGATTCTAAATACCTGGATTAGGTCCCCATGCAGTCTCCTCTGCTCAAGACTAAACAGGTTTAGTTCAGCCTGTCAGAGTAGGCTGGGATGCACTTGGTTGCTCTCCTTTGTACAAGTGCAAAGTCTTCAAGTGCTGATGCATAATCTATGTGAACTTTAAGACATCACACAGTCTTACTTCATCTGGACTGTATGAATAGGGACACAAATATCTTGCTTGTGTTTGATGTGTTCAGTTGTGTTCATACCTTCTTTAAAGTTCCTGCCTCGTTCTGCCTTCTAGTACTACAAAACAAGTGTCTGAGCTAGTAGTGGGATTTGAATCTGTTAAAACATTCCATCTTTTGTGTTAGCTGTGATCTATTACAGGAATATTGCTAAGTATGAGATAGCCATTCTTCATGATAGGTGGATGGCTAATGTTTTGCCAATATGTTGAAAGTGACAAATTCTTTGCATCTGTGGGCTCAATGCAGCGTTTCATAGTGAGCTTTAGATCAGAGTACTTTTCAGTGCACTTAACAATAGATGCTTTTGGGGCAGAGCTCCCATTTATGTGATTAGAAATGCAGAAGCAAGAAGAAAGCAAACTGTTGAAGAGCGCCATTATGGCTCCACCATTTCGCTTGTAGCACTCTGCTTTGATAAAGACTTTTTTCAGACTTCAAACCTGTGAACAGGAAATTGAACTTCCTACACTGCAGTCGTGTGGGATGCCTCCAGGACAAGAAGCTAGAGTGCGTCTCACCTTTCTGCTGGCAGCATTTTGTGGGACACAATAGCAGCTTTTCATGTTCTATATTACTGCAGAGTAACAGATCCACTCTTCAAATGCAGGCCTAAGCAAGTTGTAGCCACCAGGCGGGGTGATACTGTACTGTAAAACCACCATCCACATCACCTACTTCACCTGCTCATGTGTCAGACCACTGACACTGTTTATACCCTGGAAATTAACCTCACAGTACCACTAAGTGGGACACCTTATATGGAACAGCCTGCCATGTTGTCTGCGTGGAGTCGAGTCTGTTGATTCTTTTAAAAAACAACTAAAAACATTTCTTTTTAAACAAGCTTTTAATTAGTGCTAAATAGTTCCAGTTTGTTTATTTATTGTTTTTTTTACTGCTTTTGTTTATGTTTTTCCTTCAACTGTTTGTATTTATTCTGTATTTGCTGTTCAGCGCTCTGTGACCTCTTGTCTGTGAAGGGCGCTATATAAATAAACTACTACTACTACTACTACACCTTATGACTCACACCATGTACTCCCAGGTGGTGCTCCAAACATAGCATATTACAATGACTTTACTTGGAACAAACCCGAATTGTGTGGCTTATTTTATATACACACTTAAGAACGACACACTACCCTGCTGTCAGTGCTGAAGGTAACAGTTGGAGGCCGCTGTCTGAAGCCATATAGCCCTGTGCTAATTTACCCCCAGCCTCTTTCCTTTGAAGCTTAAGTCAAAACTTGGCATTGGTCTTTTTACTTAAGGTTATTTCCTTGCAAATCTGTTTGATAGTCTTCCGTATAAAAAGGCAATATGTAAGGTTGAAGTGGATTGTGGATTGGATGTAGTCCTAATTGAGATTTCAAGAGAGTTGCCCAAGAATTAGCTAGAGACTTGTGCCTGCTTTATTGATAGGAACAAGTAGCTTAACATTGGTTGTGTTGCCAATTTACCAGGGCAAAGAATATTTTGGTCTGGTTTACTGATGGTTCGATCGGAGAATTCAGTGGTTATTGTACCTGTTGTGCTTGTTCATGATTTTCTTGTCTCCATAAAACTCTGACCAGAATGTTTCCTTTCTTAAAGCAGGTGGCTGTGAACCAATCCCAGAGTCAGACCTGGAAGACAGTGCTGGAGAACTAGAAAGCCTTGCTGAAATCAGCAGCCAACGGCATCATATCAGGATGGCAGACAAGCCTGGTGAGTATCTGCATATTCAGGCTGTTATGTATGTGTCCATATTGGCATATGATGTCTATAAGTTTGTGCAGGAGAGAGACAAATAACTGAGCCTTTTTGTGGTTCGAAGCATCGCGGTGATTAACTGCATGTGCTTGCATTTATGTGCATGGATGTCTGTGTAGGTTCATATAACCTGGGGTGTTTTTACATACAAATGTCTAAATACACAGTCTAGTAAGTAACACTTCATGTGTGCTGGCAAGTGCGTGACTGCATGATTGAGTAACAGCGCGCATGGGAAGAGACACTGTGCATGTATGGACTAGTGTTGATTGGAAGCTGTTCGTACATTTATGTGTGAGTAGTATGTGTAGTTGAATGTGAACAAGTATATGAGAGGGTGTGTACTGTGAGTGCATGTGTATGTGTATATTTTTTGTGGGTGTGTGGGCATGGGTTTATTGAAGAATTTTGCTTTTGCTGGCAGTGAGAGCCTTAGTAGTTAAATCGTAGCCTTTTATACTTTTAGAATGTCAGCAGTTGCTTTAAAAATACACTTGCGACTGTGGAAACGTTGGTCCAGGAAAAGAGGAACGTCTTTGTACAATTCCTTTTAATTACCAGAAAACCACAACACCCACACAGAATTTTTTAGCCAGTTTCAAGTCACTCTGTGACACCCATTGCAGTTGTGTTGCTTAAGTTAAAATGCCACAAAGGAGAAGCTGACACTGGATTGTGCTTACAGAGAACAAAAAGAAAATTTGTCCTATGGGCTGATGCAGAGCTACCGCCATTGTGCCACAGTTTCTTGTGTCTCAATCCTGTGATAATGTAAATCGCAGTCACAGTCACATGAAAGGCAGAGTAGGCTGCATTGTATTTGGAGTAACAGGACACACATGTGAGGTGAAATTTTCCACACAGCCAGTCTTCCATTAGGCTTACTGTCAAGAACACAAACACAGTTTTCACATACTGCGTAAATAGTAGGAATGTGCACCATTCAGAAACTGTCCTCTCAGGCAGCCGATTTATAATATATTATTAGTATTTATAATACATTATAATATTATTCCTGTTTCCTGAAAGGCCATTGAGTAGTGGTCCTCACACATGCAATATGACTGTTTGGCATTGTATTGTATTCTGATTCCCTGAGAAGCGCCAGGCTGTCACTCTTCAAGTCTGCAAAGGAATGTGTTCCAGCTTCAGAAGAAATGATTTCCTTTCACCAGTCATGTTTGGACACGATTCCCGACATTGAGCCCCACTTGAAGTCACTGCAGAGCAGAAGAAAACAAAGGCAGAAGACCCTGAGACAGGAAGTATCTTTCATGCGGTTAGCATTTCAGAAGCTCTACTTACTGTTTACACGTGTGTTTTTTCAGTACTGAAGATAAAAGGGAGACTCCAGCAGTGCATACCTACCACAGTTTCGGTAGCTATGGGGCTTTGAATAGAACAGCCTGCACTGGCCATGTCTCTTCAAGACTGTTACTCCTGAAGGGATTTCAGAATCTGTCCATTAACGGTAGATAACATGGTGCCCTCAGAGTCATGCAGTCATCAGCACATGCAATACACTTGAACAGAGACGCAAACTCTTTCATACAGTTCCAATGAAAGTTGTGAGGTCATTGTACACAACTAAGCCCTAAAGTCTAGACATTGCACATAACCCACATGTACATTACCTGCTACATATTGTCTGGCTTTGTGGTGAAAAGTCAACCTGTGGGATATAAGAATGTACTGTCTTCTCATTCTTCACAGATTTGGCCTCTTTGATACTCTTATTCCACCTAAATGGAAGAAGAAAAGAATGAGGAATACTCAACTTTGGTAAATGAGGAATAGAGATTGATGATGATATAGTTACTGATAACCTAGGTTTGGAAGTGAGAGGGCCATTATGTGGTGGGTATTCAGTAATCCTCTACAACCACAGAAAAACTATACCCTGCTGCTTCACCAATACCACTTCAGTACTGGTACTAAGACTTTTTATTTTGTGCATAAAATGGGTAATGCTAATGAAAGCTATTCGCATATGATGTGTTAGAAATCAGAGTCAGCTTTACCTGAAATGTGACACTCCTCTCTCTGGGCTGCCTTTTGCTCCACCCCCACCACACAAACTATGCTGAAGGTGTGAAGATGCACCATTGTGACACTTGAAGATTGCTTGTTATTGCTGTCAGGTTGAGTCTGCTCCTGGGAATAAACTGTCATCTCACAGCATGTGATGCAGCACTGTCCTTTTTTTGGAAAGTGAAGGGCACAGCAGGAGAGGAAGGAATACAAATAAAGATAAAGAAAGCAAGACAGGATAACAAGTGACAGCCTACACCAGAGAGAAATTTGTATCTGTTTCTCCTGTTCTCAAGGAGAGGAATGTTACCTGTAGGGGCAGTCACAGATTTTGCTTTCTTGACTTTTGTACTGTTTTCTGCAAGGGTCCCATTTGTGCTTGTGTTTCTGATGGTGAGTTGAAATGCTGTCCGAAGAGTATGAAAATCTAAATTCCTTTACCGTTGTGACAAGTTGCATAGTGGGTCCATGCTGGATACATTACCAATACATTTTGGCATTGCTAAGAGGTTAGCAGCAGCAGTAAAAAGTCTCTGCAGCAAGTTCAAGTGAGTGTCTCAAAGGTCAGCAGTGTTGCAATCCTCAACAGACACTGCGTGAATTTTCTTCATCATCATCAAAATTGCTAGTTAAGGCCCAAGGAAGCATCCTTGAGAGCCTCAAAAGAAGCAGCAAATTTCTTAGGCCAGCCAGCAAGCATCATGCCTCTAGGTCAGTACTCCATTCTGGAGCTGCGTGTATAATTTGATCAAATCCAGTCCTGGTGTTGAGATGTTTGAAAGTGAAAGCATAGCTTGAGCAGCCTGTGAGCTGCTTGGTTCTATCTTCTGAACTGTAAGTGTGCAAAAGGTCACTAGCACCACAGCTGGGCAGTTTATCCAGTCATACTTCAGTTTAGGTACCCAATATAAACTTACTAACAATTTAAACAGTTTATTAAATATGTTAGTAACAATCATAAATTACCTTTCAAAATATTAAGAATCTCTAATAGGTTAGTATTGTTTTCACTGTTCTATATCATGTTAAATAGGCTTATTCCATAACAGGCAGAATGTTAATAGTCCCTTACAACAGATACTTAAACTAATGTTACTGTTTGTCATTGCAGGGAGTTGTTTAGCCCTGTACTTACTTACAGCTTCAAAATGAAAAGGAGCTAAAGGAGAGGTACCTTGGTTTGTCCTCACCAACTTTGGTCCTCTGGGCCACTGCCTCATGCAAGTGTACAGCCCCTATTCTTCTTGGTGTTCTTGTCAGGGACAGCACCATTCACTGAGAGTTATTTTTAGCAGTGCTTGTTGGCGGTGGAGATGCGGGGGCCTCTCTGGATCCAGTACAAGTGCTAGTCTGTGCTGGAAACAGCCGACAAAGCCAAGCCTTCATCTTTGCAAAGGAAGCAGTGATTTAGAAATGTAAAGGATCTTGTTCTTGAGTAGACTCTGAAAAGAGCAACACGCGGTATCTAATTTGCTTGGAAGATCACTAACAGATGTGCGCCGCATGTGTGCACGCGGTTTATCTTTCTGTAGTCCCACATACGTATTAGCCCATGGAGACCAAAAAATTTACAGCTAATTTTCAGGTGTTTGATGGAATTAGCAATTTAGGCTGCAATGTGTTGAAGTTTTACATTGAGCAGAACAATTAGTGGAGTTAGGTTTAGCACTCTTGCGATTCCACAGGCTGAAGTGGCTACTGCTTTTCTCTGAAAATGTATAAATTAGTCAGATTGACTAGCGTGCCCACTCCACTGAACTTCTTCAGATAGCTAAATTCCAAAATGAAACCAGTGGAGGAGCAGATGTTTCCAGCAGGCATCTGAGTTGTGTAGTCTTGTTTCAGTCAGCTCACTGTGGACACTGAAGGCCTTGAAATATTCTTGAAGTCCATTTTGGACAAAATAATGTTTACATATCAGAACATCTTATGATGAGTACATACAGTGCATCCAGAAAGTATTCACAGCGCATCACTTTTTCCACATTCTCCTATGTTACAGCCTTATTCCAAAATAGATCAAATTCATTGTTTTCCTCAGAATTCTACACACAACACCCCATAATGACAACGTGAAAAAAGTTTACTTGAGATTTTTGCAAATTTATTAAAAATAAAAAAACTGAGAAATCACATGTACATAAGTATTCACAGCTTTTGCTCAATACTTTGTCGATGCACCTTTGGCAGCAATTACAGCCTCAAGTCTTTTTGAATATGATGCCACAAGCTTGGCACACCTATCCTTGGCCAGTTTCGCCCATTCCTCTTTGCAGCACCTCTCAAGCTCCATCAGGTTGGATGGGAAGCGTCGGTGCACAGCCATTTTAAGATCTCTCCAGAGATGTTCAATCGGATTCAAGTCCGGTCCACTCAAGGACATTCACAGAGTTGTCCTGAAGCCACTCCTTTGATATCTTGGCTGTGTACTTAGGGTCGTTGTCCTGCTGAAAGATGAACCATCGCCCCAGTCTGAGGTCAAGAGCGCTCTGGAGCAGGTTTTCATCCAGGATGTCTCTGTACATTGCTGCAGTCATCTTTCCCTTTATCCTGACTAGTCTCCCAGTTCCGGCCGCTGAAAAACATCCCCACAGCATGATGCTGCCACCACCATGCTTCACTGTAGGGATGGTATTGGCCTGGTGATGAGCGGTGCCTGGTTTCCTCCAAACGTGATGCCTGGCATTCACACCAAAGAGTTCAATCTTTGTCTCATCAGACCAGAGAATTTTGTTTCTTACGGTCTGAGAGTCCTTCAGGTGCCTTTTGGCAAACTCCAGGCGGGCTGCCATGTGCCTTTTACTAAGGAGTGGCTTCCATCTGGCCACTGTACCATACAGGCCTAATTGGTGGATTGCTGCAGAGATGGTTGTCCTTCTGGAAGGTTCTCCTCTCTCCACAGGGGACCTCTGGAGCTCTGACATTGTGACCATCGGATTCTTGGTCACCTCCCTGACTAAGGCCCTTCTCTCCCGATCGCTCATTTTAGATGGCCGGCCAGCTCTAGGAAGAGTCCTGGGGCCTCCTATATAAACGGTGCGTACGCACAGAAATGTTGTGTAAGAACTTTTCCACATTCAAATCGCGATGTATAAAACTTACACTTGCCATAAAGCCACGCACATTTCCACGGTACCTCATACCTTGTCGTACGCTAGTTCTCCGCTCGGTTTTGCAGACTGGTGGCATCCAGCGTCAAAGCAGTGCTACTTTTCCTGTGTGGTTAACAACTTATTTTCCTGACGTGGCTTTATAAATACACTGAAAACTAACCGCATATTGTTTATGAATGTAACGCATCTGATTGTAATTAACTTGTAATAATATAATGGTCCAGGGAATAGCCATAGTATTCCAAATACCATAACTGCTTTCGCGTTGTTACTCTCACTGCACCTTCTTCTTCTTCTTCTTTCAGGTCCTCCCATTAGGAGTTGCCACAGCGGATCATCTTTTTTCCATATTACTCTCACTTCACCACTCAGAGTATTTATATCACTGTATCTGAGTGTGAATCACAGCAGCAGCTAATCGGAAAGAGAATTATTGGTATACAGCTTCAAGGACACGCTGCCTCAGCCACGGCAAAACGTTTCAAAGCCTTTCCTGACCTCGTGGTTCAGAAACAGTTTCATCCCAAGAATTATAAATGCACTCAATCAATTGCACCTTGTAGAACTGTTTGTACTTATAAGTACAATCACCCCACTGTAAACTTAAACTACAGTTATAATATCGCACAACCTGAGCCACTTTATAAAGCGCGTATTTACATATGATGACGATATCATTTTTAAGGTGAAATGCAGCAAATATGTTTATTATATTATACAGATAAAACTTTAACTTCATTTAAATAATCTATATTCTTCACTGGGAGTGTCGTGAAGGGTAGAATAATTAAACATGTACTACGAAGAAATTTCAATGTTCCTTAAACGTTTTGAAGAATCGGCGCTAAGCTTACAGATGGCTTAACTTCTATTACAGAGCTGATTGTGTGGTGATTGGGTATTTGGGGAAAGAAAAGCAAGGACTGCAGTGGCAGCCACGCCAATATATATTGAATATAAAACAGAAAGAGAAAATAACAACACAGCTAAAAACGCAGCCACAAATTTCGGCAAAAGTTAAATGCTTGTGTCATGAGCATGAGGCGGCTGTGCAGTGTCTGCAATGGACGTGGCCATCCACCGTGCATAAGCTACCTTACTGACATTGGCGGGCAAGGAGCCACCGATTCTTCCTCTGCCCAGTGCCACCACAAGCCTAGAGCCCCTGAGTACTGCTGCAATAAATTATTTCATCGAAGGTCGCACACAATCACTGTGCCGTGAAACTCATGTTTAATAACGTACTTTAACTCCTATCATCATAAAAATCATATCACATATACATCTCAGTATTTTAGTTATTGAGAGAGCTGTAATATCACGAATGTAATGGAAGAGAAGAGAGCTGGTTTAAGAAGCAAGTAGTGATTCACACACATAGAGCACATAGAAGATCAAATACAAAGCAAAGCATTTAACGTGCTACTTTAATTACGATGTGATTTGAGAAACTGGTTAATTAAATGATTTTAAGGTGAAGTTTATGATGTTCTACTTTAATGACAAAATAAACTATGTGATTAAAGTGGAAATGTCGAGATTGAAGTTGACATTTCTCTGTACTCTAATAAGCTTTCATATGACACTCATAGACAGTGGGCTACAACTCGCCTTTTCACGGCAACTTTGATATGTGACTTCTTTTTTATTTCCGGCACTGTGCGATTTTGTGAACGTGAGCTTTCAAGATTCTCCAACACGCTATGTCACTCGATCAACTTCATTTTGTTGATTATACCACGGTTTATTTGAACAAACAGTATGTTTTTCCTTTGCCTCCACTTGGTATTTGCTGAAATTCTTATATTTTCCCCCGTGCTTTTCCCATTGTCTTTTCACAGAAGGCTGAGCTTAAGGGCGATTTATATTCATTTGCATATTCAAAGAGTCGTAATTCTGGGAGAAGTTGGGGCGTTACATAAAGCGCGTGCACGAGTGTTACTTTTCACGCTGATTGGGATTTATGTAGCAGAAGAACGTGGAAGTTGGAGTACGCACAGATTCCTGCATCTGGATTTTTCTGTGCGTAAGCACATTTCGGCTTTTGTGCTTACGCCATGTTATAGTGCGAGTTCTACGCACGACGTTATACATGAGGCCCCCGGTGTTTTTGAACTTCTTCCACTTATAGTTGATGGAGTCCACTATCCTCATTGGGACCTTCAAAGCAGCAAAAATTTTTCTGTAACCTTCCCCAGATTTGTGCCTCGAGACAATCCTGTCTCGGAGGTCTACAGACAATTCCTTTGACTTCATGCTTGGTTTGTGCTCTGACATGAACTGTCAACTCTGGGACCTTATATAGACAGGTATGTGCCTTTCCAAATCATGTCCAATCAACTGAATTTACCACAGGTGGGCTCCAATTAAGTTGCAGAAACATCTCCAGGATGATCAGGGGAAACAGGATGCACCTGAGCTCAATTTTGAGCTTCATTGCAAAGGCTGTGAATACTTATGTAGATGTGCTTTCTAAATTTTTTTTATTTTTTATAAATTTGCAAAAACCTCAAGTAAACATTTTTCACGTTGTCATTTTGGGGTGTTGTGTGTAGAATTCTGAGGAAAAAAAATTATTTAATCCATTTTGGAATAAGTCTGTAACAAAACAAAATGTGGAAAAAGTGATGCGCTGTGAATACTTTCCGGATGCACTATATATATTATACTGTATGTTTGAATCATTGCTTTCAACATTCACAGTGTGCTTTTAGTTAGGTAGCAGGTAGATTGATGCATCGTCAAGGTTGTGTGGTTCCTATTACTTTTTAGGTGAAAGCATAATTTGCATTTTGTTGAGGAGTAGAGAAAAATAATTACCTACTTATGGTGCACATAGTACGGACATGGAAGGTGTATCATTGGTTAAGATGTGACTAGATCAGCTAAAGTCTTCAGTTGTTAAGGTAATACTTTTTCTGTATACCTGATTGAAGTCCTCAGTTTATTTTGGAGCTTTGTCACGGCGCTTTGCACTTGCACTTGGCGAGGAGCTCTGTTTAAGAACAGATTGTTTTTTTTTCTGAGGGGCCAATGATTGATCACTCATCTAGATCTGACTACTTTTATTCTGTTTTGAGTGTTGTATTTGTTCAATTTTTTGGCACCGTTCGCACTCCCAACATACTTGAAAGGGGTTCTCTGTTCGAATTGTTCTTCCCAAGAGTTTTTCCATTTTTTCCTGTAAGTTTTTTTTTATGATTTTTTTTGTCTTATCTTCTTACAGAGTCAAGGCTGGATGGCTGCCAATTAAAATGGGCCTGCCTGTTAAAGCCCATTGAGGCATTTGTGTGATTTTGAGCTGTGGAACGTGGCCTGGACACAGACAGACGGACATCGTTTTGTCACCCAACACACACACTTATTATATACAATATTTACACAAGTCAAGTGCACAACCCAGTCCCTCCAGCACCGATCCCCCAAAGTCCAGGCCTCATTTCTTCTGGCTGCCTCCACTCCTCTCTCTCTCTAGACTCTCGTCCACTTCCACCCGACTCCAGCCATTGAATGAAGGGAGGTGGCCCCTTTTATACCAGCCCAGATGGGCTCCAGCTGCTTTCCGGTACTCCTCCGCGGACACTCCTCTGTGTGGCGGAGGTACCTTCTGCGCACCCGAAAGCCCTCCGGGTGTCCCCAGTCTTCTTCCCCCCCAGCACTTCCTGTTGTGGTGGAAGTGTTGAGGTCCAGGGCTCTTCAGGCACCGGGGCGCCCCCTGGCAGTGACCATGGGCCCCTACAGAGTTGAGCTTACAAGCTCTGCACCCTTGGCCCCCAGTGCAACCAGGGCGGTCGCCCCCTCATGGTCTAGAGGAGGCACAAGCCCTCCTCTGGTCCTCCTGGGCATCCCGGCTGGGTACCACCCCCAGCCGCGTGCCACAGTGCTATACAAAATAAATTGGTGATATTGTTGTTCCTTTGTGTTTTATGTGGCTTTTTGTGCACTTATATGTATTAACTTATAGTGCTCCTATAAAAACAAACATAACTTTCATGGTAAAGAAATAGTACATAATTTGCTGTAATCCTGTGAATCATATAGGAGATGAAGAAGAGGCAACAAGTGTTTGGGTTGCAGATCTTTTGGAGAATTCATTAGTCCTCAGTTTTTCAGTGTATCAACCAATGAATCTTTCTTTGTATAGTGTTTTTGGGGCATGTGTCTATCACAAGCCATTTCACAAAACAAAAATGAATATAATAAAAATAACAGGTTGTTTTCATTGTAACTGGAGCTGTACAACCTTGATTGCTGGACAGTATAATGAATGACTGAAAAAAAAATAATCCAAATGTAATGTCAGTTGTACCTTCTATTGGTCTGAGGTCCCCAGGGTGCAAGTGCAGCCAGGTGGAATGTTAACTTTATATGACTCAATTGATGAGGGGCCAAGCTGAATTTGTTGGTTGTTGTTCAGGATGCTAATCTTGTGGCTTGAATGACCTTTTATGCATTGATGTCTTTAAATTTTCCAACATTGTTATGGCGAAGAATAAACAAAAAATCAGGTAATTCAAACAAAACCCTTGCAGTGAGGACAGAGCCTTCCTTACTGAATCTATGTTTCTGTTCTTTCCCACACTTTACAGTACAGTGTCACAACATCAGATCACAATGCACTATGAATTTTCTTTTCTTGAAGATGCTATATCAAGGAAATATTGACTGAGCCTAGTCATTCCCCACATTTAAAGGTGGGCAAAAGTCTAACATAAATTCTACAGTAAGCCACCGCACAACCTGTCAAGTCATTTTACAGGGAAGAAAAGCTTATTCTGTTGTTCTGCAAGAGGAGCTGAGCTGGAGGCCCCTATGCTGATACCCTGCAGTACTGCTTAATTTGATCACTGTGCATGGTTCTAAGAAGTGTTCCACAGTTTTTACCACATGCGAATTTCACCTCAACTTTCCCAAGGAACACAGCTTGACATTTTTGGAACATTTTCTCACACGTGACTTTTCTCACAAGGCTGCCATTTAGCTGCACTGCTGAATAATATTTTTATTCTGTGAGTGGTAAGGATTTTCTGTCCAACACAAGGCGGCTCCTTATTTCTTTAATCCTTTTTGACGCCTCATTGTTTGTCCTCTGTGTGTGTGTGTTTTTTGTTTTTTTTAATATATGACCTTTCCTTATCTTTTATGTCACTACTGCTCTTTTTTCTTTTTTTCTCTGTCTGTCTGCTTGTTCATTATGCTGCCATTTGCAGTTTCTTATCTTTTTTAACATCTGACTCCAGTGGCTTATTTTTGCATGGAGGCACAGGAGTTAGTGCTGCTTATTTTCAGCTCAGTAGTCTGGGTCTGAATCCCAGCTCAGTTACTGAGTGTGTTTTTATATGCACTTTAAAAACAAGGTTATTCACAGAAACCTGGTTTCTAAAATGCCTTATTCTGGTTATAGAAATCAGGTTATTGCCCTCTGAGAAGCCAGGTTAACAGAGGTAGATTTCTCTGTGAGTAACCTGGTTATTTGGCCATGTAAACCCTTAACTGGTTACACTTATAAAGATTTAGTAGTCTGTGCATGTCTGTTGCACTCTGTTCACCTGTGCTTGAGGTAACTTTACACACATTTTCAATAGCCTCACGTTGAAGCGTCCACAAGATCAGTTTCCTGAGGCAAATGCTCAGGTGATCACATTATTCCCTCTCCAGCAGAAATTATCTCAATATTTTAGAAATTGCTAAAATTATATTGATAAAATGAGCGTTAAATGCTAAGCTCAGCAGCACAGTTTTTGGAGGAATGGGGTTATTTGTAAAAAAGCATTTTGTAGTTCATTTACTTTTTAAAGTAACAACTAACTTCACGCATCTTAAAAAAGAAAGAAATCTCTTATTGATGTTAAAATACCTGCATTATTATTATGAAGGAAGCATTGAATGTAAGACAAGAAACACACATACTGGTGTGCCACTGCTTTACAAGGCTGTATCACACAGCCAAGCAGAAGAGTGTGCTGTAGGCAATCCAGTAACAGTGATCTATAAATAAAGTGTTAGCTTAGTTTTCATCCAGCTATTTGCTATAGATATGTTAAAACAGTGTGATCAGGTGACACAAGTGCCCAGTATCCATTGAGTGAATCTTTGGGGACTCTAATCTAGGATGTAAAAAGAAAATAAACATCATTTACTTCACAACATGTAAATGGATAAACATATTTGCAAAACACAAGAATATTACCACAGGCTTCATACTTGTTTTCAGATTCATGGTGCCGATGATGACGTTTAACACTTTTTTTTGCACTGTTCAGTGACGTTGGAGCGTTTTGCCAAAACAGAACTCCAGAACTGAGGTTTTTGAGAAATCAAGATTCTGCCTTAACCAGGTTACTCACTGTAAATGTAAATGCACTGAGTGTCAATGCAGAGTTTACAATCCCTCCAGTAACTGTAAATTGACCTGGTGTGAGTGACTCCATCATTCAGGGCACTTGCACCATGCAGCCCCCTGAGATGATGGGATGACGGTGGGTGTCTCAGCTGTCCACAAGAACAACTTCATCAGAATCCTATCATGTAAAGCATGAAAACTAAGAGGTTTCATTTAGGAACATTTATGTTAGGTTGAATGAACAGTCTTTTGGCCTTTAGAACCCCTGCAGATTTTGTTTTTCTTTCTCCAGCCTACCAGGGTTTTTTTTTGCTTTGTTTTTTTCTGTCCTTCCCGCCATTTAACCTTACTTTAATTTTATTGTCTTATCTTAATTGTTTTTATTTTATTGTTTTTTCTTTTCTTGGACCTTTTCCTTCGTCATTTTGTAAAGTACTTTGACTTGTATTGTTTTATGAAAATGTGCTATATAAATAAATGTTGTTGCTGCTGCTTGCTACCTGATGCTGCTACAGTTAGACTCGGTTGTCCCAAGTTTTTAAATATGGTTTAACTGGGGTGGGAAATGGATGGTTAGAGCTTGGTTTGTTCTTTTTTTCATAGTTTTGGTATCAGTTGTATTTTTTTCATCTTCAAACATTTTGTAAGTTTTGTGGTAATTTATATTTTTGTATTGTTATTTTATAGTAGTATCAGTTCTGCTTTTTCATTTTTTGTGATGCTAGCTGTTCTTTTAGTTTATGGTGGGTTTTCATCCTTCTCCAAGGTGTAATATGATTCAGCTACTAACCAGAATACAAGACACACACAGGGAATTTCCAGGTTGGTCACCCTGCAATGCTAGTCTCACAGTTGCTGTGAGCCTCTTTGGGTGCTAGTTAGTCTTATTCTCTATGAGGAGGGTACAAAGATGCAAAACAGACACGTACAGGTTACCAATAGCCAAATTTGCACTGCTTGACTGCAAACTACTGAATGACCTTAAGGAAATGGATTAGTGGAATTCCCAGCAAAGGACATAGTTTAATTGTCAGACCTTGTCGAGAGGAAAGCAAGTGCTGAACTCACGGAAGGTCTGTGGTCCCAGCACTTTGCCTTCTCTGACTGGCCTCTGAGTGTCTCTGTCTGCTGTGTTTGCTCATTGACTCGCCAAGGTCCAGCCGCAAACTAAATTATCCGCAGTGCAGCAGAGCGCAGCCTGCCCAAACAGTCATTTCCGGCCAGAGACATTTCTCTTGTGTTTGTCAAGTCCTGCCTTTCCTGTTGATTGCGGTGAGAAGTGTTAACTATTTACATGCCACTGGTGGCCAAAGCCGGGACTAAAGGAGAACACTAGGTTAGCTTATAAGTGAACTGCCGCCACATCCTCTAACTCCATTGCACTTGTCTGTGTGTATGCACCAAGCTGTGTGCTTTTCTGCATATCCCTGTCTGCCTGTTTGATGATGGTGTGTTGCTCAGTGTGCTCCACCTGTCCAGGGTTGTTGCTTTTCACCGTCTTGCTTATACTGCTTTGTCAACACGCTGAAGCCTAAGAGCATTAGCAAGCTTTTTCAAAATTGTAATCTTAGTCACCAGTTGTTCAGAAGAATTGCTCTCCTGTAAAACAAGGCAGTAGAATGACTGCAATTGTATGCACTTTTTCAGAGTGAAGAGGCCTCTTCGGACTGCTTGGTGCCACTCATGTCAGGCACCCAAGGAACAAACAAAGGCTGTAGAGCATAACCCCGGGCACTGACATTCAGTGTCCTGATTCCAGTCCTCTGTGTCCTTTGGTGTCATCAGGCCTTTAATCCCATGTTTTCCTTGTCTATCTGCTCTATCTTCCTTGTAAAGCTATTGATGATAAAATCTGTCTCCTTCCATAGCTGTGCGACGGTGCCTGCTGATGTCTATCCGCTTGCGAAATGAAGGGCGCTTTGAAAAGCCGTACAAAGATTCCTCTGAATGCAGTGCAGCACAACCCCCGTGCCACACATTAATGATTTTCTCTTTGTCTTGCAGACTGAAGGCCATTACATCCTCTGCTTATAGAGCCCGAGCCTCACTCAAAGCATCTCCATATCACATTTTTAGAACCTGGACCATTCTGCACCAAAGCCTTTTTAACTACTCCTTAATGTCTGCATACTTTTGCTAATAAAATGTTCAATTCTGCATTGTGTCAGCCTCTTCCTTTTATGCTTTGTGATGATTTTAGTTATGTGTCCATTTAAAGGTTAGGTGCTGATTCTCTTATTTAAATTAACAAAACAGCCAGCACATGAATGTCCTCTGACTGGCTGAATGTCTGTTGATACCAAATGAGAACCTGCCGGTCAGATGCTATACCAAGTATGTCTAAGACAGAGGGGTGGCAGTCACAGTTGCAGCTTGTCCAGCTGGTGCATGTGTGGGTCTCTGAATGGATGTGTCTATAAAGAGGCTCTGCCACATGCAGATGAGTGGAGGATGTCGGTCAGCTGGTTTAGGGCACAGTGCACATAACAAGGCTGCTGCTTTTGAGATGAAAACTCCTAATGTACAGTATGTAGGAAACGAGTTCATGGCCTCTTTGCCATTATGAAAGTGAGCCTGTCACAGCATGGACCCTGACATTGCAGTGCACATAGACTCCCTGCTGGCTTTGTCTGAAGGTTCTTTACTTACAGTAATACAAACAGACATGTACAAACAGAAAATAATGTAAATTATTAATGTGGCTGTGAACATAACTGCTTCCATATCAGGGACAAGCACCTAGGTGCTCTCTGTGCTGCCGAGGGCTGAGCAGTGTGGCTCCTTGCCTGTATGTCATTAATCTCTATAATATATGGATGCAGACACTCTGAGCATGACATGCTGTCTTCAGTGGTTCGATTACACTGGACAACAAATATTTTTCAAAAGTTTTCCTTTCTGAATATTTTTGGTGATTATGAAGGACAACTTCAAGCCAAACGCAAATAAAACTTCAGATTAACTGTATCAAATAGGAATTTGAAGAACCATGAAATTAACTTTTATTGAATTTAGAGTGTTTAATCGATTAATGATGCTGACACATTGCATTAGTTCATCTGAGCTTACAATGTTTTGCTGCTGATTTCTGTTTATACTCCACATGTGATGCTTCTCATTTCAGAATGAAACAATAGTCAGCCAACAACGAGTGCTTTATGTGCCACAATTTCCTGCCCTAGAACCAAATGCCTACAGGGCAGACAGTTGTTTTTAATATAATAAGTCTCTTTAGCGCAGCTATCCCATTCACAGCACTTGTATCAGAGCTGCACTCCTCGTACCAGTGCCATTGCCTTTACAGATGTTCTAGTTGGCGATGTACTGTATATGTATACGGATAATATGACAGGACACCATAAAGATGGGCAATTGCAGTAAAACTTTATCCAATATGAAATGTAAAGGTGAAGTGTTCAGAAAGCAAACTCTTCATTGTCCAGTGTTAGCAGTGTTTGCTGATAGGTGTCTCGCACCTTTGCCAAGTCTGGCATAGAATTCTGGAGTGAGGTCAGCCACCTTGTGTTCTCACTCTCCTTCAGATGCATATCATATCTGGACCGGGTATTCCTGATGTCTGACCTACCCTGAAAGGCTCCTGCCACGTGGGGGTGCTGGAGTGGAAGGCCTTAAACCGTCTTTTTGGCAGCACAACATCATACCTTGATGCACAAGCACGTGGGAGCAAAGCAGAGCTCTGCAATGACTCCAGCCACTCAGGCTGCAGACAGTTGAAGGCTTGGTTCCCAGTTATATAAAAGCAATTGAGGCTCAAGGGCCTTTCAACAATGGAGGCCCACTGTTGTAAGGCGTTGAGTGACTTGTGTTCGGCAGATGCCCACCCCTCATTGATGACGCGTGTTTCAATTGCTGCAGATTATAGCTATTTCCTGTGCTTTGATGGCCCATCTGAAGAGACAAATGTCTCCAGCAAAGTGGACATCTGTCAGTAGTGCAGGATGAATTGTCTGGGAGTATGTGTGTGTGGTATGCAGTGAAGCTGGGGTTATTAAATAAGGAATTGTGTTACTTCAGGCCACACGGCACACACTATCATCTGCAGACCTGAACCTTACCTAGTCAGTACAAGCAGAGATAAAGTCCAGATACTCCAGCCATTGTGCTCAGAGGGTCTGCTGTAATACAGTATGTCGACAGTGGGCTTTGAGGAGATTCAGTTGTACTACAGCACAATGTTATGTTCGTAAGAATTACTCGCGAAATCTTTGAAATCCCTTCAGTTTGTTTTTGTTTGGCCTCTCCTGACTCACCAATATAAGAAAACCACCACATATGATACACCATTCACCTTGTCTACATGTTTAGTTCTGTAAACATCAAACTTTTTTGATCCCCCATTTTTGGACTTGTAGTCCAAGAAAATCCTCATTTTAGGTCATTTTTGAACCAGAGAATAATATAGGTGTCTTCAGCAAAAATTATAAGAAGAGCTTGAAGTTGAGCGTGACACATCAACTAACCCTAGGGGTTCACCTGCTAATGTGACACGAGGAGTCAAAGTTACTCCTTTTCACAAAACCTCAGAAAAATGGGGATCATTAACGTAGACATGTGGAGTGTCATTTTATGCTATTTCGAGGTTGCTGATCACAAATACGATATGTTTGATATTTAATTCTTTACTGGTAGTCCTAGCCCTCTTAAGAGCCACTCACAGAGGGCTAAAAAGGACATTTTAAACATAATCACATGGACTATCACTTTAGATTATTTAGATTGTTACTTTTGATTTTTGATCCTTTGCTAGGGATCTAGCACTCTATGGACTTCTATCAGCAGGTGAAAAATGACAGATTTCTATTACAATATTTAGACTTTAAATGTGTAAATTGAACCCCTCATTTTAAAATTTCAAATATTTGATGCACATATTCTTATTTATTGCGTATTTCTCCCTCATGAAGTAAATCATTAGATTTCTTATGAACATTAGCGGCTTACGCTAATTCACAATTTGTAATATTGTCTTCTTCTCCTACATGTTAGCCTAATTCACAGTGACATAAGGAGGTACAAAGCCCCCGTGCCTGGTCGATGTGTGACATTCCACCTTTAACCTGCGCTATGGCCTGAGGTGAGAGGTTTTATTAGCTGTGGCTATAAACTTCACCAGCTGTGCTCATGTGCTGCCACTTTGGCAGTAGGTGAAAGAGAAGAGGATCTGATATCAGGGTTTTGACTCCCAGACAGCCTTGACTTAAAGCTGCCAGTGCGCCAGTTGTGCTCCCTTGCATCATGGCAGTATGTACCAAATCTGTACAACAGGGTGAGGCAGACTACTCTAGTGCTGCCATGTTCTGCTCAGCCTATTTGCCGACACAAAGTTCAGGCTGCCCTGCGTAATTGACTTAATTATTTGCACATGTAATGCCTGAAATAGACCTGAGAAAGCCTGTGCACAAGAAGCAGCAGATTGCCTTTGTTGTTGTTAATAATAATAATAATATTGTCCCACCCATTAACATAACAGCACACTTTCCACTTACAATGAACAAAGACATTTTGATGCACACGTCCAAATGAGTCACACTGCAATTAATGATTGTAAATCGAGCACAACATCAGTCCTTCTTGCCTTTATGGAGTGCCTTTTTTACAGCTGTTAAAAAAAACTTGACCTTCAACGCAGGAGACAGAGCTGGAGGTGGCAGAGTTAAAGATGCTAAGATTTGCATTGGGTGCGACGAGGACGGATAGGATTAGAAATGAGTACATTAGAGGGTCAGCTCTGGATGATTGGGAGACAAAGTCAGAGAGGTGAGATTGCACTGGGTTTGGACATGTGCAGAGGAGAGATGCTGGGTATACTGGAAGAAGGATGCTAAGGATAAAGCTGCCAGGATAGAGAAGAGGAGGAAGGCCTAAAAGAAGGTTTATGGATATGGTGAGAGAGGACACGTAGGTGATGGTTGTAACAAAGCAGAGCAAAGCAAGATGTTCCGCTGTGGCGACCCCTAACGGGAGCAGCCGAAAGAAGAAGAAGATTTAGGCCATCAGATTCAGCAGTTTGCCGGTCAGTGCCACCTGTGTGACTCATTCAAATGAACAGCAGCCCAAAATTCCCCTAAGAATATGACAAGTGCACAAAAACTCATGAAGAGCACCCCGCTCAGCTTCACTGACATCCCAAGAGCCTAACACATACACTGAGGCTCCGCTGTGGCTTACTATGCCGCTCTCCGCAGGACCTCCTTACGACTTTTAGCTCTTCTCTGTCGCTTTTTCTTAATCAGCATTTGAGGTTTTTTTTCCCTGTTCTTATGTGCTTCCATCTTTTGAGCTTCTCTTTATCTTCTCATATCTGTGCCTAGTTTTGCTGCCCTCCTAATTCTTAATGTCTGCAGCCAAAGGGCACAGGACAGTACTGGTGATGTTCTGCTACTCTACCGCTGTAACTTCAGTGAGGCAGCCCCCCTTTACTGTTAGCCTTCAAGTGTTTGCCCCATCCACATGGCTTCCCCTCCTAAGGTACTTGGAGATTCAGTCAAAATTACAACTTTGGCAGCCCATTGATGTTGTAGTGGAGCAGCACACAAAATACAAAAATGGTGCGAGGCCTCAAAACACCCATACACAGGCCAGGGCCCTTCCTAGCCTGTGCAGAAAGAGCTTCACCAAAGGCAGCTTGACCTGCCATCTCCACAGGCAGGCTACAGGCTTGTCCATGGCCCTAAAATGGGAAATAAGTTAAAAAAAATCTTTAAATATCCCAAAATATATCAAAATGCCTCTCAACGGAAAGGAAAATGGTAAAAAAAAAAACAAAAAAAAAAACCTTTGGCTTGAGAATCAAGTCCACAAAGAATGTTTATGAAAAAAATTTATATAAACAAAAGAAGAACAAGAAAAGGGAAAAAGGATTTGCCTAAAAGGCAATTGAAGGCGAACAAAACCAAATATGTAAAAGAAGAGCAAAAAGTGTGAATTAGCGTAAGATGCCCTAGTTCAGGGTTTTCTTAGGAAGTGTGATTTTGGAATAAAGTATAGAATGAGCAAGAATAGTTGCCTCAGATATATGAAATATTAAAATGTGTGCTTTAAATATTTAAAGTCTAAATACTCTTGATTGTAAAAGAAATATGTCATTTTTCACCTTCTGATATACAGTAGGTCCTTAGAGGGCTTGATTCCGCTAAACAATTAAAAGTAAACATTGTTTTTAATTATATTTGTAATTACTGACCTTGAAATAGTCTAAAATAATACCACACATGCTTATGTTATGTTCTTTACACAAAGAATGATAGACACTTGGAATAAGCTACCAAGTAGTGTGGTAGACAGTAAGACGTTAGGAATTTTCAAAACTTGACTTGATGTTTTTTTTGTGGATAGGACTGGCGATCTTTGTTAGGCTGAATGGCCTGTTCTCGTCTAGAGTGTTCTAATGTTCTAATTTGTCATTTATATCAAAAATGTCATATTCGTGATCAACAACATTGAAATAACAGGAAGTGACACTCCACATGTCTGCATTATGTGCTGGTTGATGTGTCATGCACAGCTTCAAGTCCTTCTGATCAATTTTGCTAAAGGCACCTATTATTTTACTCTTTATCATAAGATTGTAATTTAATGCACAAAATATGGTTCAAAAGTTACCACAAATCTGAGACTTTTATGTCTATATGGCCAAACATAGAGGACATCCCACAAAGCTTCACGTCTTGCATAAGTGATATCAATACAAGTTGAAAGGTACATCACATGTGGGAGTTTTGTTGCACCAGCGAGTCAAGAAGTGCTAGACAAAAAAAAAAAAACCTGAAGTGATTTCAAACTGTTCATAAGCAATTCTTATGATCACAAAATCCAAGAAGAAAAGCAATTATTCAAGAAGCCAGTAAAATCAACACTCCCAGTAAATTAGGCCCAGTCAACATGGCATGGACTTTTGAAGAACAAGCTCTTAGCTATGGAATATAAAGGCTGAGGGTCGAGTTCCACCCACAAAACACAAGGAGCACAAGAGAACATAGAAGCACAATATACAGATACTAAATGATAGATAAACGGAGTAGTATTAACAAAACATATGTACTGTAATTGCAATAAACATATGAAAAATAATAATTTAAGGCAAAAAAGGTACAAAAAAGGAAAATAAACATAATCCAGATAACATAGCAATCGTCATTCCTAAATCCTGAGCACACGCCTGCTCTCTTCTGACTATCAGTTCTGAAATATGTATAGCCATGAATCAGATGATCAGACACAAGTGTAACAAGGGAGTCTACAGCTCGATCAGCTCTCCGTCACATCAGATTCAGACGTTGTGCCCTCTGGTAATCGAGTTGTATTTATCCAAGAGCCACAACAGAGACGCCCTTTGACTCCATCAGCTGCTCGGTGATGCACTTCCTCTTTACAATAAAGTACCTTACAGTGGAGTAGCACTTCAACCATGCTGACATGGGTGTCTTCTCCATCTAATCGTGTGATTGCTTTGTGAATTTGTGCCACATAGCACACATACACACAATTTTGACCATGGACCACTCCGTAGAGAAATTCGGTGCGCGGGCAATTTAACAAGATGTGATTTGCTGAGTGCCTTCTTGATTAAATGTCTGTTTTACTTTGGTGTTTTCACCTTTGACATGAACCGTTTTCATACAGAGGTCTTGTTCTGGCCCTTTACTGCTTCCTGCTGCGCCTGAGTGAGTATGAATTCAGCATATCTTCTGAAACAGGGTTACACACTTCTGTCTTCTTCTATTGTCAAGCGTAACTTGTCTTTTTGCTTGCCTTCTGTTGAGCTAATCGATGTGATGCCCTGTTTCACCTTGAACGTGGAGCAACATCTTCACTGGGCTATCCCTAGATTCATAATTGGCTGGGAGCAGATCTAGAGACCCAAGACTGGAGCTGTGCGGTCCATGCCCTGCACAGGTATGTTAATCCTTCTCTTAATTATTTATCATATGTAATCCTAAAAAATTCAAATGTTCCTATGTTTCGGTCTTGTTTTTCATTTCACTTTAGACCCTCTGTTGTCTTTAAGACAGGAAATACACCAAATAGTCAGGAAAAGAGAACCATCATCGACTCATTACTGCCATATAGCAAACACCCATAGAACCAGAACCCATGACCCCTTTTAGTTCAGAGCACACCCCCTTAAGACATGCCCCATTTTATTTTTACATACTAGTGATGAGCGAGCACCAAAGTGTTCGGGTGTTCAGTCTGAACACATCGCGATGTTCGTGTGCTCTACCGAGCACCCGAGTATAATGTAAGTCAATGAGAGACAACCAGGCACCCCCTGCTCTGAAGAGGGGAGGGTGCCTGGTTAATTGGAAAAGGTCAGAAAGTGACAGAAACACCACCCAAATGGACCGGGAACAGCATGGGGACAATGTCTTGATGCATCTTGGACTCCCAAGTCGCTGCTGGGAACCAGTTTGTCTGAGTTGTACACCACTTTTACAGACTGACAAAAACACGCCCAAAACTCCCCAAAAAAATCAATTTTACAGGAAAAATGACACTCTAAAACATTATATGCCAGTGCCTGCAGGTGAACTAACGCTCTAAAACATTATATGCCAGTACCTGCATATATAGCACCCGATGACCTGACATGGCTACTGGCATTACAGTGAGGGCAGTACTTACCTGCCCCTTGATTGGCTGTCACCAACCCACAAAACGTGCAGGGCGGAGACTCGAGCATGGCACACAAGCACATGTGGTGCTCGTTCGAGTAGCGCCATGCTCCGAGCATAGCGTGTTCGGCCGAGTATGCTCACTCATCACTATTACATACCCTTCACTACATCCCCCATGACACACTGGCTTTCCCATGACAGAGGTCGTGTAATGACTTCTGCAATTGTGGGCCTTGTGCAGACACATACCCTCTCGGTATGATGGACACCTCAGTCGTGGCTATGCTTCATACCAGTTTCTGACAAATCTTCCTCCTTATAACCAAATGCTGTCTGTGGTTGTATTGGATGGCCAACACTGGTTGAAGTTCAGTTCTTAGAGATGGTACTGAACCCTGACAGCTTTCCTGGCCCACTGTTGTTGAGTCTGCTTATAAGAATGGCATGGCTAAGTCTGCATGTGTAACACCCACCAATGGCCCTGTTCACTTGCATTCTGTGTACCTCGGTCTTCTACATCACTACACAAACAAATCATGAAATCTGGATTCTGCAGTCATATAAGAGTTACCTATACCATTAAAGCCACAAATCTTCTTAGGAGTGAACCTGAGCTTGAGCAGTAATGGAAGCCCTAAGGCCTTATCTGTTGAATCACAAGGGGACAGTGAAAGTGTCACTTGATGCCACTCAGGCCTGCCTCACTGTTTGCCCTCAGCCCCGCCTCTGTCCCTTGTGCTGATTACCCAGCATTTCTTCAGGGACTTTAGACAACATTGTTGCATTCCACCCAGACTTGTCTGGTTTACCGCACAAAGGGGCCCTCTTCTCTTCATGTCTGGTTCTGGACGAGGCTGAGAGAGGTAATTGCCTCCCCCAGATGTCTCATAGCCACATTCTGCTAAAGTGCAGTGTGAGCAGACAGCGTGTGGAACAGGGTGTGCTCTCTCAGAAGCTGCTGTGTCACTCACACCCAGGAGCTGGGGATTCTGCCATTCTTACTATGAATGGTTGGCCAGCAGGGGGACAGCTTCCTGATGAGGCTGCTAATTCTCCTAAATATGGGTGCTCCCCTCTAGTGGCAACGTTCTGCAGTGTCTGTGCTGGAAGGACCTGCTCAAAGGTCTGTGCGGAGACACTGCTGTGTGACGTAAGCTGTTAGGCAGTCCATTACGACTCATTCTAGGATGTCTTTTACAACAGGGCTAGATAATGCTTCTGAGGAAATCAAAACTGGTTCAGTAGAAGAAGGGGGCAGCTGTACATGGAATCTACTAGGAGGCCTTGTGGACATCCTAATTGACTCATCATACCAATTTAGAGATGTCCTTGAGTGTTGCTACAGCACTTAACAACAAGCAATGTTAGTCTGATTCTCTTTCTTCTTCCACTTTTCAGTTCTTCCTTTAGCCCTGGGCCAGTTTGCAGTCTTGGCTTGAACCCACTGATTTCATTCTACCTTCCCAATATATACAGGATTCACACCTACATTCTTTAAACTATTGTAATTGTATTTACACCTGTCCACTTTTAAACAGCACTTTACTGTCCATTTCCATGGTGCTTTTCCATTATCTCTGTCACTTCTGCTATTGTTCATTAATACCTCACGATTCTTAGGTTTCATCCACACTACCACATATTTGTTTAAAAATGCAGACATATTAGCCCTGTTTTCACCTTTTGTCCACACTACCACAACATTTTTTAACCCTTTTAAACTGAGACTTTTGAAAACATTCTCCAGAGCAGTATACTTCTGAAAACAGTGGCTTGGCATTACAGTGTGGATGGGGGAAAACACAGACTTTAATCGCACTCTGATTTATTTGTGCTTATTATTTGACTTTTGCCTAATTGGATCCTGTTCATTATAATGTTTGACTCCCTGATTGGTCGCTCTTATTCCAACATAGCAGGTATAGAAGAGTTACTTTCTGTGGCGCTTTGTTGTGTTGCTTACCTGCATGCATCTAAATTGCATTTTATACAGTTTGAATGTTGCATAAATGTACAAAAGCTGAGTGATTTACCAGTTCACTACAGTTTTGAGGTAAATCCTGTGGCTGACTGCATTACCGTCCTTTCAAGGATGTTTCTGCTGATATGCGCATGTCCAGTGTAGGTGAACTTCACGTCATATGCGTTTCCCTTCATTTTATTGTGGACAGAGGTACCTTTGTAAACAATGTGAAAATGCTAGTGTGAGCAGAGATTATTCTCGTTTAAAAATGCCATTTGTATAAGAACATAGCAGTGTGGACGTTGCTTTAGTCCGAGTCTCCAGGCTCTTTGATCCCAATGTGTTACCTCTTTCTTGAATCTTTACCGAAATCTTTTGACAGTATTGTTAACTTCCAACACACACGAATACTTGTTTTGTTACATTGATTATCTTCCGTCACCTGTTATTTACTCCTTTAAAAAAATTGGGAAACCATCTCCCTTCAAAATCAACCAAACTGTTTATAAAGGTTCTGCTTTTATTCACATACCAAGTCACTAACCAGCAGTTAAGAGAATGCAACTTATCACAGAGCACAGACAATCATCCAGGGCTACCACAAACCTGAACTGGATTTGGAAAATTAAGGATGGATTCTCTTATTTATTGTTTCCATATATCCAGTGTCTCCTAGTCAATTCATGTCTCCTCATGCAATAACGAATAGCTTCCCCTATCGTCTCTCACTCCTTTCAAGATATACTGTACTTCACACCCCAATGCGCACTGTATATGGGAGAATACCCGTCAAGTAAATCAGTGGCAAATTGCTTAACACTATTAATCCATAACTCCAGAACTCAGATCCCACCTAAGACATTCCACCCCAGTATGTGAATATTACTGATGACTCTGGTTTGTTGCTATCCCAAAGGCAGTGTTTATTACACTGAATGGTGGCTCCAAATTGTTCTGGTCTGTTTACCTGCAGCCCTGACACTTTCTCCAGAGCTGGTTTCCACCCTTGTTCTGTCGAATCAGTTCAGTCACCCCATGACCATATACTGAATCGACTTTTCAGCATAACTATTATAATATATCCCATTAACTTCATGTTCTGTTAATAACTTGGAGGTAAGTAGACATTTCAGGCAAGGAAGACAGAGGTTTTGAGGTAAGGAAACTCTACTTAGTGGTGACTCAGGCGCTGCCATGAGTGTCAGCCTCTCTAGCAGCTCCGTATATGACTCTATCTTTCTACCTTTTTTCTCTATTTTTCTCTATTTCACTGATCACTCCTACCACTTTCTTTTATGTGGACCCGTTCCCTGGACACTTTTTACTACTTGGACATGGATTTTTACACACCGAGACTCGTCTATTCGAGTAGTCAACTTTAAGCTCTGAAAACAAATGCCCACACCGGTGTGGTTCCCTATTTACCTGACAAGGTAAGAAGGCGGTATCATGGCAGCAGAGCCGGTGCTAAGATAACAGCACCCTGAGGCGCTTGTGCTAATCGCTGGAGACTTTAACCATGTGACGCTGGACAAAACATTACCTGCCTTCTCCCAGTATGTAGATTGTAACACCCAGGGAAATAGGACTATTGACCTACTGTATGCAAATGTTAAAGATGCATACAGCCCACCTGCGCTTGGGAAAGCAGATCATAAACTGGTTCTCCTTCAGCCTCACTACAAACCAAGAGTGAGGGCGCTACCTACAACCACACGCTCATTCAGGAAGTGGTCCCCTGAGACAGAGCAGGCTCTGAAAGACTGCTATGAAACTACGGACTGCAGGGATCATATAGTGAGGACATTGAGGAGATTGTTGACTGCACTACTGACTATATCAACTTCTGTATGGACATTGTAGTTCCAGTAAGAACAGTACGCTATCAATGCTAACAACAAGCCATGGATTTCAAGTGACATCAAGGGCCTTTTGAACCAGAAGAAAAGGGCATTTAAATGCAGTGATCAGCATGAGCTCAAGTGTGTGCAGAAGGAACTCCGAGTCCAGCTCAGGGCGGCGAAGGAGCAGTACAGGAGAAAGCTGGAGCAGAAGTTGCAGAATAACAGCATGAAGGAAGTGTGGGATGGGATGAAGATCATCACTGGCTGCAGCTCGAAGCGGGGTGCCATTGACACAGACGTGGAGAGAGCAAACCAGATGAACAACTTCTTTGACAGGTTTGACCACTCTAACCCACTCTCACCTCGGAGTACTGCACCCTCCACCCATCCTTCTGCTGATACCAGCATAGGAGAGAGTTTCCCCCCACCCACAATTACAGCAGCCCAGGTAAGCAGAGAGCTGAGGAGACTTCATGCCAGCAAAGCAGCGGGTCCAGATGGAGTATCGCCACGACTGCTGAAGGCCTGTGCGTTGGAGCTAGGGAGTCCTCTACAGCGCATCTTCAACCTGAGCCTGGAACAGGGGAGAGTCTCAAGGCTTTGGAAAACATCTTGCATCACCCCAGTTCCAAAGGTATCACGTTCTAGTGAGCTGAATGACTACCGGCCTGTCGCTCTGACGTCACATGTGATGAAGACCATGGAGCGGCTACTGCTTCACCACCTGAGGCCACAGGTCTGCCACGCCCTCGAACCTCTGCAGTTCGCATACCAGGAGAAGGTGGGAGCAGAGGATGCCATCATCTATATGCTACACTGATCTCTCTCCCACTTGGACAGAGACAGTGGTGCTGTAAGAATTATGTTTCTGGACTTCTCTAGCACCTTCAACACCATCCAACCTCTGCTCTTTGGGGACAAGCTGACAGACATGGAGTAGACTCACACCTGGTGGCATGGATCGTGGACTATCTTACAGACCTCAGTATGTGCATCTTGGGAACTGCAGGTCTGACATTGTGGTCAGCAACACAGGAGCGCCACAGAGGACTGTACTTTCTCTGGTCCTGTTCAGCCTATATACATCAGACTTCCAATACGATTCGGAGTCCTGTCACGTGCAAAGGTTCGCTGATGACACTGCTATTGTGGGCTGCATCAGGAGTGGGCAGGAGGAGGAGAACAGGAAGCTAATCAAAGACTTTGTTAAATGGTGCGACTCAAACCACTTACACCTGAACACCAGCAAAACCAAGGAGCTGGTGGTGGATTTTAGGAGGCCCAGGCCCCTCATGGACCCGTGATCATCAGAGGTGACTGTGTGCAGAGGGTGCAGACCTATAAATACCTGGGAGTGCAGCTGGATGATAAATTGGACTGGACTGCCAATACTGATGCTCTATGTAAGAAAGGTCAGAGCAGACTATACTTTCTGAGAAGACTGGTGTCCTTCAACATCTTCAATAAGATGCTGCAGATGTTCTATCAGGCAGTTGTGGTGAGTGTCCTCTTCTACGCAGTGGTTTGCTGGGGAAGCATAGAGAAGAGGGACGCCTCACGCCTGGACAAACTGGTGAGGAAGGCAGGCTCTATTGTAGACATGGAGCTGGACAGGTTGACATCCGTGGCAGAGCGACAGGCACTGAGAAGGCTCCTGTCAATCATGGAAAATCCACTGCATCCACTGAACAGTGTTATCTCCAGACAGAGGAGTAGCTTCAGTGACAGACTGCTGTCACTGTCCTGCTCCACTGACAGACTGAGGAGATCATTCCTTCCCCAAACTATATGACTCTTCAATTCCACCCATTTAAACATTAATATTATACGAAGTTATTGTCTGTTATACCTTCATTGTTATCACTCTTTAATTTAATATTGTTCTTTATCAGTATGCTGCTGCTGGAGTATATGAATTTCCCCCAGGGATCGATCAATCGATCTATCTATCTATCTATATATCTATCAGCCTATGTGAAAGAATTTCTGTATACTCTGTACTAGTGATGGTATTACCCTATGGAATAAGCAACTTCATTAAATGAATAAAGAAGCAGTTCTTCCTGTGTTTGCTGCCTTGTTTCAAGAGTTTAGGGCCACTGCCAAGTGTGTCAGAAGTGCATCGCTTACACTTCACCATTCCTGCTGTGATTAATTGCAAGCTCTTTCTCTGAAATGTGTCAACATATCTTTTCAGATGTTTCTTTTTCATTCCATACAACAGAGTGTCTTCTTCAGTTAAACACCTCCGTTCTTTCCGTTTCCTGCATATTTCTTTTCTCTCATGATCATTTAACATTTTTAAAGTTTTTTAAACATCTTGCTGCTTGTTTGTAGTATCCTAGGACTTGAAAGGCAATTGCTGCATCTCAGGGGATTTGCATAATTTAAATTTGGTCTGCCTTGTCCCTACATGACTGCCAGCCATGCCTGCCACTTTTGTCTTTTCTGTGTACCACAGTCGTTGTAACTAACTTAGACAGAACTGAAATATAGTTGCTTCATTTTCTTATGTCTTCTTCCTATTTTTGAGATTATATAAAATAGAAACGTTCCTCCATTTTCACTCATAGTGTCTATTCAAAGCACCCACTCAATAGCTAGGTGAATCCAATTGTTTCAGTTCATATTTTCCCTTTTGTTTTCTCCTCATATTCTCTGCTTTTTCTCTCATGTCCCACATATTTAACTCTGATGGACTGGTGCTGGTTTTCGATGCCTGGCCCCTGCATTCCCAAACTGCACTATGTGGTTTTGAATGTGGACAACAGTGTCATCAAGTCCAGGACTGGCTCCTGCTTTGTGCCTGATGCTGCCAAGATGGAAAGAGGATCCCCCTACCCAGAACTGGAATTTTAATAGGTTTGGTAAATGGATGGGTAGGAAGAGTTCATTTATTGTTAAAATATTTTATCTAAACATTGACAATATTATTTTAGGATAAGTTTGTGTTAAGAAGTTATATGGCTTCTCTGGTGGAGTGACTTGTCAGTTGACTGTCCAGAGCTCTGCAGTGGTGGTGGTCTGTCAGGTGACTGCATTCTAAATATCTCAGTCTGATAGAATTGGCCTGTCCAGAGTGCTGCTAGTGAATCTTCTGTGGTGCTTTCAAAGAAGTTCGTCCAAGAAATTGTGGCTGATTTTGTAACACAGCTCCAGCATGTGACCATGTGCCCAGTTCCCACAGTGTCCACAAATAGCTATAGAAATAGCTTGGGTAATGAAATAGATTTGTTCCAGAATTTTAGTCCCTTATGAGAAAAGTAATTCTCAGAGGGAGATTTATCTTAGGAGCTATGTGGAAACATATTGTAATGACTGGTGGGGATGATGGGTGGTAGTTTGGGTGGAGATAGCAGGACTTAACACCGTCTGCTTCCTTGGTCACCATACAATGCCGCTGCCGATGGCCTTTTTTGTGTGGCTTATTCCATGCACTGTTGTCGTTCACAGCTGAAGACTTTTCACTGACTGCTACACAGTACACATCTGGGCTCCGAGGCGACACAGTCTATTTCACCTTCTTCAACTCTGTGAACTGATCAGAGTCTTCATTCTTAAGCAGAAACACCACTGGCCATGCACCCAATATGAAAGACTTTTAACATCAGAGAAGCCTCTCAGAAGTGCTTGCAAGTCAATGCTTTCTGTCTGCACTTTCTTTTATGCTCTGCACTCCAATAATTATGCAATATGACATTCTTTTTTTTCAGCTTCTACCCTTTTATTAGGCTGCATTTTAGTTTCTAAAGATATATACATCCTGGGCAAATTATTTCACCTTTCAGTTAACAGAGGCCTTGCTCTACTCTACTCACATTCTGCCATTTCACTGGTGGCCCATACTGTCACTGAAGGTCTGACGCAGCACAACATGACATCTAAATCTCAAAGCCACTTAATCCAATTCAGAATCACAGGGGGCCGGAGCCAATCTCAGCACGCCTGGACAGCAGGACTCACTCACACACACATTCTCAATTTAAAATAGCCAGTTAAGATGACAGTCAGATATTAGGAAATGTAAAAGTAAAACTGGAGTGCTCAGTAGAAAACCCACATGGATTTAAAAAAGTTGTGCTAAGCTACACAAATAGAACAGGCAATTCTGTCTCCTGAGCCTAATAGAACTTCATCATGTCATCATTTTTCAACATTTGTTATCCTGAGTCACCAGCTATAGTGGGGAAGAGGAGATCACTAATATCTGCAATGAGTTGAAGTTCTGCCATCTTGGAGGTTTTTGCCAGTCTGTGTGTGTGCCATCTGTCTTTCCCATTTTCAGCCTGCTGTGGCTAGAGAGCTATGGCTGCTTTCCTTCCTCGCCCTATTTGGCGGTCTCAGGGGCTGACCTCAGTGTGGGTGCCTGAAACCATGCCTAGCATTTACTATTTTTATTTTACTAAGCAATGTTTTCTCTGTAAATAAAGGATTCTGTTTATTCTTCTGCATCATACTGGACTGGAGTCCTTCCCCGGCCCAGTCCACGCACTCACTCACTCACTGACTGACTCACTCACTGACTCGCCTCTAACATCTTCAGCTGCCATTCACCTGATTGGGGTTGTGTGTTGCTTTGCTTACTTTTCTTATTCCATGTCGCCATGAACAGCTGATTTTCTTGAAGGCCCCTTTAAGGTGGAGATATGCCAGGTAGTCTGGTCCTGCCAAAATTGTCAAGGTCTTCTTTTGCCCTATGACCCAAAGACTGCCTCTGCCACTCTGCTGATAAAAGACCTACAGCGAGCCCTGATCCAGTGGAGCCCAAAGCAGCCTGCATGGAACGAGGCGACAGGAAAAGGCCACTGTTTTGTCTAGCGCACTGAAACAGCTGTCTTTGAAGAAAGGGAGAAACACTTGAGGAGTGTAGCATCCAGCTGCTTGATCGAGTTTTCTGTCTGCTTTGCTGCATGCCCCCCCATCATTTCTGTAGACAGATACATCCTTTCTTCCTTTTTTTCTTTGAGATGCCTCGCAGAATGGCTGTTGACTCATCTCAAATGGGGCTTCTGGTTGCTCCAGCCAAATGTGGAGCCCGGTCTCTGCTGCTCATTCCACATTGTATGACATCAAGAAAGGAACCTGGCCTGGTCTGGTCTGACACTCAGAGGTAGTGAAAATACCCCATCTTACATCATTCTCAGCAGGTCTCGCCATATGTCCTTAGAATGAGAACAAGCTCAGTGATGAAGTCTCAGAGCCAACAGCAAATATACAGGTTCACATGGAAAGCAAATTGTGGATGTGACATGAAGTGCATCGGCGATGGACATGTGTCAGCTCCCTGACAGAGTCTTCCTGGCATCATTAGTATGTGTCTGTCCCTGGCACTCTTGTTGTAATAGCCATGACAGGCCTGAAGCAGGTGCTGCGACTGCACTAAATGGCTGTATGTGCATGCTTATGGCGGAGCCTGGATGTGTCTGTTTTCATGCACTTGGTGCCTGAAGAACACCGCAGATAACATGGGCTTGTTTCTTTACAATGGCTTTGTCTTTGATTTGTATGAAAGACTGTCTGCTTATTAACACAACAATGTCATACTTGCCTAATCCAGGAGAGGGTCACAAGACACTGCAGCCTATCCTGGCAGCATCAGGTACAAGGCAAGGGCAACCCTCATGCACACACCCAGATGGCATAGTTCACCTAAAATGAAATATTGTGGGATGGAAACTTGTCAAATACCCCATGGACCTGACGAACATGCAAGCTCAACAAAAGTTAGTGGCTGGGCATTGAAGTCAAATGCAGGATGCAGCAATAACTACTGCCCCACCATTCCAGCCTACTGCCATCGTTATTATGGGCTGCTTTTTAAATTTTTTTGTTGTGTTGACCTACACTTGTTCCTTTCTCCATATGTTTAGGTAATTTATCTATGTTTTTTTTTTGCCTCTTTGTTATTATTATTTTCTTTTTTTGCAATTTCTACTTTTCTAGGCACAAGGTATGAGCAAAACATTTTGCTCCTGAGCCTCAAAGGCTTGTTCTACAGTGCTGATCTTGAAGGTGGTAAAGAATTAGGAGAATTACATATTACTAATTTTGTGCTTCATTTTGTATGCTTCTTGTTTCACAACCACAGTCATATACTGGTCTAGCACTACATCACTAGCATGACACGCCTTCAGAGATTCATTCTCACCAAGTCAACCTACCATGGACCAGTCCCCTCAGATATCATGAGAATATTTTTAATTTTTAAGCAAACAAAACCCTAATTAGAGCAATCCACATGAGAGCAGGCCATTCAGCCCAAGAAAGCTCACCAGTCCTATTCACTTGTTTCCTCCAAGAAAACTACCACACTACTTGGTAGCATATTCCAAGTGTCTGTCGTTCTTTGTGTAAAGAAAAACTTTGTAATGTTTGTGCGAAATTTACCCTTAACAAGTTTCCAACTGTGTCCCCGTGTTCTTGATGAACTCATTTTAAAATACAAGTCTCGATCCACTGTACTAATTCCCTTCAGAATTTTAAACACTTCAATCATGTCACCTCTTAATCTTCTTTTGCTTAAACTGTAAAGGCTCAGCTCTTTTAATCTTTCCTCATAATTCATCCCCTGTAGCCCTCGAATCAGCCTAGTTGCTCTTCTCTGGACCTTTTCTGGCATTGCTATGTCCTTTTTGTAGCCTGGAGACCAAAACTGCACACAGTACTCAAGATGAGGCCTCACCAGTGCATTATAAACGTTGAGCATAACCTCCTTGGACTTGTACTCCACACATCGTGCTATATAACCTAACATTCTGTTAGCCTTCTTAATGGCTTCTGAACAATGTCAGGAAGTCGATAGCTTAGAGTCCACGCTGACTCCTAAATCCTTCTCATAAGGTGTACTCTTAATTTTCAGACCTCCCATTTTGTATTAAAACCTAACATTTTTACTTCCTATGCGTAATATCTATCTATCTATCTATCTATCTATCTATCTATCTATCTATCTATCTATCTATCTATCTATCTATCTATCTATCTATCTATCTATCTATCTATCTATCTATCTATCTATCTATCTATCTAATATTTTACATTTACTGACATTAAATTTCATCTGCCACAAATTTGCCCAAGCCTGTAAGCTGTCCAAGTCCCTCTGTAATGATTCAACGGATTCCAGGTTATCAGCCAATCCACCTATCTTGGTATCATCAGAAAACATAACCAGCTTGTTACTTAGATTCCTATCTACAGTAAATCATTTATATACATTAAAAATAGCAGCAGCACTAGCGTTGGCCCCTGAGGGATACCACTCTTAAATTCACCCAATTCTGATACGGATCCTCACACCATAACCCTCCACTTCTGCACTCATCTACAAACATCACCCTGAACTCTTACTTCTTTTAATTTGATGCCAAACCTCTCATGTGGCACCTTGTCAAATGCTTTCTGAAAGTCAAGATAAATAATATCATATGCTCCACTTTGATCGGATCCTTTTGTTGCCTCCTCCTAGAATTTCAGCATTTTTGTATAACACAACCTCCCTCTTCTGACCCCAATACTGACTGTTCCTAATAACTCCACTTCATGCCAGGGGCCTCATGTATAACACCGTGTGTAGAACTCGCACTATAACATGGCGTAAGCACAAAATCCGAAATGTGCTTAAGCACAGAAAAATCCAGATGCAGGAATCTGTGCGTACTCCAACTTCCGTGTTCTTCCGCTACATAAATCCCGATCAGCGTGAAAAGTAACGCTCGTGCACGCGCTTTATGTTATGCCCCTACTCCTCCCAGAATTATGCCTCTTTGAATATGCAAATGAATATAAATCGCCCTTAAGCTCAGCCTTCTGTGAAAAGACAATGGGAAAAGCACGGAGGAAAATATAATAATTTCAGCGAATACCAAGTGGAGGCAAAGGAAAGACATACTATTTGTTCAAATAAACCGTGGTATAATCAACAAAATGAAGTTGATCGAGTGACATAGCGTGTTGGAGAATCTTGAAAGCTCACGTTCACAAAATCGCACAGTGCCGGAAATAAAAAAGAAGTCACATATCAAAGTCGCCGTGAAAAGCCGAGTTGTAGCCCATTGTCTGAGTGTCAAATGAAAGTTTATTAGGGTACAGAGAAAAAAGGCACACGGTGGGGAAAAAGCACGAAATGTCAACTTCAATCTCGACATTTCGACTTTAATCACGTAGTTTATTTTGTCATTAAAGTAGAACATCATAAACTTCATCTTAAAATCGTTTAATTAACCAGTTTCTCAAATCACATCGTAATTAAAGTAGCACGTTAAATGCTTTGTTTTGTATTTGATCTTCTATGTGCTCTATGTGTGTGAATCACTACTTGCTTCTTAAACCGGCTTCTCTTTCCGATCAGCTGCTGCTGTGATTCACACTTAGATACAGTGATATAAATACTCCGAGTCGTGCAGTGAGAGTAATATGGAAAAAGATGATCCGCTGTGGCAACTCCTAATGGGAGGAGCTGAAAGAAGAAGAAGAAGAAGAAGGTGCAGTGAGAGTAACAACGCTAAACCAGTTATGGTATTTGGAATACTATGGCTATTCCCTGGACCATTATATTGTTACGAGTTAATTACAATCAGATGTGTTACCATAATAAACAATATGCGGTTAGTTTTCAGTGTATTTATAAAGCCGCGTCAGTAAAATAAGGTGTAACCACACAGGAATAGTAGCATTGCTTTGACACTGGGTGCCACCAGTCTGCAAAACCGAGCGGAGAACTTGCGTACGACAAGGTATGAGGTACCGTGGAAAAGTGCGTGGCTTTACGCCAAGTGTAGGTTTTATACATCGCGATTTGAACGTGGAAAAGTTCTTACGCAACATTTCTGTGCGTACGCACCGTTTATATATGAGGCCCCAGGTGTTCCTCAATCTTATCCTTAATAATTCCTTCCATTAATTTTCCTCTGATGCATGTTAAGCTTACTGGCCAATAGTTGCTTGGATCTGCCCTGTCATCCTTTTCATATAATGGGATAATATTTGCCATTTTTCAGTCCTTCGGAATTTCTCCGATGCGCAGTGACTTGCTAAAAATGTGTTAAGGGTTTATATTTGTACTTGCTAGCCTTCTTACGCACTCAAGGATAAATATTATCTGGTCCTGGTGATTTGTTTGATTTCAGCTTATTTTAACTGAGCAGCACTTCTCCAAATCATGTGTGCCTCCTTTGTAGGTCCTGTTACCGCCTGCAGGTTATCCACATCCTCACATGTGAAGATTTCAAGAAAATGCAAGTTTAGAGCATTAGAGTCTATATATTTTAATACCCTTTACTATTCCTGATGCATTTCCCCTCCTCCTTGACTGTTCTTTTACCACTAAAATATTGATAGATTCTCTTATTGTCATCTTTCGCCTGATGCGCTACGTTCTTCTCTAACTGCCTTTTAGCCCCCCTAATATCCTTCTTAATGGTTGCCTTCATGTTCTCATGCATCCTACGATTCACATTGGAGTTTTTAGTCTTATATGCCTTAATACAGCTGTTTTCTCCTTTCGAAATCCCACTGCAGAGGTTTTAGAAATTTCCTGCTAATTCCAAATTTTTTGATATAACTGCCATGCATTAAATGTAAAATGTTTTTAAACCTTTGATACACAGTTAAATCAAAGGTCAATCAATGCAGTAATGCAGAGTTCATGTTCCAAAGAAATGATAATAATCTGAAAACTGAACTCCTTTCCGGGTGGCACGGTGGCGCAGTGTTAGCGCTGCTGCCTCACAGTTAGGAGACCTGGGTTTGCTTCCCGGGTCCTCCCTGTGTGGAGTTTGCATGTTCTCCCCGTGTCTGCGTGGGTTTCCTCCGGGCGCTCTGGTTTCCTCCCACAATCCAAAGACATGCAGGTTAGGTGAATTTGCGATTCTAAATTGGCCCTAATGTGTGCTTGGTGTGTGGGTGTGTGTCCTGCGGTGGTTTGGCACCCTGCCGGGATTGGTTCCTGCCTTGTGCCCTGTGTTGGCTGGGATTGGCTCCAGCAGACCCCCGGGACCCTGTGATCAGATTCAGCGGGTTGGAAAATGGATGGATGAACTCCTTTCCTGTATGCAATTCCAAGAGCTAATCTAATTTGACCTATCAGGTATACTGAAACAGCAAAAAAGACATGGCATGCTTCTTTTAGAATAGTGTTAATAAAATCTTGTCATTTTCTAAAATTTTGTGAACCATTCCTCACAGACAGAATTTTATTGTTGCCACGCAAGGCCTGGCTGTCCTTTGACATCGATGACAGAAGATATTGTTGCCACCGTAGTGTGAATCATAATGGAGAATCAAAGAGTGACAGTGCATGAGATGGCAGACACTAAAGGCATTAGTCACGGGTCACTTGAAACCATTCTTCATGAACAATTAAACATGAGCAGGGACTCTACATGTTGGGTGTCCAGAATGCTGACTCTTCAAATGAAGTATCAACATATCCAATATTCAAAGGACGGGGGTTCTGAAACTTTTTAACCTGAGGACCCAAACAAGAACATGAGGACCCTGGTGGGACCTGACAAGAGGATTACTAGCATAACGACAACTGAGCCATTCCAAGACAAATCACAATAGCCATATAATAAAAACAGTAAAGGTTTTTGTTTACCTTCAAGTCTATGTCTCACATGAATGTTATTAAAAGAGAAAAGTGAAAAGAAAACACGTTAATAAAACAATTATCTTTAAAAATCATTTCTGGGGTACTTGTATATCATAGCCATTGTAAATGGTTAGTGTAAGCTTTAGGAAAGCTAGGAGAAATACACTAAATTCTTTATAACGAGTTCAGTGCGAGGATGTGTTGATTTTTCAAGGGACAGTGTGAATAGAAACTGAACTTAGTGACGTGACTTATGGTGCTGGATAAGGCATGAAGTTGACAAAAATAAGTGAGTTTACTTACTTTGTCTTATATAACATTATTTTTTTAAATGAATATTTCAAATAAGTTACACCATTGCATGCATTTTTCTAAACGAGTTTGCAAAATGTTCAGTATATCCTGGTTCTCATTTAACAGTCAATTAACTGAGTATAAACACTGAATCGAGTAGGTAAATTGTTCCTAAAAACTGTATGCGCTCTTTGTATTTCATACAGGTAAAGAATCTTTGATAAAGTATTTTGCGAACGGTCCAGTCTGAAATGTCTGACATTACTAACTGACCACAGAGGTCTCAGCTTTTCTTATTTTCTGTAGTTCTTACAGTTTTCAGTTGTCCATCAGAGATGTCCTTCAGTAGACTGAAGTTTATCAAACTACTTTAAAATAGCATTATAAGAAGGAATTCTTGCCTGTGTGTTAAACTTAATACAAAATCATCTTTGCACCTCAGATACAGATTTAGATTCAATATATGCTGTACTGGCAAACATGCACTGAAGCACCAGCCAATTGTCAATGGCCAATGAAACTGCATTTAGCGTACAACAGTTCCACAGCACTATAAATACCCCCACCCAATTGAATGACCCCTAAAAACACCCCGAAAATTGTCACATCCCTGTGACTCGCCCATTTTTTTTCATTTTCACATTTCAAACTACAATTACGATCTTTTCTTTCCCAACCTCATAATTATTTCTGATTGAATGAGTATATTTTTTGTTTATTCAATCTTTTTTTATACTAAGGGGCTCTGCCCCCCTCTCACTTCGCTTGCCAACCTCCGTACGGGCACTATGCGCCAGCCACTTTGCGGCTCTGCTGCTTGTGTATGGGTAAGCGGATGTACAATTTAAACAGATTGTTATTTTCATGGGAACTGTTACATATGCATAATAGGCCTAACTATTTTACATTACAGCGAGTAATTAGCCATAGTAAAAAATAGTAAAACGTAATAAATTGAAAGAAAATTATGTTTCCTTTTGTGTTAGAGGTATTCATTGAATTATATGTTTTCATTCTGTTTGACTTTGAAATTAACACGCAAATACTTTCTAAACTTCTGTGTTTGATATCTCCATCTTTCAAAACTATTATCGTTGACAATTCGTCACAAGTTGGTTTATTATAAATGCAGCCATGATCTTTTGGATTCATATAGAAATCCAAGAAAATGTCTTTGTCCATATTTTGCAGATAAATTTCATGTAAAGTGTGATACTTTTGATTCTATGTTGCATCGCTTCTCTGTGATCATAAATATAAACCTTACCGAATTGTGGTTTCTTCAAAATTAAACTTGTTGTAGCTTTAATTGTTATGGAACCACAGATTCTCATAGAGTATGGTCCTGAATCGTGTAAATATACAGTACGTTTTCAGCATTGAATTATGCAAACGCGAACAGATTTTTTTAAATTTGGATATTTTGCTTTTGTTCGTGGACATTACATTTAGTGCGGATACGCCTCTTCATTGGGAAGAAACATTACTTTTCCCTGATGGCAACACAAATTAGATGGTCTACAAGTCTGCAACTTAAACTTTAAAGCCGAACAATATCTACATACTTCTGTCATATCACCTATGTCCATATATTCATTCTCTTTTCGCTGTTCTGTTATTTCACTGAGTAATAATTTCCGTTTGTTAGCGCTAATGTGATTTTTACTATCAGTTTTTTGAGACTCTCGAATTTTAGTACTTTCATAATCTCTAATCTGCGCTGCATGTGTGTCGTGCCAACGTTGACTTTAAATGAGGAAAACGAAAAAAGAGCTGAGAGCGTAGGAACTGTGTCTGACAAAAGCATTCACATGAATGAGAGTTGAGTGGACTGTAGGCATGTTTGAAAATAGTTGAGAGGAGGGTGGGACTTGACAAAATCTCTTTGCAATAGTCTCGTCTCAAGATTTCCTTTTATAATAGAGATAAATATAATTATGTGTATTGTGTTATGAATTCTGTTTTTCAGTTTGTTCTTCCTCTGTTGTTTTAATTTGATATTGTATTGTATATTTATTATTGTAAAATTTTGTATTATGTTTAAATCGTATGTATTAGTTTTCATTGCTATTGTTCTATGCTCTGTCTCCTGTAGGTGGAGCCCAGACAAGTGGGGCCACTTGATTATGCAGTTTGGGTACTGCCCAGCAGTATAAATGGGCAGCTGTGGCATTGTTGGCTTTGCTTCCTGTTGTTTGATTCACAATTCTTGTTTGGAGTTCTTGGTTTTCCCCCTACTTTGATTATCAGTTACTTATTGAGATCTCCAAGATTTATATATTCTGTGCCTGTTTTTGAGATTATTTAGAACAATTACTATATACAGCATATCTAGTATGAGGTTTCGATGTACAGTGAATCTGTGGTTGTTTTTTGTGTTTTTTGTCTCTTAACAAAGTTGAATTTTATATTTTTTTACATTCTACCACTTTGCTATTTTGTTTTCGCCACAGGCTATGAGCATTGTGCTGGATGTTGCCATGGAAAACTGTCTCAGAATTCCAAGGAAGCAAGTGTTGGTGATGTCAAACAAACAATGGTATAAAGTTATGTCCATTAAATCTGGGATATCCAAGCTTGATGGATAATAACCCTTTGCTTAGCAAACACCTAGAACTCTTCTGTTTTTTGTAAGTATGCTCCCCTTTTTTGTGCTTGGTGTGTGACAGGACTGGACTTGCAACAGTTTTGTTCTTCCCTCCTCTGTGTACTGACTGCTCAGGGTGGCAGCAGTTTTGGATGGAAACAATATCAGCGGAAAAGAAAAAGAGACAAGAGAATCTAGAAAACAGTGTGCACAACTAAGACTGTATTCATGAGTTGGAGCAAGATGGGCAAAAACTAGGATATGCCAAAAGTAAACTGTGCTGTAAGGCAAAAGACAGAACAGATTTTGTAAACAGGATCAAAATAATGCACCAAAAAAGAACACCACAATGTAGACAAACCAGGAAGTGCACAATGCTGCCCTTTTAAATCAGCCTGGTAATGACATTATGTTTTGTGCAATTCCAAAAGTCCAGCTGAACAACAGCAAGTAACCACTTAAAACAACTAATTCAAAATGGCATTGGAGACAAAAAGTGACTTAAATATAACAATGATAAAAATGCATCAAATCAAGAAACCAATTTGACTACAGGACTCCTAGACTTCAATTAATTTTTCAAATGAAAACATAAAAAATAAAGAACAAAACATGAATTCATAACTGAAGGCTTTCAAAGAGAAGCCCATACTGGAGACTGGCAAGCTCACTGGGTAAAAGGTAACAATGGGGTGCAGCATGTCCTTTGGTTTAGAGGTGCCTAGAAGTAACAGACATGTTGTAGGGGGCTGACAGAAGGCCAAGGGGGTTTCCTCAGCTTGATAGGTGACATCAACTTATTCTTTCATGGAGCACCATATGGTTTGTGTTGCTAACTCTCCTCTGTTCTGTTTCTCTTCTTGGTACCCTGCTGTGGTTTACCTGCTCATGGTAAAGATCCCAGAGATACTGTGAGCCTTGGAATCAACAAATGGAAAGACTGTATCATCAGATAAGACAGCCCAGCAGAGTCTACTGCAGAATGACCTGGAGGGGTTGGGCAGCCAGTTGGCCAAGGTCTCCAGACCGTGGCATATTGTGTCTTTTATAACTGACCGTGGACCTCCAGAGGTTTATTTTCATCAGGGAAGCTGCAGACTTGAGTTTTTGTCTTCCTCTCCCTGTTGTCAACTGGCTCGATCTCAATGATTCTGTTAATTTGTGCGTACTATTAGGATCTATTAGGAAAAATAGGATATTAGTACAATTTTGTTCATAGGAATTACTTATGAACATTTTGAAATCACTTCAATTTTTTGTTGTTTTTGAGAGCCTCCTGGCTCATTGATACAAGAGAACCCCCCTACCCCACATATGACATACTGCTCAGCTCATCTTGATGTCTAGTTAAGCAAAATGCCCAGCTTTTACCACTAGGCTTCTTCACTCTAGATCTGAGGAACACTCTTTTTAAAGTTTTCTTTGACCAGATTTTGTACAGAAAATTACACTCTTATGATAGGCATCTTCGGCAAAAATGATCCTAAGGACTTGAAGTCGTGTATACCATCTCAACTGACCCCAAGGGTTCACCCCCTAATGGGATGCAAAGGATCAGGTTACTCATTTCACACACACAAAAAAAAAAAAAGACAAGTGAGATGTTGTTTTGTTCCACTGCGAGATTGCGGATGGTGAATGTGGTATTTTTAATTCTTTACTGGTGGCGCTAGGCCCTCTAAATGCTAGTCCCAGAAGATAAAAGTGACAAAGTTGAAACCTAAGCATGTGGGGTACTGTTTTAGACTATTTCATGGTCACTGATTGAAAATATGAAGTTATTTTATGATGTTTGATCCTTTATTAGGAATTTAGCCCTCTATGGACCTCAATCAGTGGATGATAAATGACAAATGTTTATTACAATTGAGAATGTTTAGACTTTAAATGTTTGAATTTAATCACACATTTTAATATTTAAAATATTTATTTATTAATATTCTTCTACTTAATTAAGTAAATCATTACGTTTTTATGAAGACCAGGAGTTAGGGAGGCTCATGCTAACTAAGACTTTTTTCAAGTTGAAATTGCTTTGCTTCACTATTTGTTTGAACTAATTTGCATCTTCATTATGTAGTTAGTAATTTATCAAGTCTCCAATTGTATGAGCTTGTTGCATGAAACACCGGCTCAGAGTGCTGAACAAGAATGCACTGACTCTTATGTGCTACTTGCTATTCTATATTAATGCAGTGAGAGGTGTGACCGAATACTTGGAGTTACGTTGGTTATTCGCTCACTGTAGGTGTTTGACTCCATCAAGGCTGTGTCTTGTCACCACTCCTGTTTGTGCTTTTCATGGACAGGTGTCCAGTTGGGGAGGCTAGGTGTGGTATTGTTACTTTATGCCATAGGCTCTTCAAGGTCTGGATAATGGTCATGGAGATTCAACATTCACAGTAGTACATCATGGGAAAGATTGCCTTGCAATGGGTCGCTGCGGAGAATTAAGCAATCATCATTGCTTTGCTACCCTGTGTAATGGTAGTCACTGGTGATTCTCCAAAGAGGAATGCCAAACCAGGGATGATGGTTGGTGCTGATTCTGGGTCTTGGATGCACAAAAATGGAAAATTTGGGAAAGTTTAAGAACCACTGCTTGACACAGATGATGTTGTCATCTTTGTCTCATTTGACTGTGGCTATCGGCATGCACTTGAGCAATTTACTGGTGTGTATAAAGAGGCTCAGATGATGATGAGTGCCTGAAAGTCTGAGGTCATGGTTCTCCTGCAGAAGAGAGCAGATTGCTTTCTCCAGGTGAGGGAGGGACAAAAGCCCATAGTGGAGGAGTTCAAGTATCTCAAAATCTTGTTTACGAGTGTGGTAAAAAGGGAACATGAGATTGATAAGTGGATTGGAGCAGCAACAGCTATTCTGCAGGTGCTGTACTGGGCCGTGTGGTAAAAGAATGAGATTGCAAGTATAAACAGCAAAAATGAGGTTTCTTCTCAAGGTGGCTGGGTTGATGTTCTGTAGTAGGATTAGAAACTCAGTGATTCAGGAGAGACTGAGCAGAGTCTTTGCTCCTCTGGATCAAGAAGAGCCAGTTAAAGTCATTTGGGCATTTTGGCATTTTAGAATGATGCCTCCTGGTGCAGCTCCCCCCTAGAGTTGCTCCAGGTGAGTCTCTCTGGGCACAGACTCTGCAGCAGACCCAGGACACACTGGTGGAATTATGTCTCTCAGCTGTCTTGGGAATGCCTGGGAATATCCCGGAAAGAGATAGAATCCGTAGCTGGGGATGGGGAAGTTTGGGCTGACCTGCTTAACCTACTGCCACCACAGCCCTCACCAGGAAAATCAGTTTCAGAAAGTCAGATGAGATGGGTACCTTTGGTGTCTGCCCTTTGACTGGTCTCAAGTGTGCATGATTTCATTTAGCTACCAGAGGGACAACTGCATTAGGCACTGTAACTCCTTGGTGGAGTTTAAAGGCCCTATCCTACCAGAGACTCAGGTGAACTCAGAGTTGGGGTGAGTACTCAGAAGTACTGTGAGAAATGGAGACAGGAAGGTAAAGTGGAGAAGAGCTGAGTGTTTGGGACATGTATTGTGTATGAGAAGGGTGTATGGGTAGACATGGGCCAGACAGCAATAGGGGGTGTATGGATTGGTTTCCAGTTTTCTCTCTGATACTGTGTTCTCCATATTGGCCATCCCTCCCTTCTATGATTTAATCAAGTGACCTGCTATTTTGGTTTCTTTTGGTAACATTTGTGGCTAGGGTGAACTCTCATGATGTTTATTTATTTATTTATGTAAGCATGTGTGTTGAGCACCTAGCAATGGATCCCTGGGACCCCAAAACTGGCCGAAGCAGACTCGTATCCCCATTTATGTGTGTCAGTTGTCTCATTCTCCACTTTTCCTGCTCACACATTCATATTTACGTATTTTTTAGTTTGCTTATTTCTTTTGTGCTGGCCTTTTTCATTCCCATTTATCCCTCTTCTTTATCATTTCCCTTTGGCTTCATAGTAGATGAACGTGTAAAGGCTGCAGGGCATTTGGGGGGGATACCACTGGTGGGTCATTGAAATGCGGCTCCTGGCCGTTTACACCGGCTGATGATGATGATGGCTGCAGCAGGGCGGGAAGCCACTTTTAAGATGCCTTTAGTGAGCGGTCAGAGCAGCAGGGAGCTGCAAACCAAACCCCCAGCATCCCACCAAACCTACCACTGCTCTGTGTGTAAAGATCTTATCTTTCAGCTTGTTAATCATTTACTGCTGCTGCTGGATTGCACCTTTGTGGCTGACATTGCTGCCTGGGGACAATGGCAGCAGTTCATAAGAAATACGCAGACTTTAAAATCAACAGCCCCTACAGGCCTGTGCCAACAGATTAGGCTTGCCCGCCCAGCCGCTGAGCCTCCTTTGGTGTGCTATGCCTCCCTGCACCCACCCCATCCCCTGACTGCCCATCATTTTCCATTTTTTATCACATGTTTGACTTTGCCAACAGAAGAAGATTCAAATCAGTAACAGGCTGGCCACCAGGGAGACTGGCTGATGTTTCCACTCAGCCCCAATAATCCTCTGTGGTCTGGTCTGGCCCAAGCAGCACCCGTTCTGGCCAGGGTCAGAGCCTGAGCACAGCTCTGTAGACTCAACTGTGACTGATCCCGGCTGCACGAAAGGCATCAGGAGTAAAATGATGAAGAGCCAGTGACTGCCACAACCCCCCCACTCCACCAACCCCCAAGGCCCCCTTCCTACCCCATGGCGTGGCCATACTGTTGGCATTTATGCCTGGATCATGCCATACACCCGCCGAGCCATGGCGACGCTCTCTCTGCTTCTGTTTTGGTGGGCTGCCGGCTCAGGCAGCTACGGTGCACAGCCTGTGTATTTATTCAGTCACAGCACATGTGCGGTGCAGTTGATTTAACCCCTTGGTAACCCTGGCAGGCCATGTGCGGGGTCATGTTTACCCACATGACTGGAAACACTGGAAATGTTACCCAGCAGGGGCACAGCGGCTGGAAAACGTTCGGAAATAACTTCCAGATCCCTGTCCACTGCTGGGCGGGCTGATTAGAGATGGCAGCTTTGGATTTATTAGAAGAGGTGTCTTAGAGTTCGACATTTAAAAATCAAATCTCAAAGTGCACTCTGATTGTTTTCTTTGTGGCAGTGCAGCCCTTTGAACCTGTTGAGAGAGCACCGGCCAGAGAGCAACTATTCTGGAGAAGCTGTGGCGCCGAGTCTCGGTATCCTGGTACCCCCCCGAGCTCCTACAGACAAAATAGGGCAACAAGAAAGCAATCTTTATAATATCCTGCATGGACTCAAGATGGTCACCTAAGCATGAGAGGAGCACAGTCAAAAGAGCAAAGCTGCACAATACCCTTCAAATGGGTTCAACAGTGCTGCAGTTGTGGGTTCATATGGGACAACCTCTGTGCAATAGAAGAGGGGAAAGGGAGTCGAGTACTAAGGACCTGAACAACTGGAATCCCAAATTTACCAGACAATAAAAAAAGATTTTTTCCAGAAAAAATTGTGTCTGCCACCTGGGGCACATATTTCTTTGAACATGAGTGCAGAACCTATTGAGGATGACCCCAAGGCACGCTCTGCTCACCGGCATATGAGACCTAGAAGACAACACTTGGAAAAAGGCTGCCAAACACAGCACCAACCAATTGGGTCCATCCATTTTTGTGATGTAAAACTCATGTCCTGACTCTGTGGTCATAAAAGATTCCTGGGTATCTTTCAGAAAACGCAGGCTGTACCCCAATGCCCTGGCTAATTTACCCACCATGGCTTGGTCATTCTGGCTCCCTAACTATCCCTATCCTTTATTGGCTAACTCTCTCTTTCACCCCCTCACCGCCTAACAGTTAATATGTGGTGAGTGTACTATCACATAAATGGCCGCCGTCGCATCATTCAGGTGGATAATCCACAGTGGTGGTGGTGGTGGTTCAGGTGGCTCCACTTTTTAAGTAAATTGCTTTGAGTAATTAGAAAAACACTTAAATGTAATTAATTCTTATTATCACATCTGCTTTCTCAGAGTCCAGTTCATGGTCACGGACAGCTGCATTGAAAACAACTCTGTACAGGACACCACTTCATCTCTGGGACTGTGCAGCCTTCAAAACAGATTGAAGCACTGCACTATCACGGCTCACCTATAAACCCAAAACACTGATCATCTCCCTCGGGAGTGTGGTCCGACATCTCCAGACAAAGAACACGCTCCTCTCTGTTGTGTGTCGAAGCAATGCCACTAAAGTTGGTAGATTACTGATTCATTGTCATCAGCCGTACCACCTACACTTCAGGACAGGTAATCCATCTGAAGCTAGGCATGATTGGGCCCAGAGAGTAGTTGAATGGGAGACCATCTACAAAAAGCTTGGATTGCTGCTGGAAGACGTGTTGGTGAGGCCAGTAGGGGGCGCTTTCTCTGTGGTCTGTGTGTGGATCCCCATGCCCCAGCTGCTGACATTCTCTGGCCATTAAAGACCCCTAGGCATCCTTTAAAAAAAGTAGGTACATCCTCGTGTCCTGGCTACATTGACCATCACATTCTCGTCCATTCTGGTCCCCTCGCAATCCATTACTGGCTCACCATCTCTCTCACCCCGTTCACCACTGAATAGCTTGTGTGTGGTGTGTGTACTAGTGCAAGAATGTCTACCTTCACATCATCCGGGTGGATGCCGGACATTGGTGGAGGTGGAAGAGGTACCCTCCTATCTATGTAAAGGGCGTAGAGTGTCTAGAAAAGCACCATATAAATGTGTCTGTCTAACTGTCTTATCACAAATAAAATCCTCAGTCAGCTTCACATAAAAGAACTTTAAAGATATTCAAGGAGATGAACAACAAGTAAAGGCGATGCTAACACAGGGACTTGCTGTAAGCGCTTGCCTCTGAGTGTCCACTGTCTCTCAGAAATGGTTATGAAGTGGTGGTGGAGGCCTTCTTAGGGTGACCCGAGAAAATCTTACTTTTACTCTGCTTAAGTTACCGGTCACGTGCAATGCAAAAGGCGACATTTGTGTATCTAATTTAATCACTAAGCACACACGTGTATATACACAGATTTAAGTACATGTGTACACATTTAGACACACATAGAGCCATAATTTGGCTGATACAGTGCTTGTGCAAAAATGTACACTCATTTAGAAACGCGGTCAGGCCTAACCTTACCTAAAAACGTGCACACAAGATAGAGGCACACACATTCATACACACATACGTGCACGTTTACAAAAACAGACTCAAAGAAGCACATATACATACACACGTGGGGTCTTATTAAGACATGCATGCGAATTTAAACACACATTTGCAGAAGTACTCTGGACAGGCAGACACACTCACATACTGTATACACACTAGTTCATTTACTCAGACATTTACACCTATTTTTATATTATCTATAGGCAGGGTGTATGGTGTAGTGGTTAATGCTTTGGACTTCAAACCCGCTGCTGACACTGTGTGACTCTGAGCATGTCGCTTCACCAGCATGTGCTCCAAATGGACAAACAAAACAAACGCGACCAGGTGTATCCAATGTTGTAAGTCGCCTTGGATAAAGGCATCAGCCAAACGTGTGCAAATGTTATACACATGTAATTGTTACGCAGGCACTCAGATTTACACACACAGCGTTACTCCGATTTGCACACGCTTGTGTGTTTCTCAAGAAGGGGAATTTGAGTTGAAGGTTTGCGTGCAAAGTCGTCGCCTTCCGCTTTGCTACTTAGATTGCCATCTAGTGGTCATTGGCTTCATTTAACAGTCCCAGAATGAATCGCGTCCATCCAACCATTCGCCGAACGCTCAAATTGTAAAGTCAGGAAGGCGGAGAGTCAGAGCTTCTCCCGGATCCAGTCGTCACACTGTACGCTCGCATACGTAAACTTTGAGCAGAGGCCCCTTGCTTCTGCTCGCTGCCCAGTAGATTGAATCAAATACACAGGAGCCGAGATGTGTGCTAGTCAGACGGGTCGCAATCTCAGTTTTCAAATGCAGGCCGATTGCGTTGAGTTTTAATCAAGTTTCCCTTCGGTCGGTCACCCTTTAAGGTCGGTCCAAACGGTCGACGCTTCGAGAAATTATTTAGGATATTCGAGTAACGAATAGAGAAAGCGCTTCCTGTAAACCTGAGCTTTGCCCTGAAGATAACGGGGACGTGCCAATTTTAAAGTGGGCCCGTACGAGGGTAGACGCGTGACACCCTTTTCAGGGCAGGTCTTTACCTTGGGTCCAGTGCTTCACCTGGACTGAGCCCACTTCGACCGCGTAGATTTGATTCGAGTCTGTCTTTTTTGTCAGATTCTCTGAAGGGAGATAGTGAAATTAGTGCGTCTTAGTTGTGTAAAAAGGATAACGGGAAGGCATGAAAGCATGTAGGCAGTAGGACAATAAAGTGATGTAAAATAAAAAAAATATATATAATAGAGTTGCAGAAGGATGGCATAATGTTCATTGTGCAAATCAGAACTGTGCAGAAATACACATTATGTTAAACAGTATTCATAAAACGGATAAACAGATGAACGGTGCAGAAGCTCAAATGATACGTTTCTGAGATTTCTGGTGACTTAACCTGACTGTTTGAAGTGGATCTGACGAAGAGATCCACTATAAAGCACATTTTATTATTTGGCGGCACTAATGCAGCTTCAGCAGACAAACAACACCACTATTCAAAATATGCCAGCTTCATTACCACCAGACAGGAGGACACACGCACCAGAAAACAAGCAAAAAAAAAAAAAAACTTCAAGGGAGTATCTTAATTAACATAAATTATAAGAGAAGCATTGCACGTGGTTTTTTAACATCAGAAAATTGTATTGTTGTAAATCAAGTTTATAGACGCAGTGGCGGGGATCGTTCTGGGATGTCAAATCCCTCCGACGCTTACAATAGCACACTGTAAAACAAGGTGACTCAACTGAGCACGGCATTCTGAAAACCACACAGTCCAATTCGGGGTCGTGGGTCAATCCCGATAAGTCAAAATAACCGCACAGGGCGCCACTCACGCACTTCCAACACGATGTCAGTTCGGAATATCCAATTGACCTAAAATTTGAATCTTTACGATGTGGCAGGAAACCGGAATACCGGGGGAACGTGTAAGCTGCATACAACTAGACAATGGTCGGGCGTGGGATTTAAACCTAGCTGGTTGTACCTGTGAGGCAGCAGCGCTAACCACTTACATGCATTTATCTGACCGACGCCTTTATCCAAGGCGACATAAAATCTGAGATACAATCGGTTACATTTCTGACTTTTTTTCCGAAGTGGAGCACAGGCAGGTGAAAGGACATGTTCGTTCTGGTCACTGTACCAGTAGTCCAAAGCCTTAACCACTGCACCATAGCCTTTAGTAGTTCCTATTTAACTCCCTTCGCAGCGAAACGCGATAATAAAGTACACTCTGTGCCGTAGATGCTGCTAGTCCTTTGGCAGTGAAACACCGCACGCATGACTATTAGGGACACCTCACAAATGGCTCGCGCCCGCAGCCCGTTCACCATCGCATGTGTCCTCTGGGTGTCCGCCGTTAGCCGCACGTGCCTGTTCTTACACACGGGCGGCTGCGCGCACGCGCGCGAGTTTCCCGTGCAAGTGCACCCAGTGTACAGCTATGCGGTCTATAAGGCACATCGCACGCGTGTCGTGATGTCACGGGGGGCTCGCCTCTCAGGAGGTAGGTTGTGTTTGTCCCCCCAGACTCATTGTCATGCTAAGTAACCCAAGAGTTTGCGCTGAGCCGCTTCAAGTGCGTTTTGTTTGCTCAGCCCAGTCGGCGCTGTAATGAGATACGACAGAAAGCAGGAGGTGGATCCCCCCTCGGAAAGTGCTTCGCCTCTGCCCACCGACCTCACATCCCCAGAAAGGTGAGGCTGGTCGGACGCCAAGTGGATTAAGCACTAAAGCGGCGATTTAAGCGTGAGGAGCAGGAGCTGAGCAGAAGGAGGTGCAGAGCGCTGGCCACGGCTGCCCCGTTCGGAACTAGCACTTGGCGGCTTTTGTAGGATCCTCGGGCTGATCACCTGGGAGAGGAGAGACGTCAGGATCTGCAGCATAAATTGGGATGTGAGGAGAGTCCAGGGGATCGCAGTCACTGACTGATGAAGGACGGCGCAGATATGCCGACATCACCGGCCTCTTTCAGCCTTCCACTTGGTCTCTTGCGAGGATGCTGACTGTGGTCCGTCTGCCGTGATCACGGCTGACAGCGGCGACAAGCGTGGAGAAGCCGCCCAGAGGATGACACGAGAGTGCCCGTGGAAAGGCGCCCTTCTCGCCGTCTGCGCTCTCGCCCTGCTGCGCCCTGTGGCGCCCTTCCTCACAGGTAAAGGGGGTTGTCGCCGACTGGGATGTGCAGTGTCATGACAGTACGGGCTCCTGCGCCCAATTCATCTGTTTACATGCCAACAAGTAGTTAGAAAGGAAAATGAGCTGACGCCGTAATTACAGGGTGCCGGCAGGTGCCGGGCTCGGCGCATAAATCAGCAGCACCTGGCGGCGCGCAAAGCGTCTCCCGGACACCTGAAGGAGAGCGAGGATTGAGTTTCCCAAAGAGTGCGCGCGGCGACGGCACGAGGGGCAGTGCACGGGGGGTGGAAGGTCTGTCACAACGATGCTTGCCGCACATCGTCTTGTCTTTTAACTCTTCTTCTCATATTTAGGAGGATTGGTCCATCTGGGCGATGCGAGATAGTTCGCCCCCCGTGCTTTTCTTTAGAGGAACCTACAAGGTTACACGGCAGACGAAAATGTCTCGCCTTAGCGAGTGGAGTAAAGTGATGTCAGGAAATCTCCGAGTAAAGAAAAACGAGCACAAAGGAGCCGCATGGAAACATGAACTGTGATATTAAAAATGAGCGTGAGATTGTGCAACGAGAATCATTTAACTGGGTACAGCCGCCAGAGGAAAACACTTTGGCCAAACAATGGCAATCACAAACGGTACGAGGAGCGCTATATACATAGCGCACTTACATTGGACAGACTAAGTGCGCTTCGCACATTTAACAACAATTACTCTAAAACACATTACAATCTATTTTGAGTCATTAACGAGCATTTCATGTAACTACTTTTATTATGGCCTCTGACGGAGGTAATGCAATAAAACGTGGGCTAAGCCACCGCATAATTACGGACTGACTGGGCGTTCAGACACCCTGTCCCCAACAGGAGTCTCCTGAGCGGCAACCGTCTCCCAGAGGTGCTCTCCAATGTAAAGGAGTCGGTCCGATACGAGCAGAATTTGTGTGTGCCAGTTTACACCTTCTGTGATAAAAAATAAAAGATCTACCAATAAGACTTAAAATAAAAAGTAATCTGCCACTAAACATCTACTAAAGTGTGGAACTTTCATTGAAGAAGAACCACTCTGTACAAACAAAACAACAGGCGCTATATGGGCAGATAGTGTGTCGGGGGAGTTAAGGCTTTGGGCTTCAAATCCAGAGGGCGTGGGTTCAAATCCCGCTACTGACACTGTGCGATGTCGAGCAAGTCATTTTTTCTGCCTGTAATCCAACTGGAAAAAGGAATGTAACCAACCAATTGCACGTTGCCTTGGATAAAGGGTTCAGCCAAGTAATAATAATATTAGGCTGCATTTTGGCCTGTGCATTGTCGAATTTGTTTTGGCAGGGCTGTGGAATTGCGAGTGGCTTTTTCCCGCGTCCGAAACTAAAGAATTCTTAATTAGGACAACCTAAAATGTATCACTTTAAAAAGTCGACATTTCTAATTTTTGTACATTTTAATGCATAACATTGAATTCGTAAAATAATCGTGAATATTATTTTTGGAGAATGCAGTGTGACATGTTAAATCACGTCTGTAAGTCTAATGAAGCCACGGTCGCTGTCATGGACAATCCAAGTTTGTCTGCGGATAGAACAATACACAATAGCTTCTGTCTGTCTCCATGTGCTTTTTGATAAACACGCCTGCCGGCAAAGTTGAACTGTACGTAGCGTCAGATCTGCGCTTTTATTCTTCCTTCCACATTTCCCCCCGCCGAGACGTCTTGTTTTGCAGTTTCTCGAGTTAATTCTTTGAGTCTCCTGGCCTCAGGTGATCCCTTAAACTTGACTTCACACCTGCGGCACGCTCTGTTGCTGCTTTTCGGTCACCTTTCATGGCTGAAGTCTCACCTCATCTGGGACTCGGATCTATTTGAGGTAATTAACTGAAATTCCAAAAACGAAATGTAAAACTTGTATTATAAAAAGGCTTCGCGCCGCCTGGAAATTATGCAGTTACACATTTGCGCTTCCTCTTTGCTGAACCTCTTAAGCGGTATGTTGTATTTAGCTGTTCGGTATTTCTAGTAATTTACCTTTTAGATGTATTTTGGCAATGGATTGATCCGTGGCGCATTGTGACCGCTACACGTTGAACTTTTTTTTTTAAATGAAGTGTGGTTGATTTGACATCTCAAGTGGTTAGACATGGATGAAAGGAGCTACAGAAGCTGAACGATCAGAAGTTTATGTGCAGGTGTAGCGACTCACGTTTTTTTTTTTTACCTGGAAAATTTCCGTCAATATGTAGGTTACTTGTTACCAAACTGGTACTGCTACTTTCATCGTAATCTATACGAAATTGACAAGACTTTAGTATGGACCCTGTTTATTTATTTATAGTACCGTGAATGTTGGTGGAGATTTTACGAGGCACTGGCCGGTCATGAGCCGTAGCATTTCAGAGACTGGACTTGTCTCCGCCTGTGACTTGCTGTGTGGCTCTGGCCAAGTCACCTCCCCTGCGTCACATTTGTAATTGTACAGCACGCTGATCGCGTTAACAAATGCACAATACTAACAATCCGACATCAGCGCACAAAATGTCCGTGTTGAATAACGCCTTGTCCTTCAGCGGGGCCTCCGTCGATCGTGCTTCACGTTAGCCCACTAAGTTCAAAGCAAACACGATTCTATCTATCAATCTATCTATCTATCTATCTATCTATCTATCTATCTATCTATCTATCTATCTATCTATCTATCTATCCCATGAACCCCAGACCGTGGTATTCGTACCGATTTGTGTCCAGTAGACCGAATTGCCGTGTGTCGTGCACTTTTTTTTTATTACTCACTCCCGCAGATTTCCAGAGTCCATTCTACACTGTAACCTGGGCCTGATCGGAGGTTAGTTCCCGATTGCCACTCTTTTTTTTACACACCCACACTCATCCCACTTTAGATTAGTGAATTCACCCAGTGTACCCCAAGTAAGGCCCCTTACACACGGGGAGAACATGCAAACACCGCACAAAAACTGTCCTTGTCTGAAAAGCAACCCAGGCCCCCTGGAGCTGCCAATGAGAGAGAGAGAGTGAGTCATTTTCGTGACTTCCTGTAAAGATTTGTAGGAAAACAAATCAATGAAAGGGTCACGAACTGCAGCGTGCCGGGAGCACCACATACACTCGACTGGACAGCGAGGCCAAACCGAACGAGCTTTAACAATCACACGAAGCGTTGGCATCAGACACTCGGATTTGACTAACGAGGATGTTCGTTTTTACTTTTAAGGCGAGTCCACCCACTGGACAGGGCTGAGATTGGACGGCTTGAAAGATGAACAGGGACACCGTAACCCATCATCATCTCGATGCTTTCTTTCCGTTTATTTTATTTTCATTTGTCACTCTTGCCCTCGGCTGTCCTCATAAGACCACACAGAGAATGATGGGACATCTGATATGGACAAAAAAGGACATTGCTGCCTTTAAGTTTTCCAGCCCTGAACGGAGTCAATATGGAGAGTCACAATGTAGTGGCTGTGCAGATGTGGGGGTTCTGGTCGCTTCCAGTGTGTAGAGATGTGTGCATCAGCAGTGTGACCCACCTGCATTCATTTGTTTGCTAGCATTATATAAGTGGTTAGCATAGTGCTAGTGTTGGTACTGCCATCTCTTTGCTTCAATGAGTTCAGTTTTGAGCCAGGTTACTGTTTTTGTCTACTATAGACATACTGCTCTGTCCTTATGGGTTTCTTGACCTGTCTTGTTTCAAAGCAAAAAACAAGCCGTTCAGTTAACATAAATTTGGACATTATGAGACAGACTGGCATCCCAAGCAGTGTTTGTTCCCATTGGCCTCAGATCCCTACAGCCCTGAAACTGAAGAGAGTTTTAAAAGCTCTGAAATTTGGCAGTTTCAGTCATTTGATAAATGATCAGTGCGTTGTAATTCACTGCTACCGTAGCCAAACTGCAGACCTGCAATTATCAAAGCCATCGAGGCGAGGGATTGGAAACACAGAAGGGACTGTAAACAGCGAAGTTAAAGGAGAGCAGCAAGTGAGGAGAGCTGAATCACTGCATGTCTCAGGGTCTGAGCGGGATGCAGAAAAACAAAAGACTTCAAGTGGCACAGACCTGAGGGTGAGAGGGGCATGAGTATCAAAGTGCCGGCAGGTGGCCAAGAGGCACCCTATTAAACTTTAAGGAAATCCTAGTGATGTTTTGAGGGCAGAATCATTCTAGAAGGTTCCATGCACAGCCATATCCCCTTTGGCACAGTTCTCTCTAATACTAGTATAGCCTGACCACTTGGTATTGTAAAATTTCTTCACTAGGAATAACCACTTGTGCATTTTTTTTTTTTGCTGGAAACAATGCAGAACTAGACTAGGCCTGGATCCCGATTTGTTTGCATTTCATTTTGACACCTGCTCTGCATGTAAAGCCCCTGTCGGCCATGCCGATGTCAAGTCTGTAACCAAAAGTCCACTTGTCTGCAGTTTTTTTCTACAAATGTGCTTTAATTATTCAGATTTCTTTTGTTTTGTGCAATACTCCACTTTTATTAAAAACATGAAGTGTAAAACAGTCTAAAAAAACCAAAACAAGAAAACACTAATGTTTTCTGCTCAGCAGGCAGTGTGGTTTAAAAGAAAAGAAGCTGAACTGTCAGGCCTAGGGTGGCATCCTGTTCAGTGCCAGCTCAGGCAGGCGCCCTGTGTAGCCCCATGTGTGGCCCTAAGTAAGCTGCTTAACCTGCGTCTGCTCCAGCTGTAAATAAACACCAATGAACACAGTTGTAATGTGCAGAGGTAGAAACCGTCTTTAGAAAATAAAAGTGATGTTCAGTATGTGGCACTCATGAGTGGTCCCGAAAGGAAAAGACCACCAAAGGACACTAAAAACAGCAATGATTTTTATCAAAGGTAAAGTATAGCAGAGCAGGGTGAACAAAGAACAAGTTAAGAGTAAGTCAGGCAGTAGAAGCCTGCTGGTCACTGGGCCTGCCAAGAACCCCTTGGATTGTTGTCTACTCTGATGGGTGTCTGATCCACAAACCACAACACTGCCCCAATACTCTGGATTCACGCCCGGTTTCACTCCTCCTCCTCCTCCTCCACCAGCCCTTGGCCACTATCTCCTCTCACTTGTTGAGCCCTTGCCAAGTGTCTGGTGGGCAGGAGGGATTTTGCATGAATTCGCCCCCCCATAGGGCCGACATTTACGGTGCTCCAGCATTCTGCACCACAGATATAAACCGAGGGGTCCATGCATATTGTATGGGGTAGCTATAGTGCCCTTTGTCAGCTTGGTGTGCAGTAGACCCCCGCGAAGTCGCGGTTCAGGGTTCGCAGACTCAGTTGTTCACGGATGTTTCCTTAGAACCTAACTATTAATTGTTAGCGGAAAGTGCAAATATTCTCTGCAATTTATGACTTTTTTCGTGGCATTACTGTGATGTAGAGAGAACAAGAAGCAGCCACTGTGGGAAACGCGGTTTGGGATGGTGAAAGTAGCCAATCCGAGAGCATTATTCATTTCTCCTTGCTGCTGATTGAGTGCTGCCCTGTGACGCAACTCCACCCGAGTGTCCTAGTGTTTCCCTTTTTGTTATTGTATTAATTTTGTTATTCCTAAACGCACACGATGTTGCCGAAATGCCCTGCACCGTCTAAGGCTTCTGGTACTGAACCTAATCGCCAGAAGAAGTTTAAAACTCTCCAGGAGAAGGTTGAACTACTGGATTTGCTCCAGGAACTAAAAAGTTATGCTGCAGTAGCACACCATTATGGCATTAATGAAAGCACCGTACGCTACATAAAGAAGAACAAAGCAGCGATCAAGACTACCGTATCTGTAAGTTTCTGTGATAGTGCCAAAAAGGTAACGACCGTACGGAATAAAAAATATCAGGATGGAATCTGCCTTGGCACTGTGGATCACCGACTGTAGGAAGAAGAACATCCCCTTGGACAGTAACATCATCCGTGAGAAAGCACGGAAATAGTACCAACAGTTCTCTACAGGAGACAATGTAGCAACTTCCCATCACAATGTTCCTGAAACCTATAAAGAAAAGCCAAGACGAAACCACACCAGAAGAAGACCCTTACAAAGATACGACTCCTCCTGAAGCGCCTGAAGAAGAGGTGCCACCCAAGGAGTTTTAAATCCTCTGCATCGTACTGCACAGCGACGTCATCATCATCAATATCATTCATCATTGGTGAGTACCCATAGATTTTACTGTATTTTAATTAAATGAAATTATTATGTATTTACTCTACTTATAACAACGAAAACGACAGCGCATACCAAAGAAAACGCGCTTGCATGAATTACAGTACATAGAACGGTAACATCGGTATTTTACATTCTAGCAACGTGGGAGACATAACACTACAGTACTATACAGTATACAGGTTTACCTTTATGTTCTGTTTTTAGGTAATGTTTGGGGGCATACTGTATTTAGGGTTTAAACTATAAAAATAGACATTTAAAAGGCATTTTTTTAACCACATCCAAAAGTCGCGGTTTTTCACAATTCGCGGGTACTATAGGAACGTAACCCCCGTGAATTTTGCGGGTGTACTGTACTTCCAACATGCGAATTGGAGTTCCTCATTATTTTAGTTTAACTAGTTCAGGGTCCTGACTGACTGTGCTTCTATCTGGTAATACGGGGTGTTGGCCATAAGTGGTGGCATTATTTGGGTAACTCAGACAGTAAATGTAAATATCAAGACTGTTATGTTTAATGTGATCAGTGTATAAGTAAGTGATACATTCTTTGAATTTATTACTGTTTAGGGGAAGAAACCAGAGAATAAGCTGTCAGCTTTGTTTTGGTTCCTGTTGCTAACCTCCTTGGTGTTAATCCCGAGACTTGAGCTTGAAATTCTGTTATTACGGTCAAGGCCGAGACAGACTAGGGGTAACATTTAATGATCAGCGTAAAACCTGAATAACCCTTGGGACTGTATTCTGTTGCCATCTAGTGGATGAAACAACACTATGCTGCAAAATATTATGAATATTTTTATGCCTCTCGCCACTCTGAGGTAACTCATTAATATGAATGAGTGGGGCACAGCCTTCAACCAAACCACCTTGGAGTGTAAATGAGAAGCTGTAAAGTAAGTTTTAGAAAAAAATTAAACCAAACCATTAGTTGAATCAAGCAATAGTGTTGACAGGGTGAATTGGCACCCAAACCACCCTGGTATGCCTGCTGAATTTGGTTTTGTGAAGCTTCACCAAAGTGCAAGAAGATTTGTGTCAGAAAAGGTGTAATGATTGTGATGAAGTAGGAGGACAAGAAAGTTTTTAGCCCCCTAAATGATGTTCACAATAAATGAAAATCTGGAAGTCACTAAGCCTTGAAGTGCGGTAGCCTGCCATAACATAAGCGGCACGTCAATCATGCAAAATCAGGCACTGCCATTCTGCTCTCTCATGTGCAAGCAACAGAAAAAAATACAGTAATCCCTCGTTTATCGCAGGAGATAGGTTCCAAGGCCGGCCGCAATAACTGAATTTCTGCGAAGTAGGGACACCATATTTATTTAATTATTTAACGTGTATTTGGACTTTTTAAACCCTCCCTGTACTGTTTACAACCCACCCTTTACTCTATTAATAACAGGGACCTACCTAACATTTCCTGGGGCACCTCTTCCACGGTTTCCGAAGGTGTATCTGTAGTAGTAGTAGTAGTAGGAACTGGCTCTTTTTGGCGAGGCTGCAAAACCATTGTGATCGGCAGTTGCTGTCGCTGCTTCTTTTTTCGGTCGAAGAGCAGCTTGTAGGCGATCATGACGTCGTCGACCTTGTTGCAAAATTGGACCGATCGAACGGCGTTTAGGCTCAGTACTAGCCTTGGAAGAAGGAGCACGTTTGGAAGCCATTGCAGGGGGTGAAAATTGAAGCGAAGTTCAACACAAAGAAATCACAAAAAAAAAGAAAAACCACACACAGTACAGTATAAAGTAAACCGCTCGGCGAGAAAGCTTGAAGCGAAATGGCAGCGACAGAGAGACAAGGGGAGGTGCTGTGGGATCTGGGCATCAGTCAAAGCACCAATCACGGGCCCGATTAGAAAGCGGGAAGCTGTGATTTGTCTTCTCCCTCCCATATACCAATCACAGCCCGTGTTACAACGCACTTAGTCACCAAACTTGTTTTGTTGTTTTTAGACTAGGAAATACTAACTACTACTATATTTTTAAAACCCGCGAAGTCGTGAATCCGCGAAAAGTGAACCGCGAAGTAGCGAGGGATTACTGTATAAGAAAAGCGCGCACTTCTGTTATTCTGATCGCAATGTGGGGCTGTGCATTGGTGACTTTTTGAAAATATACTGCATGAAGGACATGAGCTACTGTACTGTAAATGTGCAGTAGTACAGCAGTAAACACTAGGCGTGCCTTTCCTACTGTAATTATGGTGATGTTTTGGTATTCACATGTTTCTGTTACATATTTAACATTTCTTCTTGTTGAAAACAAATTTGCTTTTTGCTCATTTTTCTGGGGTAAAGAGGTTAATTCAACAGAGGCACAGGATAGGGAACTGTGCAGGAGACAGAAGGCACTCTCTTTGATTTGGGTCATCCATATGTGGCAGGGTGCCGTTTTCCAGATTCGGACTCTGCCATCGTACATGAGTGAGTCGCTTTACCTGCCTGGTCGCACACTGTGAGAACTGCACATGCACATGGCTTTAACAAGAATGTACCCCAAAGTGCTTTACAAGATGTGAAAGAGAAAGTTACAAATAAAAATAAAAAAATAATGATGAATAAATCTAGATACTGTGAAAGATCAGTCCAGACGTGGACAGAGACGCAGAACTCACAAGTCCAAGGCACACGTTTATTCTTTGTTAAAGCTTTGCCGCACCACACAATCGAAGCTCAGTCCTTTTACTGTCTCTTTCTCTCTGTTCCTCTCTTCTCCTGCCACCTTCATTCCTCCACTCGCAAGCTCCGTCCACCAGCGCCCAACTCCAGCTCCTCGAAAGGCCCCTTTTATATTGCTGATCTGGTGAGGCAGAAGTGCTGCAGTTCAGGGTTCTAGGATTGTCCAGGCGCCCCCTGGCAGTGGTGGCCTTAACGCCAATCAGCCCAGCTGCCCTCTTGCGTCCCCGGGGAGGTAATGTCTTTGTCCCAGTCCTTCCACTCTCTAGGCAAGGGTCTCAGCCATCTATATATATATATATATATATAATATATAATTGGCAGATTAGTAGCGTCCTTATATACGATATCATATTGTAAGTCTCTAAAGACGAGCCAGGTGATAAAGTCAGATGGACAGGAGGACAGAAAAAAAAAAAAACCCAACAAAATCTGCAAGGGTCCCAAGCCCCCCACCAAAGAGGGCCGAAAGGCACTATGAAAAGCTTGACGTGGCCCATATGAGCAGTTTAGAACCACAATTTAGCATGATAACAATATTCAGTGTTTTCATCGTAGTTGGTTCGGAGAAAGGTAAAGTGGTGGTGAAGTGGATGGTGCTGCTACCTCCCAGCTCCAGAGTCCTGGGTTCAAGCCCCATCTGTATGGAATCTGCATGGGATTATTCCCTAAGTAACGTGTTTTCCCTCACAGCTTCCAAAGACATGCACATGAATTTAGTTACTGCCCTACAATGAACTGACATCCATCCATCTGAATTTGGTTCCTGCCTTGCACCCACTACTGCTGGCATATGCGCCGGTCTTCATGAACCTGACCTGGCCTGTGCAGGCTTTGTGATGTACAGATGAATAACTCGGAGAGGAAGGACAACATGTCTTTTACACTGTCTTGCACATTTCATCTGACTTGTCCTATGATTATCTTTTATTCTTTAAATCTGACTCTTCATTTATTAATTATGGTGCCTCTGGTGCTGCTCTGTAAGCACAGTGCTGCCAGTGTGTGCTTCATCTGTCTTCATTTACTGTGTTTACCCATCCTCTCATGCTTTGAGCCCCTTTTCCAAACTGCAGAGAAAAACTTGGTGGTTGGTGGCAGAATTGCTACTCCAGCCACCATAAAAAGCCTCACACTGTTCCTCTCCATCTGAACTAGTGTGGTGCTGAGGTGTCACCCGTTGCATGGCTAAACTCGGGTCCTAATCTGGATCCTGAGTGGGTGCGGAAATGCCCTGTATCAGCGTCTGCTCCTAACCTTTCTCTCTCTCTCTATCTCTCTGCTCAAGAGCCAATCCCAAGCCTTGGTCAGGGACACCAGTCCATTCCAGGGAAGGCACCAGTGCTCACTCACTCATACTGTGTCAGTTTAGAAATAACCTAAAGGATGTAGGAAGAAAACCAGCAAGACCATGCAGCTTCCATGTGGACCACCACCAGGCCAAGAACTGAACCTGGGTCACCTGAGTCGTGAGAGAGCATCACACAACGCCGAGCTAAATCATTTTAACCTTTAACCCTATGTAGGCATTTCTGTTATGCAACTTGTGTTTAGAAGTGAAATTATTCAGATGGAAAGCAGAAAGAAGGGTGAGGCCTTTAAAGCCAGCGACTGTCCACAGTGGCCATTTAGGCTTTTGAGCACCATGCGCAATGCACAAAGTGCTGGCAGAAGAAATATGAACAAAACACAAGACCACCCAAATCCAAAGTAAATGACACGGAAAGAGTAAGAGCCTGAGAGTTGTGCTGGCTTCATATCCAAATAAGACACAGAGCAGTGGTGGACAGTCAAGCAGCATCATTTATAAAAGGGTTACACGCTCCTCCAAAATCAGATGTAAATGTGAGCAGCTCCTAGGGTGCGTGGTGACACGGAGATACCTTCCAGCCTGGGGGTGAGCACCTGCGTGTGGCTTGGCAGCTGCGTCCCCATGGGGGCTTTTTAATCTGGTCACCTGGGAGTGGTGTGCTCAAATCCTACTCCCTGAAGCGGCTCTCTTACATGGCAGAGATAAGGGTAACGTAGGGAAGGCAGACAGGCTGTGGCATGGCTGACTGGATATCGCTGGGGGGATTTTGACGGACCCCATTCTTATAAAGGAGACCCAGTAGAAATGATGTTAAAATCACACCCTTCTTTGCAAAGTGGAAGCCTAATGGAGGGACTGAGGCAAGTCGTACACCAGAGCCCTGAAGCTGACAGCCTACAGCAACAGAGCAGCAGCTGAGTGGAGGCGTGCGCCCAATCTGTTTCTTTTGCTGTTTCTTGCAGGATCGGTGGCCAGCTGTGAAAATGAAGGCCAAGTCTTACAGATTCCAACAATCACCGACAATCCATGCATCAGCTGCATCTGCCAGGTGAGATATGCTGGGACTAACTTTCTTTCTCCAATTTGTATGAATATGTCTGGAGGGTACATTCGAGTGAAAAGCTCACTGTGGGACCCCTGGGCCCTGGCTCACCCCGAGGGGGAGAGGAGTCGGCAGTACGGCTACTTCAGCACCACTGTCACAGCTTCACGTCTCCAAGACACGGCTGTTGGGCGCAATGCTCTGCTGAGAAACACATGTCATGTTGCTCAGGGGCTACCCTGGGTAAAGGCCACTGCTGTTTTTATTGCTAGACAAAACTTGAGTGGCAGAGGAAGTGCAGGCAATAACTCGGGGACATCTGACGCCACAAATGCAGGCTTCCTTCAGAAGAAATCGCCTGCTTTTGTTTTCTTTGTCTTGTCCAAATCGTATCCCCGCCCCCCACATACACATCACTTCTCAGTTTATAACATTTTACTGCCACGTCTCTCTATCCATGTACTCCCAACACATTGTTTACTCTTTATCTCGTTTTTCATGTTGGCTTTCAGACAGGAATTTGCCTCCACTTAAGACATTTAGAGAAGGCCTGGCCAGTTTAAGGTCCCTTTACCAGACGCCTTTCACGTGATCTTCCCCACCATCCGCTGCAGACTTCTCATGTACATGAAATGAATTCTATATCTGTCACCAATCCAAAAGACATCAGTTTTTTTCTGGAAAATGATTTAGTGAGCATAAGATGGACAGAGAGAACACAGGGATATTTTTTGTAAAAGCTATGGTGCTTAACCCACGGCCACCTCCTCCTGGCCCTACTCAGCCACGATCACTTGAAGACACCTCTCACGTCTCTGTTAGCACTTAGCACAGCACTTCACTGAGATCGTATCTGTCCTCCAGCTGACAAAGGTGACAATGAGACTGTAGCCTCAGGGCCACTTTCATCTAATGCTCTAGTAAGAAGTGGGATCAGATTAGCACACTAGACGGCTGGCCGTTGAGTCGAGAGCGACTGGGGCGGAGCGGGTGACACGCCAGACTGGTGATTGTGTGTGTCCGGCAGCGGAGCAATGCAATGTCAAAAGCAGACAGTCACCATTTCAACCTGATGCTTTTAGAGGGATGCCAGCATTTGTTTGTGTCTTAAAACAGATGAATCTCATGAAGAGTAACTGCCCACCGACTACTAATAGTAACAAACACAGAGAGACACTTAGGGAGTCGGGCGATGAGCTCTGTTGGAGGCTGCAGACAATCACCAGTTCACCCTGGCCGTCTTACCGAACCACATCCACGTGGCCAGCCATTTTAAATTTAAAGTCTTGATTAGGCTAAGCCACCTTAATTCAGGGTGTTCATAAGAAATGTAATTATACTTCATGAGGTACAAGAACAGTTGCATCAACTATTTTTAAAATCCTGAAATGTGTGCTTAAATTTACAGTCTAAATACTTTCAATTGTAATATCAATGTATTACTTTTTACCCCCTGACAGAGGTCCCCAAACGATCAGATTCCTAGTAAAGGATGAAAAATCCAAAATGTCGTCAGTCAGTCAGTCAGTCATTGTCCAACCCGCTACATCCTAACACAGGGTCACGGAGGTCTGCTGGAGCCAATCCCAGCCAGCGCAGGGCACACACATACTAAGGACATCTTAGGATCGCCAACGCAGCGGTGGGACGAAACCAGAGCACCCAGAAGAAACCCACGCAGACACGGGGAGAACATGGAAACTTCACGCAGGGAGGACCCGGGAAGCGAACCAGGGTCTCCTTACTGCGAGGCAGCAGCGCTACCCACTGTGCCTCCCTTATTTGTAATCGCTGAGCTTGAAATAATCTAAAACAATTCCCCATGTGCTTATGTTTGAAATTTGTCATTTTTAACCTTCTGGGAGTAGCTCTTAGAGGGCTAGGACCGCCAGTAAAGAATCAAATATAAAACACATACAGTATTTGTGATCAGCATCCTCGAAATTACATAAAGTGGCGCTCCACATGTCTGTATTACTGATGTGTTGTGAAAAGGAGCAACTTTGACTCTTTGTAGCCCATTAGGGGTTGAACCGCTGGGGTCAGACGATGTGTCCTGCACAGCTTTAATTCCTTCTGATCAGACACCTATCGGTTTACCCTTTAACATAAAGATTTAATTGCCTGAACAAAACTGGGTCCAAAAATGTCCTGCAAATGAGGGTATTTTGGGTCTAGAGGGCCAAAAACTAGGGGGACATCTTACATACTGTGACTAGACATCAAAAGAGTCTCAAAGGTGTATTACTTGTGGGGATTTTCTCATACCAGTAGTCAGGAGGTGCCAGTAAATAAAAGACTAAATTGACTTCAGAGTGTTTATAATTAATTCTTATTAACACAATTCATTCAAATGTAATTAGGATATAATATTCTCAAAACTGCTTGAAGCAATCCAGGGTCATGGGGGCCTAACCAACCAGCACAGGATACATGGCAGGAAACGGGCAGCACAGGGTGCCTGTCCACCAAATGACTGCCAATTGAACTAACATGTCTGTTGGTCCCGGGAGGAGATCCAAAGAAAAACATGCAGACTCGTGTAAACACAGACGACGGGATTCTGAGGCAGCCGCACTTAGCCACTGGGCTACCAAAGAATCTAAGCAGAACTAGTTAAGGAAGGCATTCAAAGTTCAAAGAGACATTAATGTGCAGCACTCCACACGTCCTCTGAGATCAGTAGCTGCGCCCTCACATCTGTGGAGCTGCCTCTGGTGGCCTCTCCTGGCACTGCACCAAAACTGCAATTGTAATCCTTTGAGAAGTCACTGGAGTGCAATAATAGCGGCACATCTTCTAGTTTCCAGCATGGCAGACATTTTAATTCTTATGTATTACTTTTCATTGCAGAACAAAGAGGTGACCTGCAAGCGTGAGAAATGTCCACTCATCCCTAAAGACTGTGCTCTGGTGGTTAAACAGAGGGGTGCGTGCTGTCAAAAGTGCAAAGGTAAGAGTCACTGAAACAGGACATGAGGCAAAGGAAAAGGCAAGCGTTCTCAGTGAGCGCATACTGCATCTTTGGGCTAGTCAAAGAGGGATGGGCAGTCAGGATATGGCTTTCAGATGAGGCCTTTCAGTTAAATTAGGTCATTTTGTTGTGAAGGACGGTGTGGCAAGTGCCACTGCTTGAACCCTCTAACATTGCCGGTTTAAAGGGCCTTCGCTACCTCTACTCGTATTCTTTTATGGCTCTGCAAATCTTGCTGACTGTTCTAGTAAATCAGTTTGGCATAATGACCACACAAAATGAGTTGCATAAAATAAAGAGAACCTCTTTAATGACCGTGCTGCATGGTGGCATCGTGGTTAGCACTTTTTCCTGATATGGGTTTTTCTTCTGGTCAGTCGCTGTCTGAGTAGAATTTGCAGAATTGCCAAATGTCCATGTGGGTCATGTGGTTAGTCTAGTTTCCTCCTGCGTCCCAAGAATGAGCAGTTGAGATTAAATGGTGTTAGTGAGTAAGAATGCGCCCTTGGGTGCCTAGTGCCTTATCCAGCCATGTGCCTGATGGGATGGCCTATAATGGGCGATGTGGTGGCTCTGAGGCTAGGGATTTGTGCTGGCAATCGGAAGGTTGCTGGTTTGAATCCCATAAATGCCAAAAGTGACTCTACTCCATTGGGCCCTTGAGCAAGGCCCTTAACATGCAATTTCTCCGTCCTGGGTATGACGTTGATCTGCATCCAGACCCTCCAACCTGTTAAGAAAAACCTGGGGGTTGGTGGCAGAATTGGCACCCCAGCCACCATAAAAAACCTCACACTGGTGTAGTCACCCATTGCATGGCTGCACTCAGGTCCTAATCTGGGATCCTGCGTTGGTTTGTCGTGTGGTGGATGCAGCAATGCTCTCTATCAGTGTGTACTCCTATAATGGAAACAGCCGGACTAAAAATGTGTATTGGTGAAAGACTGATGACTGACTTTGAAGGGTTGGGGATTTCAATTCCTTATTTATCTGACATTATTACAATTAATGAGTATCCTAAAACTATCAGTTTAGGAGGTCATCAGTCAATGGGTTTCCTTATCTTTAAATGTTTAAAACATTACATCAGTGGTGATGAGAAAAGGGAAGCATTCTCCTGCCTTAATGGCTTAACATTAATGGATGCAATGTACGATGTAGTAATCCACTGCCAGTGTGCGAGCCCACGCTGGTGATGGTGAACAGTTAGCCAACAGTGCCACACACTCTGTCACCAACACATTAAGCTGAATACAGCCGTTGAAGTAGTGGGGGCAATGCTCTAACTACTTCACTACACAACACTAATAGTCTAGTTCATCATGGTGCCCTCACGTCCTCTTGGCTTCCACCTCTTTTCACTCATAGTCAGTGTGACCCCTAAATAGCGTCAGAAGAAACTGAAAGCAGCTAAATGTGCGTTTCACCACAGGAGCTGGGGTGCACAGTGACTTAACATCTTTACTTCTCGTCCAGGGTGTCAGATTGACGGGAGTCATTACAACAGCTCCAGAAGGTGGCAACAGCCCTCCCAGCCCTGCAGCCAGCGAGTGTGCCAGGTAAGCAAACTGCTTCCTTAGACAACAGTGCCTGTTTTGATTGCAGAAGGACTTAATGGTATTACTTTTGAAAATCAGAATCTGAGATAGTGCCAGGGCTCGTGAAAGAGATGGCAGATATTTTAGACCTCAAGAACCATTTTCTGTAAAGATGTGGAAGACCACAGAATGATGTGGGCACACTTGCAGTCCCACAGGCAGTGGCATTGTGACACTTGTATTTCTAATCATGGGATCCCGAGAGTTGGTGTGGTCTGCCGTCAGTTGTTTTTACAGGGAAAAGAAACATTTATTTGTGACTGCTATCAATATGATTTGGCATTCTGTCACATGTACAGCATCACAGTCTTATTTGTGATGAAATACCACCATACCATCAGCATCTACTGTAACAGTTAAAACTTTCTAGGTGTTTACACATTCTATTACAATATTTTGTAACATTTTAGTTTTCATTTTGACTTGCCTGATGTTACAGCTCCGAGGCCATAATGCAGAATGTGGAAGAGAGCGTCTGCATAGCCGCGCAGGTGAACTTGTGCTTGTGGTCTGCTGCAAGCCGTCTTCTTTGATTCTACTCACCCTCGCTGGCATCCTCAGTCGTCTGACTGGTGACATAATGAGACAGTCTGGCTGCCTTCCAACCCTCTTTACACCACTGAGCAGATGCAGCATTCTATCTGATAGACGTTTGCGCTCGAGAGGGTCGTGAATGAAATTCCCCTCGCCTTCTATCAGCATCACGACACTGCTGGGCTGCACAGCATGGCTCTGACAGCCAACATACCCCTTCTGGACCTAAACTGACCACATAAACATGTTTTGAGCTCTCTGATCAGGCGTGCCAGATCTGTCTGTGAGGCCACATTGTAAGGCGGATGCTTCTTGTGGAAAACAGTGCATCCGAGTGGAAGCGGGAAACCGCCATGGTGGCACTTCAGGCGGTCACGTGCTATGGGAATGACCACGTGTGACGTCACACCTTCTCATTTATTGTATTTGGACGGATTTTCAGTTGGTGGTTTGGGAGAAGCCTGGACGCAACTGTTGATTTGCATCTCAGGCCGCACAAAATGCGAGGAAAAGGGTAGGTGCTTTTTTTGTTAAAAGTAAAATCAAACTAAATACATATCAACATGTGCCATATAATGCAACTACAAAATGCCATTTCTGGCCGAGTTGGTTATGTTTTATTTTCTATTGCTGTCCATGTGGGTTTCCTGCTCCAATCCAAAGACATGCAGGTTAGTTGGATTGGCATTGCATCTTCTACGACTAAATTCAGGGGGTGGGCAGCACATGGCACAAAGAACCGCTGAATTTTTTTTACAGAAGTCTTCTCTGCACACCTTTGTGCTTACCCCTCATGGTGGCACCATTGCCACATGATTGCCTTCTGCAGTCATCAAAAGGAATATTCTGTCCAGAACAAAAGAAGTCAGAATCTCTCCTGTCATATCTGTTGCTGGGAGAAAGTGCCCTTTAATCCTGGGTACTTCCTCCAGTGCGATCATTCGTATAATTAGTGAAGTTTGCTGCTCATGGCTAACATCAGGTATGCAATTCAAAGTAATGGAGTAAAGTCTGGACTGCTTGATGTCCCTCACTATCTACTCAATTACCATCTCAGTTACAGAATTAAGAAGCTCATTTTGTTTTGCTAAGGTAGGTGGTGTGGGTGCCAGTGCCACTCTCCACATATCTGACACGCTGTTTCAAAACAGGTTCAAATGTGGCAAGAGGTTCAGCTTCATTCAAAAAATGGCAATTGTTTGTGTGGTGTACGGTGTATGTGAAGCAAGATTTGTGTGTGCTGCAGACCGAAGTATCACCTCTGAACAAGTGAGACCCTCGCTGGCTCTCACACTCCAAGAGGGTCATCTCTTGTGTATCAATTGTTGAGCCACTTTTAAGGCGAATTCTAGCTCCTTTCATGTGCTTTCAGTGTTCACCAAGTCCTTAATGGATCAAATTGTAGTTTTTTGTTGAATATAATTTGCAACAGAAACAATGTAGGGAATTTGTTTTTCAGTAGTTGAGCCAGCTTCTTTTTTTTTTTTTCCTGGTTCACTATTTTAGTTATGACAGCTTCTGCCATCATCTCTTTTTTTTTTTTTTTGGAAAGGTGAAACTGTCCGTTATTTAAAGTGACCAAATCACATCTAAATGAATCAGACAGGACAGGAGGCCAGTCAGCAAGAGCAAGTGATGGCGTAATGAAGGGGCTGTCTTGCTTTATCTAATATGCCTGTCTCAACAGCTGGCAATTCGTGGTAATGAGACAGTAGCTGGCTGGCACCAGTGAGTGCGTGTATCTGAGACTGGGGAGAGGGTGGGCTGAATGGTACCCTTAACTTGCTGGTATGGGGTGCAGGGAGAAGAGGCAGAGTGGCCATTAGCGTCAAATGGAGATTGGGCTTGAAAATATTTTAGTAGTACACCTGAAAGGATGCAATATAAATCATTCCAGCCCGTTTACTTAAATATATTGATGATGTGATAAATTGTATAGCTTTCCTGCAACATAATAATTTGATTATTTGAAAACATTTCAGTTAATAAGACACTGAGTTGAGCTGAAAAACAAAATATCAAAATTAACCAGCAAAATAAGTCAGAACAAAGCTATAATACCTAGATAAATAGAATAATCTATCTATCTATCATATATATATAAAAAATGCCAAATACCACTGACTCACTCATCATGAAATCTCCCGAACCATGAGGACTTGGGACTTGAAATTTGACATGTAAGTTACCCTTGGTCCATAGGTGTTCGCTAAGAAATGGTTGCAAAACTTTTGTGGTCCAAGCTCAAAATTTCTTACAGTTTTTTAGACCCGTTTGTATATCTGTCCGCTTTTCAAGAGAGAACTACTTAACGGATTTAGATCTTTTTCTTTTTTCAATAATTTGCTTGAACATTCTGGTTGATTTTACGACTTCTCTCATTGTGCTAAGAACCACAGTTCGCTTGCAGGAGTGATATATTGGCGCTAATGTGAGACAAAGGCTGCGGGCCGAGGTGAGGGGGAAGAGTGACGTCAGGAGTAGAGAGCTGGGCCGGGCCCTCCTCACTGTCCTGTTTCACTAATATGCGGGCGAAGCCGCGAGGGATGGCTAGTAATTAATAATTTGTTTAATACTGCACAACCTATTGCACAAGTTATAAAACACACTACTATACTAGTCAAACAAAATGTGATATATCAGGTAAAAAAGAGGCACATTCAGGGTCTTTTCCCTTTTTTTTTAAGTGGATACCCTTCTCTTGAAGCAACCAATGAGAATCAGAGTCATCACACATGAAAATGCAACAAACTTCACATCATCACGTGTTTAACAGTGGGTGAACAATCTTTTTTTTTTCAAATGAGAAACAAGCATAAGCAGTCCTGGCTCTGGTTTGCTTCTCACACACGACGAGTCGTCCCTCATGGTGATTTTCGATTTGATTATTTAGTTAGATAATTTCAGATCAGTTCTCTTTTGTGCAAGATGAGATGCTTCTTTTCTCGTGGAGTACTACGGCTTGCAGAGAAATCCCTTGTGTGGATTACCTAACTAAATAATACAAAGATTACCAACTGCAAATAAGTATTAGTAATCTGGCCCTGCCATCCTAAGTGTTTGTGCTTTATATTTTATTGCAGTGTCTTCTCACTGATAGCATCAAGCGGGTATCTCAGTTGAAAGTTACTTCCCACCTGCTAATCCTAATGAACGTAAGCTACTTATAGTATGTCACTCGATAAAAGTGAATCAATCACACCTCCCAAAAAATGTGACCACTTTGATTGTTCCAACCCCAAGGGTGCAACCTTACTGAGAAATGCAAGAAAATGGCATACAAAAGAACAAACAAACCTTGAATGTGTTTGATGTGTGGTACCCAGAGTGCTTTGCACCCAAGGTGATTGCTACGGCTCCAGCTGCCTTGTGATTCGGCCCTGCATAAGCGAGTTAAGAAGCTGGATGGATATCATAGAATAAGATGAGAAGCCCATATTGTATTTCCCACTAAGAAGCTCATTTTTTCCATCTGCCTTATAGCAGGAGTGTCCACAAAATGACACCTCACCACTAAGACCCAAAATTAGGCCTATGGATGACATTCTTGAAAGGCACTGTGACGTAGTGGATCTTCTTAGATTGTGTATTTGAGTGTCAGCCCAGTTACTAATGAATGTATGTGAATTTCCCCTTGGGATTAATAAAGTATCTATCTATCTATCTATCTGTCTATCTATCTATCTATCTATCTATCTATCTATCTATCTATCTATCTATCTATCTATCTATCTATCTATCTATCTATCTATCTATCTATCTATCTATCTATCTATCTATCTATCTATCTATCTATCTATCTATCTATCCATGTGGAGTTTGTATGTCCTCTCTTCAGTGTGCGCTACGGCCCTGTGTCCTGGCTGTGGTTCAAGGTTTGGTTTCCAGGCTCGAGTGGCGAATGAGCAGTTTTGGTTGGATGACATGCAGTATTTTGGTGTTGCTTTCTTAAAGCTGTGCATTTTTTTCCTACCAAAAATAAATCTTCATGTAAATTATTAGTAAATTTAGTGATGCGGACAGCATAATGTACAAAGGGGACTTCTGCAGGCCTCGCACATATATTGAAATGCAGAATGGGTCCAAGGCACTTGTTTCAGAGTTAGTTGTGGAAGAAAGCTTGGCACTAGTGTGTGTGTGTGTTTGTGATAAGTCAGAGATGTGTCTGGCAGTCTTTCTCCATCTTCGTGTGTTTGCTAAGCCTGTTCTGTAATGAACATTGAACTTCTCATGTTTGACTCTACATGGTCTGGCTTTGATTTGTATCCTGGAAAAATGCTTTGAAAATGGTTGAAGGAAGCTGACAGCTAAGGCCTGCTGCTCATGTATGCTGCTAGTTGAGTGCTTTTAGAAGAATGGTTGACTTTTACAGAGGCCATTACTGTGTGCTGCCCCTTCACCACACCTGCCCACCAGGTGACTCTGCATCTGTAAGTGAATCTTTTCAGGGGTGCCCAACTCCAGTCCTGGAGGGCCGCAATGGCTTCAGGTTTTCATTCTAACCCTTTTCTTAATTAGTGACCCGTTTTTTCTGCTAATTAACTTCTTTTGAATTCATTTTATTTGACTTGGCTTTTAAGAAATGTTTCCCTGAATCTCTTCATTGTTCCTCTGAATTGCTTCATTTCTTTCCTTAAATGGCACCCACACAGAAGTGAAATGTGAAGTTGAGTGAGCAAACAGAAGACCAACTAAGTCAGGGCACTCAAACGCCAACCAATTTCACTCCAACCAGTTTCTTGATGAGGCGCTGAGTCTTGTCGTTAATTAAACCCGTTCTTTAATTCCATGGCTTATGGCTCCTCTCATTGTACAATAGCAGACATTCCGAAATTGTGGATTTTCTCTTTTCTAAGAGCAGATCGGCATTCCTGAGACCTTCGTCTTTCTTTATTTTCAGATATTGTATGATGGTCACAGTTTGCTGCTCATGTTTTGGCTCATTTTCTATCTTATTTTTGTTTGGCTGCTAATTAAGGAAAAAGAAACAATTGAGGGGTCTGAGTCTTCAAGAGCAAGTCAAATAAAATGAATTCAAAAGAAGTTAATTATCAGCAAAAATAGGTCACTCATTAAGAAAAGGGTTAGAATGAAAACCTGTAGCCACTGCGGCCCTCCAGGACTGGAGTTGGGCACTCCTGTTTTAGCTCAGCCGCCGTTCATTTTCCATCCAGCCACCCATTTTTTGAACTTGCTTTTTCCATCAGTCCTCTTAAATTCACTTGTTCATTTTTCTTTAAACATCACTAGACGTAGTTTTTGAAGAAGCCGTTCTCTCAAGATTAAGGGCTCCACTGTGTCGGCTCACTTTTTATTGGCCACCAGTAAAAACCAGGAACTGTTTTAATGGAAAAATCAAACTGAAAAAGCGCCTAAAAAGGGAATCACCAGAAGCGCAGAAGAGAAGCGAGTGAAGGTGGATGATGAATAGGCTGCTGTGTGCCTAAAGCGGTGACCGCAGCGCACGTCCTTCTAAATCATTTAGAAGAAGAGAACAGGCACCACGGCTGTTTGACTCTGGGGCTGGAGAGTAGAAAGACGGGACTAAACACAGAACTCGCTGAAAGACAGGAAGTGATGTGGCCTCTAATGAAAAGGCGAAGGCGACACAGTGCTGCTGTTGGATGCTTTTGCCAGTCCAGTGTATTTGATTCCTGATTTGATTCTTGTCTGGAGTGAATTTGGGGTTGAGCTGGGAAGTTCTGCCATTGTTCCTATAAATCACATAAAAAGTCAGTGCCCTGTTTTTTCAATCCTGTGGCTTTACATGTCAGCACATAATTAACTGCCATGCAGTCCTCACTAAACCCTAAAATGAGGTGACAAACAATGCTTAACAGATTTGCCTTTGTCACTCTGAGTTGGCCTTGTGTCATTGTAAGTGTGGCCCATCCAGGGCATTGCACTGAAAAGCTGCCAGATTAGGCTTTATGAAGTGAGTGGATTTGAGAATGTTTTGTTTTTATTAATTTTGTAAAAGAAAAAAACGAAAATGGATGTACTGAGTGACTTTTACACACGACTGTCTAGCATTCCTTTAAGAGCAAACGACATTGTAAAGTTCCACGTCAGAAAAACAAGTATACCTGAGGAATTTAACAGCAAAGACTCAATGGAGTTAGCAGATCACAGAGATGGGGTCATGGCGACAGTGGCAGGCAGAGTAACAGTCGGTGGTTGACTGATGAATGATGGTCAAGCTTTCAGAGCTAGTTAATGTCGTACACAGAAGGCCCTGGGTACACAACAAAGACTTGGTTTCCATTCTCAGAACTGACTTTCTGTTGGCGGTAATGGATTGGCAGCCCCTCAGGGTTGGCATCTCCCTCACAACCATTGCTACTGTCTCCTCTCAATACCTGAATTGTGTAAAGTGAGCTGCTAAAGACACCCCGTCCAGTGTTGAGTCCTGCCTTGTGCCTAATACTGCTGGGATAGGCTCGGGCCCCTGCCACCCAGAGCTGGTCTAGGTTGATGTGATAACGGATGGATAGAATAGAAGCTAGTTTAGTTTGAAAAAATGTGTTAGCAATGTAAATTCAGCAACCTCTCCCAACTCACTGGTTCAGATGAAAACGAACGATTAAAACAAATTGCATTTATCTTTAAAAGAATATATGACAGAGCGTAACCAGACCCTGTCCGTGACACGTCTTTTGTAGTCACTGCAGAGAGCCTTATGAAGTTTTCTGATATCCATGGTTTGGAAAGCAGCAGCCGTCGGTGGGCTGTCAGCAGAGACGACAAGCCCAGTGTGAACGCTACTTAGCAGCTCTGCTTTCTACTAAAGTCATTTGAAAGGTAAGAGCCTGAAAGAGATGAAAGAAATGCCAGCCGTGCTCCTGTGATGGCTGCAGCCAGACTCGAATGAATGTGTGGCAGACCTCCCTGTAATGCTGGTGGCGTCTCGCCAGGTTGGGGAGGGCAGAATGCTTACTGTCTGCTAAGCCCTGAAGCGGGGCACAGTGCTGTCAGCTGGCAGCTGCAGGCGGGAGTCCTGCTTTCACTTTTTATTTCTTCAGTGTCCATTACCGTGGCTTTTGCGTAGCACTATGCCTGCAAGTATTTGGCTGTCGCTGTTTCCGCCGCCTGCTGCTCCTCCAGTGCTCACTTCAAAGGCATCATTGTGCTGGTGTTCTTTGTGTGTACGGGAGGCGTTTTTGAAGATGACACTTTGAGGGTTGTGGTGTCAACCATAGCTGAAGTAATTCTTGGCCTCTTTTGTTTCCCTAAAGTACAAGATTGAGAAATGAAGGCAGCATTACATCTGTGATGTACCACTGCAGTGTTGGGTGTCAAAGAGGGGGCGGGGGGGATCCCGAAAGTAGCTTTGAGTGGAGAATAGAAATGAAAGAACAGCACCACCATGTGAGCTTATGTGCACACCTGTAGGTCAGCCCAGGTTCACACCATTGACTGGACTAAAGTGCTCTGCAAGTGAGAACTTCAAGGCCAGAGCTGGCATAATTCCAACAAACCTAACCCGTCAACCTCTGTATGAACCAAACCAAAAGATTAGAGGTTCTTCTTCTTCTTCTTTATTCATCTACTCCCGTTAGGGGTTCCTACAGCAGATCATCTTCTTCCATATCTTCCTGTTCTTTGCATCTTGCTCTGTTACCCCCACCACCTGCATGTCCTCTCTCACCACAGCCATAAACCTTCGCTTAGGCCTTCATCTTTTCCTTGATCCACCCAAAATGTCACAGAGGCCTTAAATAAGGTACCCTGACATGAACAGAGAAGAACAATAGCAAAATGCTCATGCTTGGCTATACTGTACAAGTCTGCAGCTAGCTTGAGAGTTTTCACAAACAAGTGCAAAAGTCATTGGTTTGTTTGTTTGTTTGGCAGTGTTAGCTCTTTACAAATGTCTGGAAATTTGAGGGAATCATTTCAGTCTAGGAGTAATTTGGTAAGCGATCTGCAGAAACAGTAAAAGATCATGGCAATGTCAGAAAAAATGAAAAAGGTTCTGAATGTGAAGGATGTTGTCAGATAAAACAGATGCTGCAGATGTTCTACCAGACGGTTGTGGCGAGTGCCCTCTTTTACGCGGTGGTGTGCTGGGGTGGCAGCATAAAGATGAAAGATGCCTCACGCCTGGACAAACTTGTTAAGAAGGCAGGCTCTATTGTAGGATTAAAGTTGGACAGTTTAACATCTGTGGCAGAGCGACGGGCACTAAGCAAACTCCTGTCAATCATGAAGAATCCACTGCATCCACTTAACAGGATCATCTCCAGGCAGAGGAGTAGCTTCAGTGACAGACTTTTGTCACTGTCCTGTTCCACTGACAGACTGAGGAGATCGTTCCTCCCCCACACTATGCGGCTCTTCAATTCCACCCGGGGGAGTAAATGCGAACATTAATTTTATTTTAATTCTTTTCATTTTTATTACTATTTAATTTAATATTGTTTCTTTGTATCAGTATATTGCTGCTGGATTATGTGAATTTCCCCTTGGGATTAATAAAGTATCTATCTATCTATCTATCTATCTATCTATCTATCTATCTATCTATCTATCTATCTATCTATCTATCTATCTATCTATCTATCTATCTAAAACACTGAATTATAACTCTTTGAGGGCTGAATAGTTTTTCCAAAAAAAGCACAAAGAGCAATGGCTTTGCATATAAATCAACATAAAACATCTGTTGCTGCGTGCTGTGGCTGCTGTTGGCGCCTGTTTGGAGTCTTTGGCAGCAGCGCCTGCCCAGGGGAAGCTCGATGACCAGCAGAAATGCACACGCGGCCGACTGCCTGGCTGTTTTCGCTTGGAGGTGGCAATCGCAGTTCAACACAATCTGGTTTGTACCTCTTGTCATTGTAATTGGTGGTCCTCCCTGGTGAACGTTGCTGTAGGCGCATCAGCTACAAAAACATATTCAGCGCTACGATCAGCTGGGGACCGATCACCTGATGTTGGTACCTCACCTTCATTTTCGATCTCCATCTCCAGATCACGTGCATCAAAATCGGAGTCCAACAAGCCAGAGTCTGATTCAACGATAATACGCAAAACGTCATCCACGGAGTATTTTGCTTTGTGCATTTGCTTCGGTCTCCCGCCAGATGTCGATGCCATTTTAGAGGTTGGTTAGTCTTTGCTACTCATGCACATGCAAGGAATCAAAACGCTAACTTTCCTTCTAGCAAAGAGAGTCGAACTAAAACATACCGGCAAGTTTTGCTGCGGCTTACAGCTGATTACCATCCCCTACCCCTGAATTTCGACAAAAGCTGACATCTGCCCTGAAAGAGTTAAACAAATTGTAAACTCACTGGAGGTCTGTGTTTGTGGACTTCATCTCTGGCCTAACTTTAAAACTGTCAATTGTGAACAAAGTAATAAATGGGTTATTAGTGTAAGCCAACTAAACTCATAAGGTAGTCCGTCCACTAACATCCCAGGTTTTAGTTATTAAATCAGATAATACTTGAATTTCATACTGTATAATATCACTAAACTAAGTGTCTTACTCTGTTACATGGCCTGTTTTAAGTGACATGTTTGACAGTTATTGGTAATCATTTTTAATATTCAGTTTGAGGACTTTGTCAATGAATCCATATAATGTTACACTTTTTAATCAATTAAATTGTGGATCCTGTATTCAACCACTCAAATGGTTTGCTTTCACTAAAAGGATGATGCAAGGTGATGGTTTTCTGTTGTTTTTGCACATTTACACACTTTTGCATTGCTGTGCTGTAATGGACTGAAGTCCCATCTAGGGTTGCCTCCTGCCTTAAACATCATCTTGTTGCAATATTATTCTTTGGTAGCCTAAACACTTAACATGAAATAGGCAGGTTCAGGAAATGAATGATGGGTTGCTCTATGTGGAAGTGTTAAGCTTAAAAAAATAGATGTTTAGGCTGTAGATATGCCATTAATGTTGTACATTTCTTTTATTACACATTATATCCATCCATCATCCAACCCGCTATATCCTAACGACAGGGTCACGGGGGTCAGCCAATCCCAATCCCAGCCCAGCGCAAGGCAGGAAACAAACCCCGGGCAGGGTGCCAGCCCACAGCAGGGCGCACACAAACGGGACAATTTAGAATCGCCAATGCACCTAACCTGCATGTCTTTGGACTGTGGGAGGAAACTCACACAGACATGGGGAGAACCCGGGAAGCGAACCCAGGTCTCCTAACTGCAAGGCAGCAGCGTTACCCACTGCGCCACCGTGCCGCCCTATACATTATATGCGTTTTGTTATTACAGTATATACTGCCCTTGGGGCAGTGAGAGATTCCAGTTATCTAGCGTTAAACGATTTTTTGCAAAATGACACATTAAAATTACAAAATGTGATGTATTTCTCACATGACATCCCTGCATAAAGCTGTGGTTTCAAAAAGGTTATCCTGTCATAATACCTTCTTTGTTTTTATACTAACCGTACCCCACAGCTCGGCCCACGTATTAGTGAAAAAGGACAGCGAGGAGGGCCATGTGCGGCTCCCCACTCCTGACGTTGCGCTTCCCCCTCCCCTCGGCCCACAGCCTCTGTTTCACATTAACATGAGTATATCGCTCCTGCAAGGAAACTATGATTCTTAGCACGATGAGAGAAGTCGCAAAACCAACCAGAATGTTCAAGCAAATTATAGAAAAAACCTGATCTAAATCCGTTATTCTCTTGTAAAAAGCGGACAGCCATACAGACAGACGTTGGATTCTATATATATATATATAGAGAGAGAGAGAGATAATGTGGTGGATATCAGAAGGACTGGGGGAGAGAGCTTCTTGAGTGCATTATCTCCCCGGAATGCTAGAGGGCAGCCCCCTGGCTTGCAGCAGGGTCATGGGTTTGGAGCATAGAAGGTCAACCCTGTTGGGGTCCGTGGCCACTGCCAGGAGGCGTCTGGACATTTGCCGAGCCCTGTTTAGTAGCATTTCTGTCACACCCAGAAGTGCTGCCAGAAGAAGCTCATTGGACACCTGGAGTCCTTCTGGGTGTCCTATAAAAAGAGCCAGCCACCACTACTCCGAGATCCGGGAGAGTCGGGAGGAGGTGGACGAAGCTTGCTAGGAAAGGGAGTGGAGGTGGAGAGAGAAGAAGAGGGTTTTGTGCTGGACTGTGTACTTGGTGTTTTTGGTACTGTGGGGAACACAGCTTTAAAATGTGATGCTCAGTTTCTTTCTCTTCCAACATATCCGGATGCCGCTGTACACATAGCACTCTAATATTATAAGCAAAATCACAATTACATTGCATTGGCATCTGTATTGGCATTTGCAAATCAGTAGGCAAGAAAGGTCCTAAAAAGTTTGTAATGTTCTTCCAGGTGGCTAACCGTCAGTTTGTAGCATTTCCCCGCAATGCTGTGTTTAAAGTCCTGATGAGCTCCTGGTCTGCCATAGGTTTTCCTGGCAGAAGTACCTCACAATACTCCATGAGCTGTAGCACATAATTTGAATCATGTGACATACACAAAAAAAAAACTTGTCTTACTTGCAGGGCTTGAAGCAGCCACACTCATTTGACGAGCGCTTGATACTCGCAGTGATGTGGAATGTAGTGGAGGCAGTGTCCTAGTTGAACGCCTTCCCATTGCACTTTTTAGTTCCATCATCAAACAGCAATTCGTTCTCTGTAAACATTGCACAATGAACTGTTCCAAACACCTAACCGCTCCTCTGCACTCTCTTGCAGTTTATTTGCTGCAGTTTGTTTGTATCCATGCAGCCCTTCCTCCCTAGACACAGTGCTTTAATTCTCATTCAGCACTGAATCATCCATTGCACTAATTCTCCCTACATGCTCTTTCACATCCTGTCCAATCCCAGTCATAAACGTATCCTCCAGTTCATCTACGTACAACACATTAGTTTCATTCAACATTTCAAATACTTTACTCTTTTGCTCAGTGTAACATGGCAGTCATCCATGAGGAGCTCACCTTTCTGCTCTGCCCTTTGGCTTGAGCAGCTCTGGCTATGCTGAGCACATCAACATCCTGATCAAATTATTTAACTGTAATACACCAAACTCAAAGGTTTCTCAAAAGTAGCATCAAGTGGCTAACCTCTTGTCCCCTTAAAGCAAATAAAAGGTTTGGTGGTGCAAGTTAGACCTATTTTACCAGATTCCATTTATGATTAAGTCCCTGATTTTATGAATGGCTTCAAAGTTAATAAGTTTAATAAATCCTTCCACAAAGAATCACCTGGAAGCTAATGAACCCCAGTGAAATGTCCAGGTATATTATAATATAATTCAATGCACGACAGATCAGATTTCATCCTACTGTCTGTATAAATCAGTCTTTGTTGAATAAGCTGTTCTGAAACTTATCTTCTGCCAGCTAATGAAATGTATCCTCTACCATAAATAGTAAATAGTTTCCAAGAAGAATGTAACAAGAAGTAATGCTCAGCCAGCTCTCCAACATCAAACCTGGTATCAGCAGCGTTGTGCGAGTGACTTGAGCATCCTCCTTCTCATACATGGATTCTTTATCTTCAGCCAGAAAATTCTGCAATACAATTCACCTTCCTCTTTACTTGATTGTTGACCGCTCATTTGTATGATTATGTCTTCAATCTTCAGAGTTTAACAAAAATATAGCCCTTCTGTGTTGAGTGTGCCTGCCTTTAAACTACTTCCAGTTGCAGGAACATTTATAGTGGCCATCACTAATCAAAGCCGATGAATGTGTATTCTTAATATTCTACGTTTACAGTATGCTAGCTGTCTCCCGCATAGTATTGAAACAGGACAAACTTTAAAAATGAATAAACGAACAGCTATTGCTAGTTAAGCAGAGACAAGGTCCGCTCCAAAACGTGGCCAAAGGTACAGCGATTTGAATGGAGCCTGGCGCGTGAGTGAGGTGGGCCCCAGCCAAATCCCCACTCCTGACATCACGCTTTCACCTCCCCTCGGCCCACATCCTCTGTCTCAGATTAGAGCGAGTGTATCGCTCCTGCGAGCGAACTATGATACTTCGTGCAATGAGAGAAGTTGCAAAATCGAAAGTTCAAGCAAATTGTAGAAAAAAACTTGAATCTAAATCCATGAATTTGCTAGCTAAGAGGATGTAAATTACACGTTGAGGATGGCGTGTGAGTAAGGAAGGTCCTGCCCCCCTCCCCTCGTCCCGCTGTGTCTCTCTTGGATTTGCGCAAATAAATCAGTACCGCAAGCGAACTAACACATAGCACAATAAGAGATGTTGCAAAACCAACTGAAATGTTCAAGAAAATTATAGAAAAAAAAAAAAAAAGATCTAAATCCGTTAAATAGTTCTGTTGTGAAAAGCAGACAGACAGACAGACGTTGGATTTTATATATATGGAGATTTATACACTGCGATTTAAAAAAGGAGTATTACATACAGTATGCAGATGATGAAAAAGAAATTACTGTACACACAAAGAATGACACATGCATAATATACATAAAATCCTTCAGATTCCACACAGTATGCAGCTTTGTTACAGCTGACTTGACTTCTCTGAATTCAGATTGGGGTACAGATGGTAGCTACACAGGTCCAGGACTAGAAAATATGTTGGGTGTCACATCCTTCCTTACCTGTTTTCCCCAAATGACTTCCAGAATTGCCATAGCAAATTAAACATCAAAAACAAATCACCATTACATTGACATGTTATATGGGTTTTTGTGGGGTTTCATTAATATGAACTATACAACCATTATCATTAAAAATTGGACATCTTTCTGGCACTGGCTTGGTCCTTGAATGTCGGGCACAATCTTGTATTTTGGTTATTATTTGGGTTCTGGGCCCCATTGACATATCCAAGTTTCATCCCCAGTTATGAAATGCTTCTTAAATTTCTCCCAGTCTGAATAAGTTAGCTGCGGTGGGTTGGCACCCTGCCCGGGATTGGTTCCTGCCTTGTGCCCTGTGTTGGCTGGGATTGGCTCCAGCAGACTCCCGTGACCCTGTGTTCGGATTCAGCGGGTTGGAAAATGGATGGATGGATGGATGAATAACAGGATTGTCTTTGGAACATTACAGGCCATGATTTCAAGAGTCCACATTCTCTGTACCCACTGTGGACAGTCCGTGCTTATATTTAACTGTTCGTTAAAAATGGTTTAAACTGATCTGTAACTTTATAGTGTCTGCAGTTTCCCATTCCGTAATTTTCCTTTACTATATACTGTATATGATCTATGGTGGCAACAATGTCATGTCAGTAAAGTCAACAAATGACCAGGTGGAATTGTACAGCTCACCTCTTGACTGCAGCTTATCCTAACAGAGCATGGTTAGGTGATAATGAATCTCCACTTTCCATTAACATTTAAAAGTTCAATGATGCCAAGATGCTTGGTTCTAAGGCAAGTTATACATCTTATAAAGCACAGCGTTTGGAAGTTTGTAGTTCATATATTTTAGTAGACAGGACTTAATCTTTGTCCCCTTACAAAATCAGCACAGTAGAATTACCCCTTTTCAGATTATATCTCAAAATATTTTAACCACCTCTCCTATAACTAGAAAGATACTTCTAGTAAATTCAAAAAAAGCAGCACGTAAATAACCCTGAAAGGAATATAAGACAAGATCGCACTGCAGTGGTCTGAGTTTCAGTGACTCTTAAAATAGCAGTCGGGCTGAGAAAGTAACATAAAACTGATGTAGCAGAACCCTGAGTCTTACACTGTGGTCTCAGCTCTGTGATACTGAGGTCCGTCTGCTTTCCTAAAATGATCTGTTTGTTTTGAGTCGCTATACCCAGTGACATGGACCAGGCCCCAGTGTGAAAGTGTGCTTTTGTGCCTTGGTGATTTTTGAAAACTGGTGTTTACATGCCCAGTCTATATGGCCATTGTGTACTTCCTAATTCCTAATTGTTTAATTGGATATGTCAGTGCTGATTGTCAAATGATGGCTGAACATATGCTGTCTACAAGGAAACCGTTATGTAACCTGCCAGACTTTTAATATACAGTAGCTCCCTCCAGCTGATTGTTTGCAGTCAGGCTGAAGACCACAAATTTTATCTGTCTGACGTGGAGAAACAGGAAAAAAAAAACAAAAAACATAAAAAAGATTGTAAACCTAAGAAGATCAGGCCTGGAGGAGAAAGATCACCTTCAGCTTTAAACTGACTTATTCTGGTGTGGTGTCCCCTGTGAGACTCCTGTCCTGAAACCTTGAAGATTTTGTTTAAAATTTGAAATAATTGTAGTTGCTGTCCCAAGTCTTAATGTAGCAGCTGGTATAAGTGACATAGGGTTTCTTCTAACTTGAAGATCACTTCAGTCTCTCTGATCCGACAGCTTTGTGAAAGGTGCTATATACAATAACTAGCTGCAAGAACTTGCCTGCCTCCACTAGCACGTTTACCCGCCCCCGGGCCCCCCCTGCCTCGGGGGCTGACGTGGAACAAGAGGGGAGGCTACATTTCTAGGACGCCTCATATTCTACCACTTTGATTTTTGCTTCAAAGCTGAAATGAAAGGGAACGGCTGGAGTTTGAAAATGCGTTTCCTCGCTTTTGTCGTATCTGCTGTCAGGATGTAATGGACGGCTCTAATTACACAGATGCTGGTAATGATGGACCTGCAGCCCGCCACTGGCAATTTTGTCTCTGTGCGGCCTGAGAGCCCCCTGGCTGGTTGATGTTTTGGGGGAGGAACAAGTTTGGTGTCCGGAGGGATTTGATCCCAGATTGGGGGGATGGGGTGGGGTGTGTTAGGAGGTCCTCAAAAGCAGCTGATGTGAAGTGAACAAAGAGCATATTGGAGCCATCCTGACACCAGTTTAGTGCTGGGTTTTTCTGCAGGTTGAAAGCCACGTGCAACCCACTCCACCATTAACATTTTCAAATGCGGAGTGCAGCTCAGAACATGGGTAACAGTTCAAAATGGGCATACTGAATGCATTCCATCACCTGAATGCCAGTTTACTATGACTGAGTGGTTCACTAATACAGCACCAGCTGGCACATGCTCATATCTTTTGATTATTAAACCATGAGTGCAGGATGGGAGCCTGTTACCAGTTTAATATGGTGCCAGTATCGCGCTCAGTGGAGGAGAGGGGACTGGCTGTGTTGCACCAATGCCCACTTCATCCACTTCATTATCCTGATTTTCACAACTGAGATTTTTAAACGTCTCACTCACTTTAATGTGTTGCTATCTGATGAAGCATAGCCAGCAGGATGAAAAGTCTGGCCAAGCGAGCATGGCTTATGAACTCCTCGGGTTGACGGGAGGCTGTCAGTCAAAATCCACAGATCTTACCTTTTTTATGTTTTTCTCTAGGGCACACCTGTGCCAAATGGGTGGTGTGTCTGTATCCCTATGATCCTCCCCCTTTCACGTGAAAGAGTCGCTTGTGTTTGATGTACAGGTGCGGAGATCAAATGATCAGCTGGGTCACCTGTAGTTTGGTTGCCATCATGGCAGCAGGGAGCACCCTTGACACTTGTATTTCTCTTTTGCCACAGGAAGGTGTTGTCACTGAGTCAGACGTGCAGTGTGTAGTGCATTGTAAGAATCCCATAGTGCAACGAGGCATGTGCTGCCCGTCGTGCCCAGGTAGGTGCTTTGCTGCTTTCATTTATTTTGGAGTGAATTTGTGTGTTTAATCTTTAGGGTTATTTTTACCATGGTACTGTGGACTATTTTGCATGTTGTCATGAAAATGACAGAAAGTTTGGGGTCACAGTGGGGCAGATGTTTTATTTTGTATTGATGTTTTCGTGGTTTCATGGTTTATTTTTGATTTACTGTAACTTGTGTTTTCTGTCTACTTCATTAAAAATTGATAAAAAAATACAATAGCAGAAAAGGATTTGTTGAAAATTCCTTTTTGGTAGAATTAGCCTGCCCCTGCCGCTTTCACGGTACAGTATTGATTGTGGTAAGGTGACCTCTGGTAACTTTGGCACATATTGTATCTACACATTGTTGGCAAATGGCAAACATTGGCCACTAATTATCATCATTATCATCCCCTACCATAAAAAAGAGAAAAGAGAGAGCGAAGCTGTGCCAGAATGGTGAATGAACAGCACAAAGTGCGGACACCATATGACTCTGTTTTCCTTGCTCACACTTTGAAACGGCACACACTGACCCTCCAGTTGCCAGGCACCTCAGGCACTGATTGGAGGGCCGGTTCTCTGGATGTATCACTTGGGCACTAAGGTTTGTCATCTTGCTCTGTCAGTCTTTCTTAAATGTGTTATGCTGTTTTTAAATGATGCAGAATAATTGATGCAAATGGAAGTCATTTATCTCTAAACCTGGTAAAGGGGGTGTATGAGGGTGTCCGGCCTGGTATGCCAGATAAGTCACCACTATCTTAGTTTCCCTCAATGGTCAGTTGAACGACACTCATATGTGTGACTGGGCTGAGAAGCCCAATCTTTGACCCATAGTGTGAACAAAACTTCCTCTTTGGGAGATAAGTAGCCAATATCTGCTTACCAATTATAAATCATTGTCTGACAGAGATGCCTCCAGACCAGGCTGGACCCACTTTGGGCTCCAGAAAGGCTTCTGGTCTTTGACAATGACAATTCCAGAGTCGGTCGAATGTCCGGTTTGTTAGAGCCTGTCATCTTGAACTTGCTTTGCCCAAGGATCTAGGGTTGTCATAAGTGTCTTAACATAGTCCCTACATTCCTATCCATGGAGTGGCAACCACATTGGTGGGGACAGCCAAACATGGCTCTTGATCTCATACAGGCATTTGCACCTTTTATTTGAAAAGGAACAAAGAACCAGCGAGGTATGACGTTTAATGCAGACGATGCATCCTACAAACCACCCACCCCCAAACACTCCTTTTCCAACACGACAAACATGTAGAAGGGTCGTCTGTCTTATCAGGTCCCTCCTTTGTCACTGCCTCTTAACCCTTTGCTTGCTGTCTTGCAGGTTGTGTCTTTGCAGGCCACCAATTTCAAGAGGGAGAGGAATTCCACCCAGAAGGGAACAGATGTGTCACCTGCCTCTGCACTGTAAGCACAGCTCTGCTTGTGTGGCCCAGATGCATCTGGCCTCACTTGCTCCACTTTTAGCAGCTTAGTCTGGCAGCTGTGGTGCCATTTAATGCCCGCTCTTTGCATCTCTTAATGCTGGCTTAGCAGTTACTCCCCGCCAGCTGTGGTTGCGTGTTTTTGTAATTGAGCGTCTCCATAGATCTTTAACTACCCCTGATTTAGAAGGCTGGTTTGCTCTGTCCGACTTTTCTCTTGGGACTGGAGGACTTGAGACTGACTGATCTTCACTTAACCCTTAAAGCCCCTTCTTGCTCAGTTTTTGCAGGCTTATAAATAAGTGTCACTCACTATTTAGTGTCCATTTGCACGTTAAGGCTAATTTAGACACCTGGAACATATCCTCATCTTAGACATAACTTTCAAGAGGAAGACATAAGTGCCCCTGTCATGGACACTTCTAATTAGCATAAAATCATTGGTGTTTTTGTTCCAAACCAAATGTTACACCCTTAAACTTGTCCTCCTCCCATAAAATGACATGTGTCCACTATTGAATCCCTTTAATGAGGACCGAATCACTGGCACCGGAGATTATCTCTGCAGGATCAGGGCTCAAGGGAGGACCAACCCTGACCTGGGCACCAGTCAGTCACAGGATACACGCACATTCACTTACACAGGCCAACTAAAAACACTTTCTTATCTTTGAAGCATGAGAAAATGAGTCAGTTGAGAGACATGGACAATGTTTAAACTCCACAAACTCTTTGGCTAGGAAACAAACCCAGTATGCTGGAGCTGTGAGGCAGCTGTGCTAACCGCAGTGTTCCAGTGCTGCCCTATTTCTCTTTTATTTATTTAAAGTACTGTTTAAAAACATGGCCAATATCTAATCAACATAAACTGCAGCCATTTTATCTCCAAAGGGGAGCTATCCAGGATGGATATAATGTGTCATGCTCGCATGTTTTATCTTGAGGATACGCCTTTTGTCATCCAAAAACTTTTGCAGGCCTCTCAAAAGCAATATGAACCTGTGCTGCACAAAGCTACAGACACTTGCTGTGACGGCTGACCTGCCTCACTCCATCTGCTCAATACCCGCATCATTAATGCAGAGTCAGTCAGTCACTCATCTTCCGATCCGCTATATCCTAACACGCAGTCACGGGGGTCTCCTGGAGCCAATCCCAGCCAGCACAGGGCGCAAGGCAGGAACAAACCCTGGGTAGGGCGCCAGACCACCACAGGGCGCACACACTAGAGACAATTAAGGATTGCCAGTGCACCTAACCTGCATGTCTTTGGACTGTGGGAGGAAACCCACGCAGACACGGGGAGAACATGCAAACTCAACGCAGGGAATACCCAGGAGCACACCCGGGTCTCCTTACTGCGAGGCAGCAGCGCTACCACTGCGCCACTGTGCTAATGCAGAGTCAACCTTTCTGAAATAAAGGCCTAACTATTCCAGTGCACAGTTATTACAAAGTGGACAGGCAGAAAGGGAATGTGCCCATTGGTCATTTGCGTCACCATTTTTGCTGTATTAATGCATTACCTACATCCATACCACCTGCACTTCAGAACAATTTAGGTTGCTGCTTGAAGAGGCATTAGTGAGGCCATCAGTGCAATGCCAGGGACACTGCTGTAAAAATCGGCACTGTTTTTTGGATGAAACATAAAACCGAGGTCCTGACACTCTCTGGTTATAAAAAAATTCCTGGGCAACTTTCGAAAGAGAAAGGTGAATCCTAATGTCTTGGTTGAATTACCCATCATGACCTCATCCATTGTAGCCCCCTAGTCATTCTCCATCATTAATTGGTGACTGTCTTTCTCACCCCTTCACCAACTAATAGCTAATGAGTGGTGAATGTATTGGTACAAAACAGCAGGTGGATACTACACATTGGTGGTGGTGACAATGTAAAGCACTTTGAGTAGGTTAAAAAAATTAAAATATAATAATAATAATAAATGTAATTAAGTATTATTATTTATTATTATTATGGAAACGCGATGGTGGCGCTGTATCAGATGTGTGAATCTTAGGGCCATACCAATACACAATAGCATAGATGGCAACCATGAAACTGACCTGCAGCAGCCAAAGATTTGGGAGCAGCAGAATCTTATCAGCCATCCTACTGCCCTGCATTGCACTCAGACCCTGAGTAACGTTTCTAGAAGACCACTTAACAAAATTTGCAAGTCAGGTCTCAAGTCTACCATCCATCCAGTTTAAAACCTGCTTAATCCAGTTCAAAGTCACAGAGGGCCAGACTCTCTGGCTGCTTTGGGCACACACCACATACCAACCCTTGATAAGGGTTCTAGACTACTGAGATTAAATTTACACACATACCTACGTTGGAGCAGTTTATAGGATGTGGGAGAAAAACAAACCCATGGAGAAAAAAAGTACAAAGACAGATTAGGCCTGGGATTTATACCCAGTCCACTGTGCCATCGTGCTGCCTCTGTCAGGCACCATATCCTGTGTCCTAATCATTACCTGTAATTGCTGTAGTACAGTCAGTGGGTTCAATAAAACTCAAATAGGGATTGAAAAGAAGTGGTCACATAGTGCAAAGTGTGAGTGGTGCCTTTCTGCTGGGTGTCATGATTAAAATACTCCATACTGTTGAATTCAGGGCTTGAAGTGGGCCATTTTCACTGTGGCATACTGGCAGTAAATGGTTGTATGCCAGTATCTCCCACTCTAACTTTCCCCCACTGTCTGTTCAGATATTTGTATATCATCCCGATCAAAACGTCTAGGGGTTCCCCACCCCCTTTCTGATCTAATGTGCATATTTTGTCCTGATCAATCCCACTAATCCCACTGTCCGAGTCAGTACGGAGAATCAAGAAATAGACAGAAACAGAGTACTGGCACTTACAGTATGTGTTTCCATTTCAATTAAATATAATTCAAAGCATAATTAAATTACATATACAGCCAAACAATCCAGATGTTTGCCGACTATCTTATTGTAGTGCAGGGTGCGCGGCAGGAACCAATGTTGGATGGCACACCAGTCTGTCAAAGGCTGTCCATATTTATACACACACTGAAACAACCCTGGCCAATTTACAGTCTCTGCGTTGCTAGTTATGCACGGTCTTGGGAGACGAGTGAATGTAAGTTGCCATGTGGGCAAAGGGAGAACATGCAAACTCCTCACAGTGGTCTGGCCAGGAACTGGACTCATGTCCCTAGAATTTGAAGCCATGTTGTCCTCAATTAATTTAATAATTTTTATTTTATAAAATGCCTATGCAAAGTGCTCCACTCAAGCAGATACATGAAAGAGTTATAAAACATATGTAAAACCGAACCAAATTCCAATGGCTCCACAGGGATGTTCAAATAAGTTGTATCTTGGTGCCTTTTTATCAGACAGGTCTCGGTGTAAGATCAGAAGTCTCACAAGAGCAATGGGATCCTGAGCCAATCTAACCGAAAAGTATAGCTAACAGTTGTAAGGACAGGGACCACATAATGGGTAAGAGAAGCCAGCAGGCCTTAGAAAACCCCCAGGGAGGTCAAAAGGTCTGCCGTGGAGTCATCACTGAGCAAGATAAAGCAATCACTCCCCAGTTCAATGAGAACTGGATAATTGAAGCGAGCCAGGCCCTTGGCACCCACAAAGCCCCCAACACTAAGCGTGGGCCTCTCGCGTCAGCTACCCAGCCACAAGTGCCACAGCATTCCAGGCTGTCGGAGATAAGGTCCTGCATTCCGCACTGGGGTGTGTCTGTCTGAAGGCAGGCTATTTATAGATGTGTTGGTGCTTGTGGTCTTATTAAACAGAGCAGAGGGCAGCATGGGTGACACGTGCCCAGTCAGTTTTTTCACCACGCCTTTCAGGGGCTGGAGGGGACAGTGCCTAGTCAGGGATATCTCACAGCGGCCTGTCGGAGCAGCTCTTAACTGTTTATGTCCCAGCAGGGAGGCCGCACCCGCTGCATGAAGGAAGTGTGCCCCGTCCTGTCTTGTCCCCAACACCTGAGCCACACGCCTGCTGGACAGTGCTGCCCAAAGTGTTTAGGTAAGCTCCTTCTGCATGTCACGGAGGGAGGGGAGTGTTTTACTCACCCAGCTGCACGTGTCTCGTGCTCGGGTTGTTTTTCCTTCCCTGCTTCCTGATTTCATCTTTCTTACTACTCAGAACACCATGCCCAGTGCTTGTTACCTTGTTTGCAAAACAATAGCATTCATTTCAGGAAAGCCCCTGACAAGAGTATTCACCCACATGGGTACGGCTCAGGGCATCACAGGCACAGGTGCCAAAGTGTTGTGAATTTTGCAAGTAGGCATCTTACCAGAAGATATCCTCTGTCAGTTCGCACTAGGGTATGAAGGAGTGGCAGGCCCCTTGTTTCTTTGGCTGTAGTTTATCTCAAGCTGTCTGGAGTGATGTCGTTGGTGACATGCATAACCATGTCCCCAGTCTGACATAGTAACTAACACCTAACCACCTGGTCTGGTACAGATCACTATGTGTGGGCATTTTTCCACTTTTAAAACATGTGCAGTGAGTTCTGAATATAAGGATGTCCAGTTTAAAAAAAGCGTTAATGGATCCTATTGATATGGAGGGGAAGTGTTGCTGCAGCTGTCCCCTGTATGCTGTTCTGAGTTTCACTGATGATTTTTCTTGTTCCCATATCATTTGTAGGCCAGAGGATCGTGTTTGATTTGTCCCTTGGAAACTGCCTCTTTCATAGCGAAGTGTATGAGCATGGAACGTCTTTCCAGTACGACAACTGCACGACTTGTGTCTGTAAGGTGAGAGAAGTATACCTGGTCTGTGTGACGGCCAAAGAAAAACAGGAATGCCAATAAGTGTGCCATTGTTGGCATATAGTTCAAGGTGTCAAACATCTCCCATGCCTGTATTGCCTGTAAGAAGCTGGGACAAAGTTGAAAAAGCTCTGGACATGTGTAGTTACAACCAATGTCTACAGATGTGAGTGGGTTCATTGTGGTCCTGTCCTTCTAATCCCAGTCATCAAACAAAGATTTAGGCTACATGCATTGGTTGTTTGGTAGCTGCTGTTGCAGATCTCTTCACCCTGTGGTGCCACAGTCCCACATGGATATGTGTGCTACCTGTGGATATTGCATGTTTGTAACTACCTGGCTTCAGGGACAGATATAAGAAGATATGTTGGTTATGTTCATTTGACATTGGATATTGGACACTACAATCACTGCCCATCTCCCCGTGGGACCCCAGAAGTAAGGATATTAGCAGCTGCATGGTGGATTTCTCCATTTTGCCTCAGCTGTCAAATACATACAGATTGTGACCAGGTCCTCCTAGACATTTTGTAGCTCTAGTTGTCTTAGCTGGCCCTTGATGTTATTCTGTCCATGTAGCTTCATGGATTAGGAAGTCCACAGTTATTCACAAATGTCCCGGTCTGTGCAGAATGTCAAACCCGTGTCACTGATTATAGAATTCAACAAAATCCTGTATCTCTGATCCTAGAATTCAACAGTTGTTTGTCAGCGGAGGTGTTCACGTACTGGAGAATGTCATGGGGAGAGCGGCCAGTGCTGTGAGGAATGCGTGTCCTACGTACCAGCTGAAGAGGTCAAATTCTGCCAAGATGGCAATAAAATGTATAGGGTGAGTTGGAATTGGGACTGAGGAGTTGGTTTGGGTCTACAGCTTCACCCATCACCTGGACTGTACAGGGCTTTTGTGCCTGCATGCTGACCGCTTTTGTTATTATGAGTATACTTTTAATAGCTTATTTCAGAGCTGCTTCTGGAGTGTTCAGGCAGTCATCTCCAGTTTGTTGGGATAAACCCCGTAATTTACTCCCGACCCACCATTAGACATGCAGTTTCCATTACTCAAACCATCTTCATTTGTTTCCAATATGCAGTCATGTGATGGGAAAGGCAAGATAAATAAAACCGAAGCCACAAGACTAGAGGCTGATTCTGAAGTACCTGTGCACAGAGAGCTCTGTTCAGGCTCCCATTTTATTTCCAGTGTACATTCTAACCCCGTTTACACCCAGATATGCACATTGGGTCACCGTACAATGAGTCACAGCTGCTCAGCTGAGATGGGTGGTACCAGGGGAAAATGCATTTGAAAGGAAGAGCCTGGGGTCAAAGTTCACACTACATCCTCACAGAGTTAAGATGGTGTGCATAGCAGCAACACAGGTGGAGGCAGTACTGTGTAAAATGATGTGTGGGGTCAAAGGGAGACATCTGAAGTGATGACCTGTCTTGTAAATTGACAGGCAGTCACACAAGTAAAATGCTATTATTAATAAAAGAAATCCTACAAAATTACTTGACTAAAGATTGGGTCAGGTTTCACAACCATTAGATAAGGCTTCCTGTCTGCGACGATCACCCTAATCTTCACTGGTGTTACATTCTCTACATTTTAATTTTTGGTTTTGTTTCAGGATGGAGAGATGTGGCCATCCACTAACTGCACACTTTGTGCCTGTGTGAAGGGGAAGATGGAGTGCCACAAGAAGGAGTGCACACCCATCCAGAGCTGTCCACCAGTGAGTAGGCAGTCTGTTCATGACATCTGTAGCAGGCTTGCGCCACCTCTTCGTGAACTTTGGGTTTCTCCTGTGGCACATGTTCAGGCCTCTATTCCTCATAACCTGCTCTGCAGTCCTTTCGTCTCCTGGCTGACTCATCGGTCAAGTAGATGGTCTGCAGTTATAGCTGTGGCCTGTTTTGGGGACACTTAGATTGAGAAAACCCAAGTTGTGATTCCATAATGTAAGAAACCCAGTGGCACACAAGCTTAGGAGAATCCTGAACATGGTGCCATTTGAAGATTATTTTTTGCCACTTCAGTTGCCAGTCTTTTGAGTAGAAAGTGTTCAAAGAGTATGGTTTGACCCTTGCTTTTAAATGGTCAACTAATTCTGGGGCATGAAGCCCTGGAGGACTGTGTGCCAACTTGCCTCTTCTAATTAAGCCACACCTCATGAAAGGGCAACATGCTCCTGTAATTGGTGTGATTAATGGTAGTCCCAATACACTCATGGACTGAAGGTGAACGCAGAAATCTGTCAGTCAGGTCTGTTTCTGCTTGATGACACCCTGCCGGCAGCATGGCCGGTTGACAGTCCCTGTCATTAGTGCACTGTGTGGTGCAGCCAACACCCTTTAATGCTTTGAAATTTTTTCTCCTCAGGGGAAAATCCTCAATCGTAATGGCTGCTGTCCTCTGTGCACTGAAAGTGAGTATGTTTTGCTATTAATCCAACTTTGGTCAGTACAAGGGGACCCAGTTACTCACTGTTTCGGGTTCTGGGCCACCTGGGAATCAGTATTTTAAGATTTTAGGGAATGTCTCTGGCAGCAAACTCCGGGTCACATCCCTCTTGCTGTGACATGTGTGAATTGACCTGAAATTGAAACTGACTGTCATTCTCTCCCTTTTCTGATGCACAGAACCTGGAGTTTGCACTGTGTTCGGAGACCCTCATTACAATACTTTTGACGGAAGGACGTTTAACTTTCAGGGCACATGTCAATATGTTTTGGCCAAAGACTGCTCTGCAGCTGGCAGCTTTCAGGTGCTGGTGAAGAACGATGCCCGCAAAACACGCTTGTTCTCCTGGACAAAGTCAGTAGAGTACATCACTAATGATGTGAGCATCAGCTTGCACCAGCACCTCTCAGTGAAACAGAACGGCACACGAATATCACTGCCCTACGAGACACCGCACCTGCACATTGACTTAGAGGGGTATTTACTGAAGCTGACGACAACAACCGGTGAGTTTTTATTATTATTTTTATTATTTTCGTTCTTTCGTTTCTCTGTTTGCATTGTACCTTGATGTCACTGACACCCCCAAAGATCAAAAAGGGCTGCCATTAAATGATTCAGCTTAAGCTATGTAGTTGAATCCCTTTCTCTGTTTGTCAGTTGTAAAGTTTGGACAGAAAGGCTGCCTCCTAAGAAAGAGGGGGTGACGAGTCAGAAACTGAAAATATGAGCAAACAGAATTGGAAATAAAGCAGGCACCAAGTACCTGGCACTCTCACCGCTGCCCTTCTCTCGAACTCCACATCCTACATTTCACACAGCTGGTATATTAAATTCTCTGTTATTTTTCAAGCTGTTTTAGTGTTGAGGCCTTTCAGTGAAAATACTTGGATGAGAAGGGCTGGTTGGCACTCTTTGAAAATAAGCAGAAAAGGAAGTTTAATCGTGGCTCGCTGGAGATGTGTGTTGGCAGCTTGCCGACAGTCTCCCTTATATTGTCTGTGGCTCCTGTCCAACTTGCATCACTGCAGGCTCCGACCCTCGTTTATCGTTATTTCCGATTAAGGGAACTGAGTGTTTAATCCTCACTCGGGTGGCTAATGTAAAAAAAGTAGTAGCCTTTACTAACTGGCAACTGTGCAAAAGTTGGGCCGGTGATGGTACCATCAGGTGCCTGGGTGCAGGTGGCACTTTGTTTTATGTCACTATGCATTTTTGGGTAGCTTCTTTTACGTCCATTTTCAATGGTTCTCTTTATCCTGTTGACCGAGTAGGATTTTCTATTCAAGGTTGCCCTTTTTTTTTTTGTCACCAGATTACTTTAGAGAAGCCGAAGTGGCTTGGTGTGATATGGGCTGCCGGAATCCAGTGAGGCAATTGGTATATCCTTGGGCAGCCAGCTTTGCACACAACTGTACCTCTGAAACGTGAACCTCTCTGTTAAGTGTTCACCACAAAAGTCATCAATTTTGACTACCTGAAGCCATTTCTCCCTGACTTCATCTGGGGCTGTGCATCGTGCCTAGGCTGCTTTGCGGACTACAGTTGTTTTCATTACTTCCATAGTGAGCGGGGAAAGCCAGTCTTGCACAGACGCTCTTTCCTTTGATTTCTGTGCACTGTGTTTTTCTTCTCTGTGCTGAAAGTGCATATTTAGATCATTAGTTTGAATAACAGTGATTTTCTGGGGCGCGCCGAGTGGGCCCACACCGAGCATTAATTGTGTCGCCTGTTCCTCCTCCTGAAACTGAGAGTTATTCATTAGTGAGGCTTATCTTTATGCAGGATTTCATGAGGTGTAAATTACCGCATGAAGATGTTTCTAGGCTGTAAACCGCCATATTGAGTGCTCCCTGTGTTAAGGCAGACAACATGGATACATTACTGTATACTGGAAACAAAATGAGAAGGCACAGGCCTTCGTGGAGTCAGAGCATCTGCCTGATGCTGTTTATCCAGTCTAACTCACATCACTGTGTTTCCCCAGGGCTGGAGATCTCGTGGGATGGCGATAGCTTTGTTGAGATCACTGCAGCCCCTCATCTGCGAGGCAAGCTTTGTGGCTTGTGTGGAAACTACAATGGACACAAGCGGGATGATTTCATTGGAGGGGATGGCAATTTCAAGTTTGATGTCGATGATTTTGCCGAAACATGGCGGGTAGAGTCCAACGAAGTGTGCCACCAGCTACAGAAAAGACCTTCCCCTTACCTTTGCCCCGGAAGTGTCAAAGTGAAATTCCGTGCTCACCGTGAGTGTCAGAAGCTCAAATCCTGGGAGTTCCAGAAGTGCCATTCCACTGTGGATTTCACTTCATTTTACAGGTGAGGTATGATGGCTCGGTGGTGTGGAGTGGGCCTTGGTCAATTCGAATTTCTCTAGTGCTCTAGTTTCCCAAAAATGGGTGTGACAGATTAACTGGAAACTGTGAACTAAGCTGGAAGAGCATTAATAGGTGTGTACTTGAGTGTGTTCAGGGTGGTCTAGCTTTATTTCTAAGGTTGGAATCTATCTTATAAACAGTGTGGCTAGGACAGACTCTTGTTATCAGTGATTTTATAACAGAAAATGTCAGATATGAAAATGGATGAAAGAAATTTGAGAACAGGATTCCTTCTTCATGCACCAGTTCTCACACAAGTTGCTTCCACAGAAATTTGAAATATTGAGGATGCTCACTTTAATTGCAGACCAGATATCACCTTTGGAAGGTGTAATAGCAAACCTATAGGACAATTCAAAAAAATTATAGATATCCCTTACTGTGTAAATCAAGATAAAAATATAAAGGGAGCATTTAGGGCTGGAAAAATTACAAAAACACAACGAACAAAAGAAAGAGAAGGCAAGGAAGAGGAAACTGTATCATGGTTAAAGAATACAACAAATGGTTTTAACATTGAATAACCCCAATTCAAGAGTAATATAACAGAATGGTGAACATTGAATAAAACAGCGCAAATGCCCCTCTGTTCTGCCCTGCCGACATCCCAAATGCTGGACATTATGAGGATAGATTATGGCAGCTTCCCTTCTCTCCTCAGCATGCCAAAGCTCCTACTCTGTCTCTGCCTCACCTGCCATCATTCATGTTCAAGGCAAGTCGTTCAGTGGTCCCAGTGAGTCCAGTTTTTGTTCCATACAATTTTTTATTTTCTTGAGGAGCATATTGTTCATGTGAAGCACTTGGGGGCAGTGCATGCGTTGACAGATTATTTTGCCAGCTGGATTTGCCTGTCTGATCCTTTCTTCAGTGCGTAACCACAATGCATGGCATTGATGGTGAACCACGAACGTACTTTAGAAAATACACAAATCATGATTAAAAAATAAAATCTACATGAAGAATCACATTGCTTCATTCACTAACTTTTCATTGTCAAAGCTGTTGTGATCTGGACTAATGCTTTTTGAAAAAAAAAAAACGATTATGCACCATTTCAGTTTTGGACTGTGTTCAGAAATACAAAGTTATTAAAAAAATAAGTAAATAAAAACTACAACAGCACCTCTGATTTCTTTGAAGCCCAGCCCCAAACTCAGTCTCATATTCTTCAGCAGGGTGCAGGAAACAAGCAGCTTGACAATGTTCCTGACACCTGGAAAAAGAGTCTCTGCGGGGTCAAAAATGTTCATCCCTCTTGTTTTTCCAAGCCAGTATTGTGATGTGAAAAGCTCAAAATTGGGAGCCAGGAGAAATATTAGAAGGAGTCTGATAATAAACAGAGTGTCCGCTGAGGAATTGGGATCCTGTTCCGGGGTGAGGAGGGCACCATTAAAAGGCCCATCCAGTGGAGGAAAGGGAGGAATCCGATATTTCTGTCTTCCTGGAGAAGCACTTAGCAAAATAAACTGCTGTGCAGCACCATGTGCTAAAGGAGACGCTGACACAGGCTGCATTGACAGCGAGACAGAGAGGCCACCGGCTGGTTACAGTGCATGCTGGGGAAAGCGAACAAGCAGCTTTTTTATAGCAAGTTTGATTTTACTTCATATTTCATTTCAAAGCCATATCCATAAATGAAAAAGTCTGTTTGTATTCATTATTAGTCTTTTCTCTTTAATCTATGATTTAACAGCATGGAATGGCTGACTTTTGGGATCTTTGCATGCCTTTGCTTTTCCCCATTCTAATTATTTAACGTTTCTATTTTTACCTTCTTTTGCTTTTCTTTCCCTTCTTTGAAGTATTACATCCATCACATTCTGCCTAAAAGATATAATTGAAAGGAATTATCACCATTTTGCTGGTTAAAGCAGACTTGGCTTTCCTCATCGCTACTTTCACACTCTTTTAACACTTAATATTACGCCATTTATTTCCTCTTTCATTACTGGGTTTTCCCTTGTTTAGACAAACTGGAAATCACTAAATTCTTAGTAGTTTCTACTGTGGGCATGTCTTGTTTTTAGACTTTCCTCTGCGCTTTTTTCCGTTTGCCCAACATGATGTGTGCTGCAGTTTCTGTTTCATGACATTGAGTTCTTATACACCTTTTGGAATTTGCTGTTTTTTTCATAAATGAGTCAGTAAATTGCTGGGCTCCCATTACACTATTTGCCACTGAGCTTGATGCGATACCTTCTTGCTTTGGGTCCTTGAGTGAGTTTTGAAAATAATATATAGAAACTAGGGGGTCCCCCCTGCTTGGTTCACTTGCCAGCCACTGTGCATCTCTGCCGCTCGCGTTGTGAAGAGGGGGCTGAATGCACCCCAAGGAGATGCGATCGCTCCTCCGAAACCCCCTCTTAAACGGTGATACAATGGGAAACACCTCCACTTTGCTCGATCAGCTGCTGGCTTGCTGCCGTGACATGTGAACTGCATCTCGCGCGGCACTTCGAACATTTAAAAGCCTGTACAGCAGCTGTCCTACTCTTTGTCTTTTATTTCCGGCCCTGAGGGGGGTTAAACCTTTTGGCACAAGGATGTGAGTTCTTGATATTTTTTAGTTTATAATTTAAAACCAGAATAAGAATCTGAAAACCTAACAACATCACATTAAAGTTCGATAAATTATGAAAAGAATGATACCAAACATATATACAGTATGTAACTTTTAAAATGAGCCCAATTTAAAGTGTGACAAAAAACATGGCATTAAAAACGTCATTGTTGGCTTAGGATTTTATATATACAGTATAGAGTAGACAGGTTTGTGGTAAACTTGACAGATGATGAAAGATAAAATTGAAACCCTGCTACCTATAGGGTATATAGTGGTGATCTGCTACACACACACCCCTGGCCTGGCTAAATTGCCTATCATGGCCCGGTCACTCTGGCCCTTTAATCACCCTGATTAGCTAATTATTTCTTTCACTTTTTCACCATTTGATAACTAAAGCGTGGTGAGCTTAGTGATGCAAAATGTCTTCCGTCACATCATCCATGTGGATGCTGCTCATTGGGGATGGCTGACGCAGCTCCACCCTTTCTATGTAAAGCACTATGAGTGTCTTGAAAAGCACTACATTAATGCAATGTCTTTTTCTTCTTCTTCTCAGTGGGCATACATTTATATATACATGAGTTTTGTTATTTTATCATGGAGCAGTACTGTGGCTCAGCGATATGTCCTCACAGCTACATGCTATTGGATTTCTAGGTTTATAGATTAATTACTTTCACATATACAGAATACAGCCAAATGAATCCCATCCCACTCCTTGTTCTCCCTGTGTCTTTGTAGGTTTTTAACCAAGTACTCCAGTTGTTCTCCTTATCCTATTGACGAGAGTGTTAAAGAGTTAATTTTCAGATTTCTGTTGTCCTTGTATGATTGGATGTGTGTGTGGGTACCTCCTGTGATGAACAGGTGCCATGCTCAGGGCTGGTTCCTGCCTTGCATTTGATAGTGCTGGGGTGAGCTTTGAATCCCCACAGCTCTGGTATTAAGCTGTTTCAGCGGTGGTCAAGTGGATGGATGGACAATTATTTAGATGTTCTGTCTGCAGTGCTCTGAGTCTGCTCAGTGACAAGAGTGAAGTAAACAGAATAAAAGGATGCAAAAGAGACCACCCTGTACATACTAAATAGTACTGTCTCCCCGTCCCAGACTGCCCACTACACATGGACTTTGTAATGAGAGGAGTTACTTTGTGGTAACCAAACCAAACAAAGACTGCTTCATGTTTCCTATTTAAAAAGCTTCTCTGGCAATATGTGCACAGCGTGTTCTTCAAAAACCAGTAATTATAAAAACAAGCTAGCAAGGCTTCAAGTGAACAAATAAAGGGCACTGCGGTTAGGCCTACTGCCTCAGCGCTCTGGAAGACTGGGTTCAAATCCCAGCACAGTTGCTATGTGCGTTTTACAGGTCTGTGTGGGATTGTCTTGAGGTTCTGTGAACATTGTAGTGTATTGGACTTTAAACCAGTAGGGTGCTGGTTCTGCTGCCACGCTATGTAAAAAAACAAAAAAAAAAAAAAAATACACAATTTTATTGCATCCTCACTTGTAAGTGGCCTTGAATGAAGGTGCCATCCAAACATCATATTAATAATAATGAAATGTTTGTTCTTGTGAGAGTGATTGGCAGTGTAACAAGTTCTGTGCCCAGCCAGCACTGGCACCAAGCAGCTCGCCCTTTAGGTAGGCTTGTGTGTTTGATTCAATGTACACAGCTGACAGATATACAGCCTTTGAGAAGATCTCTACCATTTGAAAGCTTTCATAACATCCGTGCCTAAAGTTGGCAGGTGTTTTGCAGGTTTATATTGGCATTAATGTCACGTGTGCAGAGCAGAGTGAAATTCTTATAAGCATAATCAACATGCATCATGTCATCACTCTGATATTTGCCCATATCTTCACTTGGGACAGTCTTTTTTGCAGTGAGCCAGCTGCCCTCTGCCCAGTATTGAAGAGAGATTCATTTTTGACAAAATTGTTTGATTATTGGAAAGGAATTTGGTGCAGTGAGGGTGGTGGTGAGCATAAATACTGGGATAAAAAACACATTGAAGTGTGTATGTGGGATAAAGCCTTTGATTGACTCGCTGTCTGTTCAGGTGGGCCACCCTGTATGGCCAGCACCCATTTTGTGACTTCCATGACTCCACGTAAGCCACAGTGGCTTCAAAAGCACAACCGAGTGCAGCCTCAAACATGCTGGTGTGTTGTGCCATACTGCCACCCAGTGGCAGCCTATAAATGAATAAATATACTTTAGCCAGTTACATATTTATATAAAATGCTTCACAGGAGTTAGTATAACCAGGCACTGTACACAAAAAAATATGATACAAAAATGGGACAGCATAATAAAGATAATTATACAAGAATGCTGAGACTTTTGAGTAAAGCCTGCAGACATCATGACATTAACTCAGAATGCAAGAAGAGAACCAACAGACAGCCCAGTTATGGTTACAGCAAAGTCAGTGAGTGACACAGTGTCAACAAGTCCCAGAAGTGGTCGCTGGCCACATTAGTAGACTACATCTCTCTGCCAACCTGAGGGCACCTGTGGAATTCCCTGGGAGGAGAGGGATGCTGTCATTAACCTGAGGAACATCTGGCCTTTTAAAATCGTTGGTTCATAGCGTCAGCAGTATAACATGTGCAGGGTGGAGTGGAACTCTTGTGCCTGCTAATAAATGTTCAGCATGTTGCCATTCTCCAGCACCATGACTAGCAAGTAGAACAACATTACCTCAAAGCTTCTGTCTTATGTGAAATAACTGCCTTACCTCACATTATGGCACCAGTGCAACTGCCAACAGGTCCAGTGTTTTCAAGTGCCTTTGACAGAGGACCACAAATGGTCCCTAAATAAGCAACACAATGGAAAGCAGAGAACTAAAAGCTGACTAAATAAGAATCTTAAGAAGATAACTGGAGCCAAGGGCAACTAATCAGATAATTAATGGTTAGTTTGGACTGAAGGCACAAACTGGTATAGTGGTTGAACTCAGGACAACAGGAGGTGCTGAATGCCCATTATCCTCAAGCACAAGAGGCTATGAATCCCACCAAGCACATTGGACTAACTATTCATGCACATACTTCTTCCGCAGGTCCTGTGTCACAGACATGTGTGAGTGCCCAGTCCACAAGAACTGCTACTGTGAGTCCTTCATCGCCTACAGCCGTGCCTGCCAACGGGAAGGGGTGCAGGTGCACTGGAAACCGGAGCAGAGCTGCATGGGTGAGGAGAATGGGGGCACAACGAAACACACTTGTCATGCCCTTTTGTTTTTAATTTTTAAAAAATGTTTATTGTATACTTCCTGGTGTAAAAATGAGTTGTAAGGTTGACTAGGGTCTGCACACTGCTCCGCTGCCTGAGAATGTTGGACTGGTGTACCCCCAGGTGGATTTGGCCCCTGGACCTCAATACGTTTTCTCTTATTTATTGTCCAAGGAAAGCTGAGCTGTTTACACTGTGTACAGGCATGTCCAAGGCACAGGAGGGCTTACTTCATCTGACCATACTTGTTAGGTGTCATGGAGGTGCAGCAGTTAGCTCAGGCAACCTGAAATCAAATACTAGACACGCTATTGTGTGTGTGGAGTTGCAGGTTCTCTACAGGGGTTTCTCCTATATCCCAGATACATGCAGGTTAGGTTCACTGTGGTTCTAAACTACTCTAGTAAGTGTCTATGTGCCCTCTTCTGTTGGCTGGCTCCTGCCTTCCTGCTAACAAAGGTTCAAGCTCTCCACAATCAACCTGCAATTGGGGAAAAAATGGGTAAATAAGCTCTGGCACGATGCTTTATGATGCAGTTTACGTTTTCAGTTGCGGCCCACCCTTGTGACTCATCTCTCTTTGCTTTGCCTTTCCAGCCACCCAATGCAAGCACGGAGCAGTCTTTGACACCTGCGGGCCGGGGTGCACCAAAACCTGCGATAACTGGAATGAAATCGGCCCGTGCAATAAACCCTGCGTGGCTGGATGCCATTGCCCCGCAAACCTCGTTCTGTCCAAAGGAAGGTGCATCAAACCCACACTATGTCCTCGCCGGTGACAGCATCCTCAGCGGAAGCCTTGGCTTCCGCGACCTTGGCAGCCCTAGAGGCGGTGGGCTCGGCCACTGGACTGTCGGCTTGTGGAGACCATGAAGGGTCGATAAGCTGCTTGGTGACTGAAGCAACTTAGGAAACGAGAAAAAGCAGTGTAGCTGTAGCCTGATGTGTAAATGTTAATTTTTTACAGATTATTTTAAAGGGAAGAAAACTTTATTTATGAACAGAGCAAACCCGTATTTAGTCCGACTCTAGAATTATCTTCATATTTAATAATATAAAATGTCCAAAACTAGGCACTGTAGTGTACGTGTTTTTTTTATGCTCTGCGTTTATCCCTTTTTTATTCTGAAACATTTAAATGTGGCACTGGAATATGATTATCCTGCTGTGGGGATCCAAACCACATTTCTGATGGACACCATCAGCCACTGTTACAAGGCCTCAGCGTGATCCTACTAGCCTGAGAGCATGATGCTGAAAAAGACTTGAGGGAATGGCAGCAGGGCCAGGCGACGACTGGCACTAATTCAAGAAAATAAGTTGTGAAACAAAGAAGATCATTTCAAGATGATGGAATCTCAACCTGGGACTGATTTAAGTTGCACTCCTGTGATGTATTGGATCAGAGCTGCGATGACTTCCAGGGAGAAACAGGCTCAAGGCCGTGGTCAAGTCTCTGCAGGAGCAGCCATCATAGCACAGTGAAGGTTATAAGGAGGTGCTATGTGTCTCCTGTGTCGGCTGACGGCCGACAGTGTGGCACTGAAGTCAGGTGTGCTTGTTGTCACGGGGCTGGCACAGCCGAGTATGAGAACTGTGCCACTTAACAGTAGCCAATATGCAGTGAAACTACTGAGTAAATGATGCCTACCTGGCTCAGGTCGGCACTGGGCACACTCCACAGTAATTAGTTATGGGGTATTGCCCTCTAGTGACTGCAAAAAGGAATTTACCAGCGACCCTCTCACAACCCTAATCTTAACCATAGTGTAAATGGACACAGCACTGGAGGTCTGCAGCTAGACTCTATTGGTGACCAGTGGAGTCAACTCCACTTAGCTGGAGCACTAGGGTGGAGGCTCTGGGCTGTAGAGATACATGTTTGAAGTCTTGGCTTCAGTTTTTTTGCCTTTGACTGTCTGTCACATGAACAAATATGTGGATTAATGGTGTAAAGTGCCCTGCAATGACTTGAAGTAGCAACGGTCCACAGTCATGCAGGCGTACAGGGTGCAGGGTTTAATGTGACAAGTTCTGCAGAACACATCTAGAGAAATACCACAGAAGGACGTACAGCTAATGCCACATCAAGACAACTGGTGGCAGTAAGGGCCTCAATATTGACTTGAAGTCAAGAAGTAGGGGCCATGAAGATAATTGCAATAAGGGGTTTAATTTAAAAAAGGCAGGGTGTGAATGATGACTTGGCATTTAGGTGTGTTCGTCCTGGACCATCCCGAGGGAGGGATCTTGGAAAATAAAAATATAATGAAAGAAACCACCGTGTTCCTTCAATTAGTGCTAATTTCAGGTTCATTGGTTTGGGATGAACTAATATTGCTTCATCACTGCAGACTCAATCATTTGTTATGTGATACACAGTACTGTGGATAAGTTTTAGACCGCCAAAGAAAATTACTTTTACAGTTAGTTATCTTGGATTTAAGTATTTATATGTTTGTGAAAAAAACCTTACAACTTTAGAATAAACACGGACAAATGTTACAATAAAATGTAACAAGAATGTCTTGTCAAACAAGCCATTTTAATAGAAAACTGAAGCAGTTCGCTTTGGTCTGCTGCTGTGTCATTTCTTTCAAGTGCTTTTGTAGTAAATTCTTTTTAAGCGTCTTGCAGGATTTTCTCAAACTCCTCTTTTGACTTTGGCTGCTTTTCATTCTTTTTCTTGTCCAAGTGATCCCAAACAGCTTCAGTAATACTGAGGTTAGAGCTCTAAAGTGGCCAGTCTAATAATGATGGTGGACCATCCGCTACAGGTTGGTGTTTGTGACTGTGTTAGCAGTCTGGTTGGGGTTGTTATTGTGCTGAAAGGTGACATTTCTATCAATACGTCATTTTTGCAAAGGTACAGCATGAGGAATTGGAAATTGTATTTCTGAGCAGTTTTAGGTTACCTAAATACACATTCTGTCAACAGAATAGTACCAAATGAATACAAGTCTGATGCAATAGATCTCCTACACTACAGCTTTAGAACAATCAAGTGATAGTATTAAACGTAACTTTAAAAATATTTGCCAATATAGAATGTCAAAACAAACACGTAACAAAAAATAAACGCACAGCCACTGATTTCTGAACCAGGATTCATAAAGACAGTGTCTCCATGCTTCATGTGTTTTTATCTGGCTGCCCAGCCAAAGGAAGCACATCACATCACATCACATCAGTACCAACAAATATACAACACAGCAGTAGTCCGTGTAGGGCAGAACAGTGAATGCTGGTTAGCTGGTGGTGTAGTGGTGATGCCTCCCACCACCAGTGCCCCACTTGAATTATTCCTTGGACTGTGTTATGCGCAGACCTTGCATGCTCTTTATGTGTGTGTCTGGGTGTCTTCAGGACCTCTGGTTTCTCCCTTGTGTAGCCATTGCCATTCTGGACTGTGGATCCTGTTGTCCTTGAAATTGATCTGTGGCTGGCAAAGAAGAATTGGGCTGAATGGCCTGCTCCTATTAGAGCACTTACTTGTTTTATTGTTCTATGACCACTAGAAGACTACTGTACAGCTGGCAACAGCGCCCCTAACCACCCCAAAAAAAGAAGAAAACAAATTCAGATCAACTATTGGGTCAACTGCACCTTAGTTGGAAGTCCAAAGTTTTCTTCAGTAGATGTTCATCTGTTTCTGTTATTGTCTCGAAGGTGGCCACCTCAGAATTGTGGATATCCATGGCTACAGTTTGCCTTCATTATCTTTTTTGGCTCTAGCGTCCTGATTCTTTCTCTTTCTGTCTTTCCTGATTCTTCCTCTCCTCTGTTAGTGGCAGACCTAAAGAAAGTCCCACAAGAATGCTATATACCTCACTTCCTGCTTTTGCTGTTATGTCAACCTGATGCCAACCCTGTGCAGCATGAAAGTCAAGTGTGGTCCTCAAAACTTAGTTGTTGTTTCTAGAACACATATAACATCCCCCAAAATTACTGTGCAATATTGAGCTGATGGCCAGAAAGAAGAAAGCCAGGATCTCTTTCAATCTGTGCAGCGTTACTACAACCTCCTTCCACACTAGACCTACTAAGTCGACTGTAAACAGCCTAACCAGAGTTAGAACTGTTTACCTTATTAACAATATTAAGCTTTCTAGAGGCCTGCTAGGCTGGGCCTAACTTAATCAGACAAAGCAGACCTGATTCTTATTTTTGTGGTTATCAGGCAGTTGACCTATATTTGGCAAATACATCAGAATCATACAAAGAGGCTAATCGACTGTACAGAACCTGAAGAGCCTCGGATATGGTGGGTCCAGACCAGAGAGAAGAGCATGAGAGTGACTGAGTCTGACCCAGTTACATGGTCCTAAAGAGCCAATGACAAGATGGGATTTCAGGTGCTTCTTTTTTCCTGTGCTTCCTGAACCTGGAAGCATCAATAACGTACATGAAGATGAGCCGGGCAAATGAGGACACACACAGTCAGCAAGGGGTTGGTGTAAAGTGGTTAAGTGCTTTTACTTTGAAAATAAATTCAAAAGTGCAGTGCTTCACTTAGTCTATAAATGAATAATCCAAGAACATGATGTGCAAGTTATATTCAACAGTAAAATGAAAGAATACCCATCTGAAATGTAATACCACATTGGCCTTAACAGTAAGAGTTCACATCATTGCACATTATGTCAGATTATTTTCTTCCATGAAGTTCCTGCTGTAGTCAGATATTCAGGATGCCACTGTAAGGCTGATCATCTGATACCAAATATCACCATTCCTTTTTTGTGCATTAGATTTTCAACAAGAAAATGTAAGCTTTTATGAGCCAGAAGCCTGAAGTACAATGTAAAATAACATTATGTACATGGTATGTATGTAAAAACAAAACAGAAATCATAATATCTTTTGCTTTCTATGTGTTATCAACTTTTGGGTTTTATAGCAAAGCCTTCCTTTTAAATCCCATGGTTCGATACGTTACAGCAGCTTCTTTTTTATTAACAGTATTATTCTTCACAACAGAAGCAGAAGACAGAAGAGCCATTATTGGTCACATAGAGTTTTGAGTCTGGACTTAAACAAACTGAGTTTGGAAAAATGTGGCTCAGCAGTTGTGTGGCTAAAGGCAATGAGCAACTGAAGCTGAGTTGGTAAGAATGGCACTGATGCCTTTGAACTTACCCAGTATTGCTAGGGCACCATTCCTTCAGCAGGTTACTGCAGAATAGAAAACTTTCAGCCCTGCCAGTAGACGCTACCCAGCAGAACTCAAGTCCAAAATCAGCTTACCTGTCCCTGTTCCTCTCAGAGGGAGCAGACCCACATGTACACACAGAGACGCTTTATCACAGGTGTCTGCACCTTAAAAATGACTTGCTGGGTAGGCAGAACATACAGTGTACTGGGAAAACAAGTTACTTTATACATCTTGAGTCATTTTTGAAAGTGACAGGAGTCTAATAACTGTAATAAACTGTGTAAAAAGTCTGGGGATATAAGCAGAGTGAATGTGTAAGGCTGGAGTGAAGCCACTACAGCTACCTTCCGCATCATAACACAATACCGACACAACTAGCACACAAATATTATTATATGTTGTTTGTAGAATTAGTAGCAATAATTATTATAATTTGTACTTTATTTCCTGAGATAGTAAGCAGTTGTTTGCCTAGCTTGAGCCACTGTATTCACCCCACTGTGCACATCCCTGAAGGAAAGGTTGGGATATAAACCCAGACGACCAAATATATGAAGAAGAGTTGAGGTGGCCCATAATCCAAAACTGAGATAAACGTAGGCAGTATTGCATAGAGGCTACGACACTGGATTTTAATGTAATAGGTTGCTCAAACTAGAAAAAAAGGCCAGTAAAAAGTTATAATGTACCTGGACCTTGTAATTTACCTTTACTAAAAGCATCAGTCAACTACAGTACATTAGACAAAAAGAAGCAGAAAAATGAAAGCAGTCCAAAACGCAAAGTTCAGGAGCAAGCCAACCACGCACAATTCTGGAATCAAGAAGGCTTATAGTCAAATGCCCCTTTTGATTTCTCTTGTCCCACCCAAACTGTAACTTCAGCCCAACACCTGTTATAGATGGGAGGGCCCAGAAACAAACTGAATGTGGGAGAAGAGACCAAGGTGGAGAGGAGTAAAAAGTTAAAGTGCTGTCTTAGTTTCAGAGCCATCTAAATACTTGAAAATAAGATTTTTACTTATCTGATCAAAAAGACTTGCTAATAACATGACACAAGTGAACTGATTTTCTAAGGGTAGTTGGCAGAGACAACATCAGAAACCCTGTCCTGCACAGTCCAGATCTTCAGCTAGTTGAAGGCTAAATTGATCACCAGAAAAGGGCATAACAGTGGCATCACATTGCCCTCTGGCTCAAGCTCATCAAAGGAAGACACAAAAGAGATGCATGCTCAGGTACTGGGAGAAGGCCAGATCCAGATCCCGGTGTCAACGTTTGAACATTATTTAGATGATGTTCGGGATGGTCAGGTGCTGAATAAGGATGGCTATGAATAAGCACTTTCCAATGTATGGGATCAACTGTAGTATGCCAAATATAGAGATGGAATTCAGTGAAGAATGAATTTCAAAGTGTTTACCCAAGTTGTGTGCCTTCATAATAAGCATCATCTTCTGCAAGTATCTGAACTAAAGATGCAGCTCAGGATTGTGGCAAACAGGAACCCTGGCAAGTATCCAGTTCTTTTGGCTTGTTCACCCTCACCATCTCATTAACTGTAGGAGGGCTAACAGAGCAACCTGAGCAAGGACTGAGGACTACACCAACTGATAACTGAAGCAGTGAAGAACATGTGTGCTAAATCTAAGGAATCTCTTGAGGAGCTGGAGAGTAGAAATACAACACCTACTAAACCAAAAGCCAAGACCAAACTGTAGCGGTCAGGGGCCGCTAAGATTCACACCGTCAATGTAACGGTGATTTATTTATTTATTTTAGTGGTGGATTACCAGGGACAACCCCAGCCTTGGAACGAATCACACACACACACACACACTACAGGGACCAAATGAAGCACGCTGGGAACATTAATCGATAAATAATATAATGAAATTAAATGAACTAAATGAAAACAATAATACCACCCCTGACCCCTTCGGCGATATTACATTTAACAAAGAAACACAATAAACACGCAGCAAAGTCCATGTAAACTAAACCGGATGAAATGAGAAGTGGTGAAGTTAAGTCCAGCGATCTGTATGTTGAAAGAGTGAAAGAAAACTCAGTCCTCCCGGTAGTTACTGAAAGGATGAAGTCAGATGGATGGTTAAGGAGCGCTCCAATCTTCCGGAAAACCAATAAATTTCAACACAGTCCTCAGTGCACAGGTAGACAGACGATGCAGACCCCAACAAATGAATACAGTCCAGGACACAATGATTAATTAAGGTTCAACAACAGCAGGAAGCAGGACAGATAAACGTAACACACAACGCACCACAACAAAACAAACTTTTTTTTTTCTATTTGACACCTGCCCTCCTTTTAAACCCCTCTGGCCATCTTTGACTCCAACAGCCCCTGCAAGGACTGCTGGGAGATAGAGTTCTAACTATTGGTAGCATTGCTACGAACCCTTTCCAGAATGTGGAGTACTACTGGAGATTCATACCCAATTTTCCTGATAAGGAGGAGGAGGTTGAGGAGTATGGGCTGATACCGTGTTGCCACACTCACCACATGCCAAACCACCTGGATTGGGACCCGAGGGCAGCAGGTGACACCTCTGCAGCACACTGGAACAGTGTGAGGTTTGTTTACGGTGGCTGTAGTGCCAATCCTGCCACCAACCCCCAAGTTTTCTTTGCAGGTTGGAGGACCTGCTTCCTGATAAGGTTATTAGACCTCACAAGAAAGTGGTCTTTAAATCTTGTGGTATCGACTAGAGCAGAAATGAGTGTTTTATGACCTAAAGAAGCCCCTGGCTGCGGTGCCTGTTCTTTCTCTCCTAGTTTTTACTTATTTGTAGTACTGTATTCCATTTTACTTGTATTGTGTGTAGGCAGTCTAATAAACACACACCTGGCCTAGGTATTTGTTCCCAGCAGGAGCGGTGGCTGTGTGCAGGTCAGCGTCATCAATAACAATATTAGAAAGAGAGAAAGTGACAACTGCGAGGGGCTACAAAAGGTGGGACTGCACAGTGACTTGAACCAAGTGGGCTGTTACGTCTTGAGCACATCAAATGAGTTTTTTAGTTGTCATTAATGACTTTGCAACTGTGGATTCTATAGAAATACAGTAAGTGAAGTAAGAATAACATAGTACCTATTATTTACTTTATTTGCTTGACAAAATGTTAAAAAGATGTTTTGTTGCATTTGGTTTGCGAATTATAACATAAGAGCTGAGAGTCTTTTGTATTTGGCTTGAAATGTGAAAAATGCACACTGGAAATGATTGGCATTTGGGTTGTAATATTAGACAGGGTCATGGGGGCCGAAGCCTATCCCAGCAAGCACAGGGCACAAGACAGGATTAGTCCCTGGACAGGGCGCCAGTCCATCGCAGGGTAAACACACACACGGGCCAATTTAGCATCGCCAAACCACCTAACCTGCACGTCTTTGGACTGTGGGAGGAGACCGGAGCATCCTGAGAAAATCCACATTGGCACAGGAAGAACATGCAAACTCCACAGAGGGAGGACCTGAGACACAAACCCTCGTCTCCTTACTGCACTGCGCCACCATGCAGCCCATGTTACAGAATGTAAGTAAATATTTTGCATTTGGGTTGTAATGCAATAAAATCCACTTTAATAATGTTCTGTTATTAAGTGGCTAGTACATTGTGAGAATGAGTCTGAGGAGGGGCCTGCTAGTACAGTTCTGACATGTAGAATGGCACCTCAGGGCCCCATTGGATGTTATATTTGATCTCAGTTCATTATTTTGGGTGTTTTGATAATATGAAAGTTTGTACTTTTATTGGAGGTTTATTTATTTTTTCAGGTGAACTTCAGTTTCCTGGCTGGTCTACTGTTTAAATAAAGGGATAAATAAAGGCGATTAAACAAAGTGTGCAGTCTTTGGATTAACGTTTGCATAAGGGCACCAGCTCCGCTTGTCAATCTCGATAGCCTGGCAGTGAGGTCAGGTTTCAATGGACCGCTGCCTGTTTACACTTCACATTGTTGGTTTCATTAATGAAAACATGTAACAAATCTATGACACTTTTTTAGACGTGTACTGGATATATTTTTTGAAAATTCATTGAATGTTTAAAAGTGCATAAAAGATGGCACAGTCTTCCATAACTGTGAATGCCCACTGACATTTGTCATACCATCAAGATCTCATTTGAATATCCAGATCATGGCAGAATGGACAAAAAAAGTGACCCAATGACTGAGACGCTGTTATTAGAATGGGCAGCAGATTTTGATTCTGCGCTTATTCTGCTTTTATTTCTGTATGTACAGTTCATTCGATTCGACTGAATTGCTTTCTTTTTTATCTGCATTGACAATTTTGTGCTTGAGTAGAATCCTTAAGAAGTGCTGCCCAGTGACAACTGTTATCTTGTTTTACACCTGATAACTCCTGGACCGACTGCAGTCCCTCGATTTTGCACTGGACTGAGTGGGTACCCAAGTAGATTGATGAAGAGTTGAGAGGATGAAGTATGGGAACACCACCCGGTCACTGTGACACTGGGGAGTAGATCATGATCTCAGACGGTCATGCCTGTTTTTATTATTTCACTATTTCTACCTGAAAATATCCATTTTAGGTGACAGGTCAGTCCAGTTGTTAATGCTGGTGCCTCTAGTCATTGCTTGTATGGAGTCTGCATGCTCTACCTGTGTAGGTGTGTGTTTCATTCCAACATCCCATAAAAACATGCAGCTTTGATAATTAGTCACTCTAAGCTGGCATCACAGGCACAAATCTAAACTGCCAAGCTGAACTTACACTTGTAAAGCTGATATCAAATTCCACGTCCCCGCTCACAAAGCCAACCAGAGACGGGCACCATGAGCAGGGGGGCAGCTGAGAATGTGACTTACCTGCATGTTCCTTACAGCTCAACAGACAAAGTCAGGCGCCAGAAAGTCTCTGGAGAATCGCCAGATGATATCAGTCAGAACATTCAAAAGACCCACTAGGAAATCTGCAAGAACAACACACTGTGCCAGGACAAAACTAAGACAAATATACCTGGTGCCATGCTTGATACACACTACGCTAAAGCGCTACATTCAGGATTCAAGCATGCAGCAATGTCAGTGCTGACTGAAGGGACATAATTTTTACAACTGAATGCAATTAATTAGAGTAACTTTTGGAAACAGTGTCCAGAAACACAAGAAGCTACACAAAAAATATTTCTGTTAAATTATATGAATTGAGGTCTGGACTCTGGAAAAAGAAATCTTCTCCCAAGGTATAGGATTCTTGCAGACTGCATCAGATTTTCCTGCAGAATTGTCCTGTATTTGTATTTGCCTTCTCCCCTCAGAATCATCCCCACAGCATTATGCTGGTAACCGCCATGCTTCACTGTGTGTTTAATTATGTGCAATGTTTGGTTTACATCATGCATGGTGTTTAGTCTGTTGGCCAAAAGTCTCAATTCTGGACTCATCCGACCACAGAATGTTCTTTCAACTGACTTCTGAGTCTCTCCTGTACCTTCTGGCAAACTCCCACTGACATGTTGATGCGTTTTTTTAACATTTGCTTTTTCTCTTTGCCACTCTCCCATAAATGTATGATGGGTGAAGCACCTGGCCAACATTTGCTGTTTGCACACTCTCTAGTCTCAGTCACTGTGGCTCGTAACTTTTTTAGGGTTCTCCTAGGTCACTTGGTGGCCTTCCTCAGTCGACTTCTTCTTGCACAATCACTGTTTTTGTGGACAGTCTGCTCTAGGCAGATTTACAGCTGTGATATAATCTTTCCATTCCATAATGACTCATTTAACTAACTCAAAAGGATATTAGGTGAGTTGGATATTTTCTTGTCTCCATCCTGACTCCAACCAGAACATCTGTTGTGATCTAAAAGTGGCTTCATTGCCACTAGGAATGAAGCTCAGGTACATCAAGTCCTATTGTTACATCTGTGAATGGGACAGTTGTACTGAAAAGTCTCATTGAATTAAAAAGAACTGGCTGCCCCATAAGCATTTGGTTCCAGGGGAGAAAAGTGAGGCACATAAACCACTAACAAAATATTTTTATCTCCTGTTCATAAAAAGGCCCAGCACACCACAACATCGAAAATCACACTGGCCATCACAATGTTGTAGAAGATGTGAAGGATGTCACTTCCCACATTAAAGGAGTACAGTCTACCTGTTCTGCCATTTCTAATATAGTTCCTCTGTGCTCTGAGACCAGTCCAACCTGTCATTGATGTGGACCCCCAAGTACTTGTAGGAGTGAACCACCTCTATATCCACTCCTTGAATAGTCAGTGGCCACAGAGCCTCTTTGGTAAAAGTCAATAACAAGTTCCTTGGTTTTGCTAATGTTAAATTGCAGACAACTCTCTTTGCACCAAGAAACACAATTCTCCACGTGACTCATGTTCTCTGTCTGACAACTCCGTCCTTACTGATACACCCCATAAGTGCAAATTAATTTCAGAAATTCTGAAAGTGAAAGAATACAGATGATTCCATGAATTACTTAAGAGAAGATTAGGAAAGGCATTCTTTTAGATCCACAAATCAGACATGTCATCAATGACAAGTGGTTTGAAAATCTGCAAGTGGGGCCTGAGGATGTCATATGGAAGGCATTCAAGGACATTGTTGAGAATTTTCTTAGTAACTACACAGCACCAGAGTACATTCAGCTGGTTAGCAACATCCTTTAAGCAATAAATCTATGAAATGCAAAATAATGCTAAAGATTAATTTTCTGCATCCACACTTAAACTTCTTCCCTGCAAATTGTGGTGTATTTAGTGATGAACACACAGAAAGGTTTCCACAGGACATTGCAATGATGGAAAAACAGTGTCAGGGCAAATGGAATCCATCAATGCTGACTGGCTGCTGTTGGAAAATGAAATAAGAAACATCAGATGCTGAATAGAAATGAAAACAACTAATGCAATGTTTCAGCACTATTAAATTAGTAAACACACTAATTTCAATAACAATTAATTTCATGTTTCTCTAATATGTGATGCAGTCAATCTGAGATTACATTTGTGTTCAGCTTAAAGCTGTCTATTATAATCATCAAAAATATTTCAGAAAACAAAACATTTGAATAAATTAGTTTTCCAGTGATATTACTACAACAATTCAAGATCATTTCCTCCAAGAACCACAGCCATTCCCAGCCACACAGAAGTGTTTATGCTTAGGAAAATAATGTATCTAGGCAGATGAAATATATAATAAAAACTGATAACAATGTACAAATCATATGTCTTCTTTTGTTCAACCATTTCTTTTGTTTTAAAAAATGAAACATCACAACAAATAAAAAAGAAAAAGTGCAAATCCAGACAATTCAACCCAGCGGGAACTCAATATCAATCAAAAACTGCTGAAATACTCTCAAACACAACTTTAGCAAATGTGCTGGCACAAACACACTTCTGTTTTTCATGTAAGATTGTTTTTCGTGGATATCCACAAACTTGGATGACATGTCTAATGTGCCACTTTTGGTATATTCACATTAGTTGTGCTAATTATGGTATTTCCGGAGAAACGCTACATACCAACCAACACCATGTAGTGACAACAACAGCTCAAGATGGCGGCACCCATAAAAAGCAAAACTGCAACAAAAATGACATAATTTCTTTTTTGAACCTCCTTAGCAATACATTTTTTCTCAAAAAGACATGTAAAAGGCACTGAATTTTTTGGCTTGAAAAATGACATTTTTATTAAATCTCTGTAAAACATGCAAAACAGTAAAAGTACAAAATCACAAGTGTAAAAAGTATAATAATAATAATAATAATAATATCCATCCATTCATTATCCAACCTGCTATATCCTAACTACAGGCGTACAGTGATTTACCTGACACTCTTCATCATAATGGCTCTCAACAACAATTAAAACATAATTTCAAGTAAGTGGATCTTGGCTATCAATGTTCACTTTTATCCCTGGCTGCCCCACAAAATCAAAACAAAGGTCACTTTCAGATTCATCAGATTCACTTTTGGTTTCACTGTTCGTTTCAGTTTCACTGCCTGAAGACAGATTCATGTCGTCATCACTGCTCATATCACTGTCAAGAGCGTGGAACACCTGGGGCCTCATATGTAAACGGTGCGTACGCACAGAAATGTTGCGTAAAACTTTTCCACGTTCAAATCGTGATGTATAAAACCTACACTTGGCGTAAAGCCACGCACTTTTCCACGGTACCTCATACCTTGTCGTACGCAAGTTCTCCGCTTAGTTTTGTAGACTGGCGGCACCCAGCATCAAAGCAATGCTACTGTTCCTGGTTACAACTTATTTTCCTGACGCGGCTTTATAAATACACTGAAACTAACTGCATATTGTTTATTAGTGTAACGCATCTGATTGTAATTAACTTGTAATAATATAATGGTCCAGGGAACAGCCATAGTATTCCAAAAAAGCATAACTGCTTTAGTGTTGTTACTCTCACTTCTTCTTCTTCTTTCAGCTCCTCCCGTTAGGAGTTGCCACAGCGGATCATCTTTTTTCCATATTACTCTCACTGCACTACTCGGAGTATTTATATCACTGTATCTGAGTGTGAATCACAGCAGCAGCTGATCGGAAAGAGAATTATCGGTATACAGCATCAAGCACACGCTGCCTCAGCCACGGCAAAATGTTTCAAAGCCTTTCTTGTACGGACCTCGCGGTTCAGAAACAGTTTCATCCCAAGAACTTTAAACAATCAATCAGTCCATCAAGTGCTCCTTGTAGAACTATTTGTACTTATAAGTACAATCACCCCACTGTAAACTTGCACTACAGTTATAATATCGCACAACCTGAGCCACTTTATAAAGCGCGTATTTACATATGATGACGATATCATTTTAAGGTGAAATGCAGCAAAATATGTTTATTATATTATACAGATAACACTTTAACTTCATTTAAATAATCTATATTCTTCACTGGGAGTGTCGTGAAGGATAGTATAATTAAACATGTACCACGAAGATATTTCAATGTTCCTTAAACGTTTTGAAGAATCGGTGCTCTAAGCTTACAGATGGCTTAACTTCTATTACAGAGCTGATTGTGTGGTGATTGGGTATTTGGGGAAAGAAAAGCAAGGACTGCAGAGGCGGCTATGCCAATATATATTGAATATAAAACAGAAAGAGAAAATAACAACACAGCTAAAAACGCAGCGACAAATTTCGGCAAAAGATAAATGCTTGTCATGAGCACGAGGCGGCTATGCAGTGTCTGCAATGGACGTGGCCATCCACCGTACATAAGCTACCATACTGACATTGGCAGGAGAAGGAGCCACCGATTCTTCCTCTGCCCAGTGCCACCACAAGCCTAGAGCCTCCCCTGAGTACTGCTGCAATAAATTATTTCATCGAAGGTTGCACACAATCACTGCGCCGTGTAACTCATGTTTAATAACGTGCTTTAACTCCTATCATCATAAAAATGATATCACGTATACATCTCAGTATTTTAGTTATTCAGAGAGCTGTAATATCACAAATGTAATGGATTCTGTGTCCAGCTGGAGGAAGAGAGCCGGTTTAAGAAGCAAGTAGTGATTCACACACATAGAGCACATAGAAGATCAAATACAAAACAAAGCATTTAACATGCTACTTTAATTACGATGTGATTTGGGAAACTGGTTAATTAAACGATTTTAAGATGAAGTTTATGATGTTCTACTTTAATGACAAAATAAACTATTAAACTGGAAATGTCGAGATTGAAGTTGACATTTCATACTTTTTCCCCACTGTGTGCCTTTTTTTCTCTGTACTCTAATAAGCTTTCATATGACACTCAGACAGTGGGCTACAACTCGCCTTTTCATGGAGACTTTGATATGTGACTTCTTTTTTATTTCCGGCACTGTGCGATTTTGTGAATGTGAGCTTTCAAGTTTCTCCAACACGCTATGTCACTCAATCAGCTTCCTTTTGTTGATTATACCACGGTTTATTTGAACAAACTATGTTTTTCCTTTGCCTCCACTTGGTATTCACTGAAATTCTTATATTTTCCCCCGTGCTTTTCCCATTGTCTTTTCACAGAAGGCCGAGCTTAAGGGCGAATTATATTCATTTGCATATTCAAAGAGGCATAATTCTGGGAGGAGTTGGGGTGTTACATAAAGCGCGTGCACGAGCATTACTTTTCACGCTGATTGGGATTTATGTAGCGGAAGAACGTGGAAGTTGGAGTACGCACAGATTCCTGCATCTGGAGTTTTCTGTGCGTAAGCACATTTCAGCTTTTGTGCTTACGCCATGTTATAGTGCGAGTTCTACGCACGGCGTTATACATGAGGCCCCAGGAGAGGATGGCCACGTCCGTTGCAGACACTGCATAGCCGCCTTGTGCTCATGACACAAGCATTTAACTTTTGTCGAAATTTGTCACTGCGTTTTCAGCTGTGTTGTTATTTTCTCTTTCTGTTTTATATTCAATATATATTGGCGTAGCCGCCACTGCAGTCCTTGCTTTTCTTTCCCCAAATACCCAATCACCACATAATCAGCTCTGTAATAGAAGTTAAGCCATCTGTAAGCTTAGAGCGCCGATTCTTCAAAACGTTTAAGGAACATTGAAATATCTTCGTAGTACATGTTTAATTATTCTCTCCTTCATTAAACTCCCAGTGAAGAATATAGATTATTTAAATGAAATTAAAGTTTTATCTGTATAATATAATAAGCATACTTTGCTGCATTTCATCTTAAAAATGATATCGTCATCATATGTAAATACGCGCTTTATAAAGTCGCTCAGGTTGTGCGATATTATAACTGTAGTGCAAGTTTACAGTGGGGTGATTGTACTTATAAGTACAAACAGTTCTACAAGGAGCAATTGATTAAGTGCATATAAAGTTCTTGGGATGAAACTGTTTCTGAACCGCGAGGTCCGTACAGGAAAGGCTTTGAAACGTATTGCCATGGCTGAGGCAGCGTGTCCTTGAAACTGTATACTGATAATTCTCTTTCCGATCAGCTGCTGCTGTGATTCACACTCGGATTCAGTGATACAAATATTCCAAGTGGTGCAGTGAGAGTAATAAGGAAAAAGATGATTCGCTGTGACAGCTCCTAATGGGAGGAGCTGAAAGAAGAAGAAGAAGGTGCAGTGAGAGTAACAAGGCTAAAGCAGTTATGGTATTTGGAATACTATGGCTATTCCCTGGACCATTATATTGTTACAAGTTAATTACAATCAGATGCATTACACTAATAAACAATATGCAGTTAGTTTCAGTCTATTTATAAAGCCACGTCAGGAAAATAAGGTGTAACCAGGAACAGTAGCATTGCTTTGATGCTGGGTGCCGCCAGTCTGCAAAACCGAGCGGAGAACTTGCGTACGACAAGGTATGAGGTACCGTGGAACCTCAGGAACTGGGAGAATAGTCAGGATAAAGGCAAAGATGACTGCAGCAATGTACAGAGACATCCTGGATGAAATCCTGCTCCAGAGCGCTCTTGACCTCAGACTGGGGCGATGGTTCATCTTTCAGCAGGACAACGACCCTAAGCACACAGCTAAGATATCAAAGGAGTGGCTTCAGGACAACTCTGTGAATGTCCTTGAGTGGCCCAGCCAGAGCCCAGACTTGAATGCGATTGAAAATCCCTGGAGAGATCTTAAAATGGCTGTGCACCGACGTTTCCCATCCAATCTGATGGAACTTGAGAGGTGCTGCAAAGAGGAATGAGCGAAACTGGCCAAGGATAGGTGTGCCAAGCTTGTGGCATCACATTCAAAAAGACTTGAGGCTGTAATTGCTGCCAAAGGTGCATCGACAAAGTATTGAGCAAAGGCTGTGAATAATTATGTACATGTGATTACTCAGTTAAGTTATTTTTAATAACTTTGTAAAAACCTCAAGTAAATTTTTTTCACGATTTCATTATGGGGTGTTGTGTGTAGAATTCTGAGGAAAAAAATGAATTTAATCCATTTTGAAATAAGGCTGTAACATAACAAAATGTGGAAAAAGTGATGCGCTGTGAATACTTTCCAGATGCACTGTATGCAATCTCTCAGAGGATAAAGAATGTCTTGAAATAACTCGTTTAGTTAATTTTATTACCAACTAGGCCCTAGCGTCAGGTTTTGATTTTTACTTTTTTTTCATTTATGATCCTTGAGTTGCTGTCTTGTTTCTTGGTTGCTTTACGTTTATGTTCTCCCATCTTTGACTCCTTGGTTGTCGCATCTACAATTACGTCTGCTTTCATCAGCTTTTGGTTTTCTACGCTCTCATAACAATCCTTGGACACTTACTTATCTCACAACTTGTGGTTTCACTGAGGGGTTATGAGATTTCACGTTTTCATCCTGGTGGTCTGTTTTACTCATCTAACATTTGTTAAAATCCTCACCCCCCACAGTTTGAAAGCCAGGATGATTATATGAGAATATCTTGAGGAACAGATAGGCTGAGTCTCTTGCTACACTGATATGCAGACACATAAGCCTCACTACTCGATGTTATTTTTCTGTCTGATGTGACAGAATGATTTTTGTAATTTTTTTTTTTCTTATTCCAAGTTGCCACAGGGAAGGCTAACACACCTCTCCCCTCTTTTGCCGTACTAACCATGCATATGATGGACCTGGCACATTTTGGTCCTCTTTTAATTATAAATTATTTCGTTTCACAGTCTTCAAACAAGCAAAACACCTACTAGGCTAAAAGCTTGCACTCTCATTTGTTCTTGTAAATGATGCTTTCATCACTCAGCACTTGGCCACATCTAAGTGCCATTTTATGCAAGGGGATGCACTTCAAGATGTAAAAAAATGAAAATAAATTTCAAATATGAGAGTGATAAAAATTACAGTACATACACTGGCACACTCAAGAACCCTCTTACTAACACACAAGTATAACAGTATGGGTGCAAGGATGAGGCCACTAAATTAGAACTATTTTTAGCTCAGCATCAAAAGTAAACTAGAAGGTGACAGACACCCCAAGTGTTAACACACACTGTGGGTTTTCTTTTGCAGGTATTGACACACACTTAGGAACTTCATGTTGCAGTTTGGTGGACACTTGGTGAGTAGTTCTTTGATCCTTTTTGACTGTCGCTATTGCGTCCGCTAATTATCCTGTTCTTGATGTAGCGGCCATCTCTTAGTTATGTCAGACATTTCTCGTGACTTATGGCCCTGCTGCACATGTAGCTTCCTCTCACTCGTTTTATTCAACTGTTGGGGAAGTCAAGGTCTTGTCAAGCTTCTGTCCAGCTCTGCTGGGAAGGCACATATTAAATGTTGCCTCTGCTGAGGCGAAAGGGGTTACACTGTGTGATGAGTTCAAGACAGCAGAGTACAAGCACACGTCCACTCCCTAGACTGCTAGTCTCAAAATCCATGCAGAGCTTAGTGGCTCAATGCTGGCAAGAGTTGTGGAGAAGGCATCATGCCAGGAGGAGACCACCTTCTTCTGCTTATGACTCTACATATCGAAGTCAGGTGGAAGGAGGTTAATGCTTAGGTTTTATAAAACATTGCTGAAGCTCCATCATGTTTATATTTTGATCTCGATTTCAAAAAGAAGACACAGGAGCAAAAGATGAACTACTAGACTGACTTTAGAACTGCAGGCTATGAGATCAGAGTAACAACTGAAGGAGCTGAATTTGTTCAGTTCAAGCTAATAGTGACTGAGGCGACATGAATCAAGGGTCTCAAGCTATGAAGGAGGTCAGCAGAATGGAGACACACCGGCACGGTAAAATCTATTCCTCATTAAGAGCCCTGAAGAATTAATGGAAGTTGGTTATGAGTACATTTTACATCGATGCGAAGAATCTTAGCTCTTCACAGAGGGGTGAAGCGAATCTGTCTTCAGGCCGTGAAACTGAAGCGATTCTTCTGAACCCAAAAGCAACGCTCGTGTCAATTGCACATGTGTAGTGTGCTGTTAAAAAGCTGATCAGTCTGGAAAGAAAATCCACAAGGAACCACGCTAATATTGTTCTGACTGTGACATTGGATTGTGTATTTCACGGTGCTTCAAGATCTACCACACAAACAATACATTTTGACAGTATAAATGGTATAAATGTTATTTTTATTATTATTTGTACCATTATTATACTTTCTACACTTTGTACTTTTAGTGTTTTGCACGTTTTACAGTAAAAAGATGAGATTTAATAAAAATGCCATTTTTGACACCAAAAAAATGCAAAGCTTTTTATGTTTTTTCGAGAAAATAAAAAATAATGCTAACAGTGCAAGAACAGGTTTTTTTAAATTTTTTAAAATTTGTATAAAAATTTACATTTATTTGCTTTTATCCAAAGCGACTTACAAAAAAAGGTAAACACAGTTGAGTAACATTGGGCCTGTTTGTTCAGAAAGTGTAAAAGTGTAAAAGTAACAAAAGTTGATTGCCACAAGTGAGAAGGTGTAACAACTAATACTACAATCATACATTATGACAGATAAAGCAATTAAACCTAAACAACAAATGAAACAACAATTTAAAAGATCATAGAGCATAGTTTTTTTTTTTCTTATGTCAATTAGACAGATATTCACAGAACAGATGGGTCTTCAACTGCTTCTTAAATACATTGAGGGGGTCAGCAGTATGAGTGGAGGTGGGCAGCCGATTCCACCAACTAGGCACTAAATAGGAAAAGAGTCAAGCAGCAGCTTGATAGCACATGTGGGTACTCCTCTCTTGCCAGAAGCAAACTGCAATAGTCCAGATGTGCGACAAGACCAGAAGTTGTGCGGCATACTCTGTCAGATAAGGTCTGATCTTGTGGATGTTGTATGTTAAAGAAAGTGGAGTAAAAAAACAGAAAAACGAACTGGAAAAGTCATCCTGTGCAGTTAAACAAATGGCAAGAAAAGCCACTTTAAGGAATTCAGACCTTTTTATTTTGCCCTTCTATTAAAACGGATGCTGTTTGATTTTGGATAGTGAGCTTGTTTTAAGTACCTCAGCTTTCCAATTGTAAAAGAAATGAGAAAGACAAATTTGAAATTGCTGCTTATTTAACAATGTTGTTAACTTAACAGCAAAATGTCTTTCACTTAAAAAGCTGTTAGGCATGTAGTCTCGTGTCTTCTTGATAAATAACTTATGAACATTTGAGACATTTGCAGCTATTTTAAAGATTTGTACTGTGCTTATAGTTTGTTGTTGTGTGTCATACATTATAAACTTTGGTAAGAAACAAGCACTGTTTACCATTATTAAAATGGTAATCCATATTTATAATTACATTTCAAGAATTATGAATGAACAAAATGTATAAATATAGTAAATGCATACTTTAACAGTATAAAAGCTGTAGTGCAATTAATGACTAAAAATGATTAAAACCTAAAAGTGCATGCATATTTACATTTAAGCAGTGTTTAATTGCCAATACTGTAGTACCTCAAAACCTATGTTAGTAACGAGCTAACACAAAAAACCTTTAAAAAAAAAAAACTATCAAGACCCCCATATAAACACCAAAGTACAAACTTTATTAATGGTAAATAAAAAAAAAAAAAAAGTTTACATGAGTGATGTTGAGGTTGCTTGCTAGAGATGATATGGAAGTTGGAGGAGGAGGAGGAAACACTGAAGGTGCTGGACATGTTGACGGCTGATTCTCATCAGTAGCAGACGACTGAGGCAGAGTGTCGACGCGCTGGTCCAGAGTGTCCTGAATGCTCTGGCTTATCTTTTCAGCTAGGATGAGCCAATAAGGAGCCAAAACATTGTGACATCCTCAAATAATCTTTGCAAATGCTTCAGTATAGAACACAATTTTATGTGGCAGATGAATATATACAAAGAATGTGAAGAAATAACTTCAGCTTGAAAAATACTAAACTTATCCTTGAAGTCAATAATAGCCTAGATACTGGGCTATCTTCATTGAAACCTCCCATTACTTTTAAAAGTGTGTTCTTACTTTCACAGGATCCCAACAGATAGAGTGAGCTTCAGCCTAAATACTTCTGAAGGCAAATTAAAAAGTATCACACTCAGGCTTTGGATTTTTTTTTTGAAAACTGTATTAAAAATATTTTCCAGTGGTGCAGCTTATTGAAAGACAACAATTGACAATTATATTTACAGTGCATGTCTAAAATAAATTTTAAAAGTCAAAAATATAATTATATGGAAACACTTTTCACAGCTCACATTTTTAAACTTAACATCACTAAAATCAATATATCAACATGCTGAAAGAAAAACAAATATATTTAACTCTTAAAAAAATCACTCCCAATACTGAATGGCATAACAAATGATAAATCAGTGTGAGGTCGGCTCAAAATGGGGGCTGTAAAAAGCGAGCGTCTACGGCCACAGAGACTCACTCGGACCAAATCAGGCCTCCCATTCACGTATGAATGTTCAGTCTCACTCCAAACATGGCGTCCAACCAAGAAGTGGAACTTTAGTTTGTAAGCAGGGAACGCCTCAGACTTTCACTGTGCATACCTGTCCTCAACCTTGTGCAGGTGTTTTTTTTTTTTTTCTTCTTTAATTATTTCCTTATGGTATAAAAGTCAAATAGAATTTATTTGTTTATTTATTTTTACTTCTGCATAATTCTAACCCACAGCTAAAGGTAATAATGATAGTGCGATGGACAACAGAATTCATAATGATGTGGTAAAAGTAGAAAACAAATAAAAATGTATCTATTTGTAATGATTCATTATAATTACTTGGGGAGTTGGAATGAAAACGTAGCAAATACAGGATGAAAGAGAAGGCCTTTCTAGATGCACGATAATAAAATGCAAAGTGGCATCACTCTGACTGAAAACAGAAAAACGATACCAAGCCCACGAAGTAGACGATAAAAGGTATCATTATGCGAAAACCAAAACTGTCAAAATGTTTAGTACAATTAAAATCAATTTTAAACAAGCCATTATGCTGCAAATCATACAGCACATTAGAGTGTCTTTCCATCTCAAGGTTTATTCTTTTTCACCAATATCACCCTCTCTGTTGGTCACTTAACCTACTTTAAATTAGTTTTATTAGTTTTTGGATAAAGTACTGTTGGAAAAGTTGTGACAAATTTTCTGCTGTTTGATTCAACACTTCATGCAAAACGTGCAATACAGAAGTGAAAAAAATGGACATTATGCGTGAGGGTAAACAGGCCAGTCACAAAACAGATGACTGAGGCACAGTAGATGATAGATGATGCCACAAGAGTTCTTGAGTACTTATAAAAACATGGACTATGGCTGCAAATGGGAAGTGCAGATTGATAAACAAGCAGTGAACATAATCTTTTTTTAGACACAAAATGAAAAAATGAGCAGCAGGTAGCTGATATCTGAGAATTACACCAGCTAGAAGGGCTGGCTGAGATCAGGCACGTGAGATTTACCCTCTCAGGCGAAATAAAGGGTCACCTAGCTCCCCAAGATAAAGACTGGTCACTTTATGAAACAACATCCTTGCACAGAGGTTTCTGCCACAATGTGTGTTTGGCATAATTTTTCAGGACAAGGCTAGACTTTTAGTCCTGAATGGACTTGTTGCTGAATACTGTAGTAATATTTCAAAAACAAGGTATGTGAGCTGTCCATGTACTCAACTCTATTATTTCAAATTTCATTGTAATGTGGCTGGCCATGTACATGCACCTGAGAGCACTGCATCTGTAGGACACACAAACATGAGGCAGTGAATGGGGGTGTTGAGGCTGGGGTTGATTTTTTTAACCATCCCTTACAGTCTCAGTTATACCTTCCATCATCGGATGGTAACAAATGACAGGAGGACGAATCCTGCTGCTGCCTCAAATGGAGCTTATCTGTTTCACTTCAGCAGTGGGGTTCTTACAAATCTTTGGTAGCTTTGGGGACTCTCAACACAGTATAAACATCGTTCTGAAAGACCATTTTAAAATGTGGCTGTGGATTTTGCTCAATCAGTGTACACAGAGGGACTTTGCCTATATTGGATGGGTCCTCCACATCCCAGATCTCTGGCATGCTACATCCAGGCCTGAAATACAATGAGCAAATTAGATTAGTCTTGTATCCTAATGACTTTACCTGTCAGTCTCAAAAAGTTCGAGTCACACATACCGTGTGCGTCGTATGCACCAGGATTCCTCCAAAATAAAGTAGTCCACTTTGAGTCTCATCAAATTTTGCTTCACAACCTCAGCTGGTTTGCGGCTATACATGGCATATACAAGCTTTGTTCTTTCTCTGTTGGAATGGAAACACAAATTAGAAAAGAGGAAATAAAGCAAAAAAAGAATTATTCATGTTTAAAATTTCAGGGATAGCCTCAATGGAAAGACAACGTGGTTAAAGCTTAATTCAAACCATAGGCAGTGATGCTCTCTGCTGAGTTGCTCATTCTTCCTGCACTCTATTTCTGTTTAGCTAGATGTGCCAAGTGTAACCTAACTAGGAGGAGAAATGGCATTGCCCATGACCATCCTAGCTGTTTAGCAGTGCTTATTCAATGCAGTTGTTTCTTCATCTACTTATTTCCCAGCAGTACAGTTCTTTCATCCCACAGCTACCTGATGTTCTTTAAATATTCAGCTAGTTGGGGACATATAACAAATGAGTCACAGAATGAGGGGGTTCAAAATGCCAGGATTTGAATTTTAGGACCCACTACAAGAACGTCCACCGAGTGTCAGTATACTGGATTCAAGGGCTCCCGTTTGTCGATAGAGTATACTGTATAGGAGCTCAGAAACAGCAGAGCAACAATGCAGCTTGCAAGTGCACATTTTATTTAAAGATATTTGATTATCACACTTCAGAATCAGGAACCAAACTGTATTGGCTTGGGTGTGAATGCCAATTCACCAGAAAAATGCCTTAAAACGCTGGCAAAAAAACAAAATAACAGGACATTTGACCATGGTTTGCTAGTCATCATTACTAAATAAAGTTAAAGATTCATGAACTACATGTTAAAAAAAAGGTGCAAATGCCATACACATATGCCTGTGAACCATCCAGAACTCAGGAAGGAATATGCATCTTCATGATGCCGCTGCTATATGCAAGCTCCTAATAATTATGACTTATGACAGTGGCTGCTAATGATAACCATATAATAAGTAATAATTTATATTAATGTTTTAGTTACTGTTTTTAGAGTTAGTCTTATTATGAACATGGTAGCTAAGCTATTAGCAGGAGGCAGGAATAAATGAACAAACTGAACTGTTTTATTATACTTAAATTTTGTATGATATACTGAATGCAAGCTTCAAGTTGTACAGATTCAGAAGGCCACAAGACTACAATACTGAAATAATTAATAGTAATAATTAATAACAACAACAACATTTATATATTGCTTTTCTCACCTCTCAAAGCACTTTACATAAACAGTGGGGAACCACTTCAGGCACCACCAATGTGTAGATCCCACCTGGACCATGCAACTGCAGCCACTAACGTGCTAGTACGCTCACCACACATTAGAGATAGATAGATAGAGATGGGATGATTAAGGGGTCAGAATTGACAAAGATGTGATGGGCAATTCACTTGGGACATCAGGAAAAACCTTATTCTTTTCTAAAGATGCCCAGGGATCTTTAGTAACCTCAGTAAGTTGGGACCTCAGTTTTACATCTTATCTGAAGGATAGTGCCATATTTGAAGTACAGCTAGTGTTGCAAGGTCCACAGTTTTCTTGCGCAGTTGGGCTATTTTTCTTTTCATTGTTTGCAAGGAAAAAATGGGCTTTTGTGGGTTGTAGTTTTTTGGGCTACTTTTTTTTTAAAAAACATGGTATTTTGGGCTATTTTTCAACCGTCCTCCACTGCATTTTTATAATGCTTTTCATCTATCTGGCAACCTTAGCCTGATATTTGCACTTGTATACAGTATTTTCTTTACAATTGTAAAATTTCCAAAGGGGAAACATTGTTTGATGGTATGTACCTATTCTATCAGTCTGAAATCTCTGCGGTGACACCCCTGCCAGGGTTTCATGGTATGTACCTAACCCTCCCGGCACTGACATTGCCTCCCCACTTTTCAGTGTGTTATTTTGTCTGCTTTGGGTATTGGGTTATTTGTTTGGGTAAATTCGCTATTTTTAAGCTGTCATAGGGCTAAATTTCTTTAAAGACATGGCAACCCTGAGCTGCGCTGGGAATTTGGGATCCATGCGCAGACCACAGGGTAAGCACCCTCTCCTGGACTCAGCAACAACGCTTCCGATGGCAACCCTAGCTTTTTCAAGACCCTCTACCATCTAAGTACTGGGTCTGAACATGCTTAGTTTCACTGAAATGCAGGCGTGGTACGGCTATTGAAGGGTAGCTTGTATCATTGTGTATTCTTGTACTATTTGGACCATTTTTCATGATGCTGCAGTTACCATCTACTGTTTGCTTCGGTATTCCTGCACTGTGAACTCCATAACAAAATCATTGTGTGCAGTACCATACAGGAATGTTTTATACTGCATTTTCAAATTTCTGTAATACTGAGAGCACAAAAAACACAAAGTAAACAACATTTTGGTAGCAGCAATGGAAGAAGAAACACTCATTACATGGCGGACATGTGGTACAAACTTCAGAACTGTGAAAAAGATGTTAGAAAAAATGTATATGGTTATTAGTTATGTGGACAGTTTCAATCAGATTACTCAACACTGTATTCTACTGGGGAAAAAAAAAACAACCATCTACACAAATTCAGGGTTCATGGTGGATGAATTAAAAAAGCTATGGTAGTCTACCTAAGTCCAGCATCTTCATAGTGGGGATGGTTAACAATTGGTCTGCCAGTTGACAGTTTGACACTTGCCATGGTTGGCATTGCTCCAGCAAATACAGCATCTACAAGAGAAACATTGAGAGATTCTGTAAATACAGCATCAAATGTTGAAAGGTAGAGCTGGTCCTGAGAATTTTAGTGCTGACAGAAAGCTGCATGCACCTCTACTTACCTGCTTTTGTCCTGGCTTTGATCCACTCAAGAAGCTCCTCCTGGGGTACATTGCTGAACTCTCCAATAATATCCCACTGGCCGCGAAGATTAGCAACGCCTTGGACAGCCATGGCAGATATCACTCCAACCACCAGCAGATGATGGAGGGCCTTAGGCTTAATCCAGCCAAACAGCTACAAGCAAAGCAATATTATTGATAAGGGCAGGACCAGGATTAAGAAATGCAGGACTCTGAAGTAAGTGTTACCATTTGAAAACATGGAAAGTTACAGTTCATATTCCTCTGTCATCATAACACTGTATATTAGGCATGGCAATATTTCTTTATTATTGTCCATGATGGAAGTATTATAGGTAAAAATTAAAAACGTTTTAGAAAGTACAGACATGATAACAGTATTTCTGAAGTCATATTACAAAGATGATGTAAATTAAAGCATGCAAATCAGCAGGAATGATGTTAAGATAAAGGCTTTAAGTGTATAAAGTCAGCCATGAATCTGAGATTTACAGTACACTGGAGTGTATCTTCCATGTGACGTTCACTTTGGGTTGTAGGTTCTGGGTTCATAACCTGCATTCAAACTTGTTTTACTCATGTTTAGTCAGTGTCTCTAACTAAAATGTTGTTTGTATTTGCTTTTTTATAGTTCCTTATCTATTCAACAATCTAAGGTGAACACCACTAAATCTCAAAATAACAGCAGAAGTGAGTTGTATGTAGAACAGAGCTACCAAATGAGAGTCTGTTCTTCAAGGTCTGTATTTGGATGGACTCCTCAAGTTTAAAAAAGTTAACTTTAAGGGGCATTTATTAAACTTTGATCCACAGCAAAACTGACTGTAATACAAACTTGGTGAGTTGCGACTAAATCCTACAACAGTCCTATCTGCAAGAAGCAAGCCAACTGCCTGTCTAGACAAAATCAGTCAGAAGCAAGGTAACACAACACTATACTGACACATTCTTTAAGCAGAAAATAAAGATCTTGCTCTATAGCTCTCCTTAATACTGAAATCTACAGGTTGGCTTTAGATCAATGACATGTCTGAAACAGGGTGCCAGTGAATAAAAAGATCAACATAAACTCCATGCTATAGATTCTATAAGTGCTTCATTTTGCATATCTGTAAAACAGTTTGTAATTGACCAACTAGAATATGGCACTTGTAATATTAGTCCCTTCAGTGTTTGTCTTTCTAGTTTAGTCTTTCCTTCCTACTTTTGGATGGCATTGTCCATACTTTAGTAGCTATTTCATTGGTTTCAAAAGGTGAACATTTAGTAGACATCAATAAAAAGGTTGAGGCACACAAACACCTAATGAGAAAGGTGAATGGTATACAGAATAAACATTTGGGTTAGGCATTTTTATATTCAGCTCTTTCTGCTTTGGCTCATTCCCTTTACATACTGTAGATATCATGGACAATAAAGCATTTTTCACCAGCCACTTGGGTGCTCTAGGTGCTACTGGGTTTTATTCAACCCTATTTTTTAAACAGAAGTCGGTTCAAACTTTATGCTTAACTCTTAATTTCACTAAAGTTGAGACTTCTCAGTTTCTGGATTAATTATCAAACTGGACAAACCGAACATAGGCACAGAGGCTTACAGGACTTGCTCTAAGGTTAAATTGTGTTGTTATAATGAAGCAGTTGTCTTACCTGTCTTGAACAGAGCAATGATGCCATAATGCACATGTGAGGAGTAAGAAAAAGCTTCAACCTCATGATCAGAATTGCAAGCACAGCAAAAGCTATGAGCTGGAAGAAGTGGTACACCATCTATAGAAAAAAAAGCTTTTCATTTTCATTCCCATCAAATAAATGGCTTAAAACAAAAGTTAGATATTAATGGTTGTGGGTGCAGATACTATAAAAGTCTGTTATCAAACAATACCTTATTCTTCAAAGTTTAGTATGGAAATGATCACAGAAGAACCTCAAAGACTATTATCAAAATGGAGTGACAGTTAATATTATTTTATGGTGGGTGGCAGATTCTTACACATTCTCCACAAGAAGCAAGATTATGTTAACTTGGTGCCCTGAGCTCATTGTTTTGTGTGTTTGTTATTGAGCAGAAGAATGTGTGTGCTGTGATGCATATAGCTCACCAATTCTAAATTCCTTCTGATGTGGCTGACCAACAATACAGACAGAGAACGCGTGAGAAGAAATACTTCTCAATTGCTGGCTAAATTAAATTAATCCTTTCCTTTTACCCAGACTGAAACGTTCATATTAATGTCACAATGGCCTCATTTCATCAGCCTAGTTCATTTACGCACAACAACAAGAAACAAAATGAAATAATCAGCAATGTGTCACTGTAATGTGTGTTTTAAAAGGATTTACAGACATACACTGCATCTATACTAATAAAAGGCAAAGCCCTCACTGACTGACTGACTGATCACTAATTCTCCAACTTCCCATGTAGGTAGAAGGCTGAAATTTGGCAGCCTCATTCCTTACAGCTTACTTACAAAAGTTAATCAGGTTTCATTTTGAAATTCTATGTGTAATGGTCATAACTGAATCCTACTTACGTACATATATACGGCCATAGCCTGCAGCTTGGTCGCTGTGTGAGGCGGAGTTGTGTCCCCCATCATCACGCCTCCCACGTAGTTGGCTGCCTGCCTATATTGCGTCCCACATACCCACGCCTCCCACATAATTGAGTGCCTGCCCATATAAGGCCATCTGTCATCAGCCATCCAATAGACACGCTGCCGACAAATATTCGCAGGCAATTCAAAAGTCAATACCGGGAATGCCTGTTAAAATGGAAAAAGTTCCGACAGCACGTGGAGCTGATGTTTTCTGGCCCGCTAAAAGGAAAAGACGAGAGTGAGAAATGCAGCTACCTGCTCCTGAGGACTGGGGAAAAAGGAAGAGACATTTTTAATGCATGGACTCTCACCCAGGAGGAAGCCAAGGTACTGTAAACTTATTATGACTGTTTTGAGGCATTTGTCATGCCTAAGACGAATACGATATTCGCGAGATACAAGTTTAATGAGATGACGCAGGGTATAAACGAGACTTTTGATCATTTTGTAACCGAGTTAAAATTGCTGGTGAAGGACTGTGCTTATGCAAACGAAGATGAGATGGTCAGGGATAAACTAGTGTTTGGCACAAATTCAGCGAAAGTGCAAGAGAAACTTTTAATTGCCGGGTCTGAGCTAACATTAAATAAAGCCGTGGACATCGCAAGATCACACGAGATAGCACTAGCACAGCTGAGTTCCTTTGATGCATGTACTCCAAGAGGCTCACGTGAACTTACTGTGCACACAGTACGCAGACAACAAGCAAGAGCTCCGAACAGCGCTGAACAAAAAACACATTATACAATTGAGAAGGCAGCAAAAGAATATGAAGCGAGTGACGCATACAAGCATATTCATAAGTGCAGGTACTGTGGAAACAAAGCACATGGTGGAAAAAGTCAATGTCCAGCTAAAGGAAGACAGTGTAAAAAAGGTGGTAAATTGAACCACTTCGCTGCAGGACTGGGAAAGGAAAACCCGTGCATGCAGTGTGTGATGTCTCAGATAAAGAGGAAGACAAGCTGTTTATTGATGCAGTAAGAAAGGAACAACCTTCTGAAGCTGAACAAGCCTTTGTAGACATATCAATAAGAAAGCAAGGTGTAAAGCCTAAGTTTAAATTAAGTTCATAGACATGCTGCCGCTAAATATTCGCAGGCAAATCCACAACATAATACCAGGGAATGCCTGTTAAACATCTTAGATTCACGAGTACCGATTTGGGTAATGAACACTTCGATGAATGAAACCCGTTATCTTTACAACAGTTGACAAACACGGAATGTAACTTGAACACAACACATCCTCCAAATGCGAACCTGATTCAAAGAAATAATAATAATCAAATTCTTGATGACAGCAACACTCATAACAGTCACAAAACAATTACATTGACAATCATGTTACGTTATTTTTAAAATGTTTCCTTTTCTTTTTCATAACTTCTTTAACACACTACTTCTCCGTTGCGAAGTGCGGGTATTTTGCTAGTATTCTATATTTTGTCTGTATCTATACATTTTAGATTTTATCTTATATTTATATGCACATGTGAGAATATTTAGCTTTACACTAGGAAAGGAATTTCACTTAAAGTGAAAATCCATGCAAGAATGATTTTAAGAAAACTTCATTTTTCAGGTGTAAGCAAATATAAACAGACTGCAGAAAAAAAGGATGAGGTCACAGGGATGGAAGAAGATTCCTTATATAAAAGTTTTTACTCTTAAACCTGAACATGTGGCATAAGCGGGCATGTGACATAAGAGAAATAAAATTTAAATTTCAGAAAAATGCTAGGTAGCTGTGGGTGACACTGAGTAATGGGTTAGCATTTAGAGAATATTGGTTGTAGATGTCCCTTAAAAGGACCAAAGTTTCAGCCTTATCTTCATTTAACAAACTGCAGTTGAACAACCTTGAAGTATTGCAATTGTGTTTTGCTGCTAAGAACATAAATGTAATGACAAGGCCAAAGGAGAGCCAATGAATACGCATGATAACTGACCCATGAATGAGGAGAAAAGCAGGCCATTGATTCAAAAGCTGAATCTTGTTTAAGTACACTTCTCTATCGTGCAAAAGAGGATTTTCTGGAAATGGTGTGTGTGCTTAGGGGATGCTTTAACATTTGACAGATTTCAGGTAAATGGCCAAGGCCTGAAAGAACTGTCAAAATGAACAGGAGTGAAATGTATTCTGGGATAGCTGAAAGACCAAGATTGTGCAGCCAATTTGTTTGCAGCTTTAGATACCCATGGGGAAGTTGTAGTGGTCTAAGTGCCGCTGAGATTTACACTGTCAAAGAAACAATGATTTATTTATTTTTTTTCGGTGGGGACCACAGGAACGCACCCAGCCTTGGCCCGACTCATATACACTCACTCAAAGAGACACTGTTGAACAGCAGATTACATCAAACATAATGCGATATATTAATTGCAATAGAAATATAAAATAACAACTAAATGGTTAACCCTTCCTACTCCTCTGCAGCAAGGACCAATAATAAAACAAGACTTAACAAACACTCACAACAACGTTCAAGCCTATCAACAAAGTCAGTCAGTCAGTCATTTTCCAACCCGCTATATCCTAACTACAGGGTCACCGGGGTCTGCTGGAGCCAGTCCCATCCAGCACAGGTCGTAAGGCAGGAACAAATCTCGGGCAGGGCGCTAGCCCACCGTAGGGCACACACCCCAAGCACACACACTAGGGAGAATTTAGGATTGCCAATGCACCTAACCTGCATGTCTTTGGAGTGTGGGAGGAAACCAATGCAGACACGGGGAGAACATGCAAAGTCTATGCAGGGAGGACTTGGTAAGCAAACCCGGGTCTCCTTACTGCGAGGCAGCAGCACTACCACTGCGCCACTGTGCCACCCTATCAAAGTTTTCGTTGTATTTCTGATCTTATTACTGCACATGAGGATTGGTGACACTGGAAAAATATTACATGTCTATGCAGAATTGTGAGAAATAAAGAAAACTTTAATTGTTTGAATCAAAAATGTACACTTGTAAATCACACATTGAAAGAGAACCTGTAGTATTGTAGTTTTTAAGCCTTTTTCCTAAGTCAAAACATGTTTTTATAGAATACTCTAAAATTAGTAAGCACTAGTTTCTAATGCTTTATAAACTGAGAACACACACACCCACAAATGGTCAATTTAGTATCACCAATTCACCCAACATGTATGTCTTCAGACACTTTTTAGTTTGCTGAAGATATTAATAAAAACCGTAAGAAAATGACATAAAAAAGAGAACATTAAACTCTACGCAAGATGCCAAGCAAGGCACTCACATTGAGTTTACTAAAGCGTAGCTATGCCTGGCAGTGACCAGCCAAAAGCAGCCTAATGTAAATAAGTCACTTTTAAAGTTTTATACACTGTATATGTAATAGGCCATTCATTTCTGGAAGAATACTCATATAGTTAAAAACTACAAATAGCATAACTCCTGCTTATTTTCCATCTTTATTTTATATAGAACTTTTCTCAGTGTGCATCATCACAAAACACATTGTCCACAAACACACCCATTAATAACATCCCAAAATTCATAAAAATAGTAATTCATTTATCATTTTCAGAATTTCATTTTTGTTTGTATCTGATTTAATAACATAAAACTAGTTACCTGCATTAACAAAACAAAAAATGCTTTTTAATTTTCATGAATATTCTACATGAAAAGTGACTGGACCACCACAACAACCTTTTGGATAAACTTTTCTTATCAGTTTTGTTGATAATCTGCATTATGTTTTGAGCACTGCTTTTGCATAAAAGGAACATAATTGATGTGATTAAAATAATGGATGTAAACTATTTTTAGTGATTGTTTTGCACAGCACATTTAGAGATTGACCAGTAAATACCTTAAAAACTAATCAGAACGTTTGTTTGAAAAATATAATGTATATTATCACAGATTTAATGGACATATTTTGGTTTTATACAATTTTAACATATACAATATTTAAATTATTAAAAAAAGATGCATCTTTCTTTAACAGCTGTATAAAAATGAATATTAACTGATCACCATTTTAATGCGGACAATATACAAAAACAGGAAAAATTTGCTTCTTACATGAAAAAAAATAGCATGTAAACTGTTTCTTTAAATGCTTAATTGTACATGTGCAGTATTGAAAAGGATATAGTGCAGTTTGATTTAACAAATACAAACATTCAGCCCCAAAATGAGATGTCACTGCTAAGAAAATGCCAAAATGTCCATAAAGTTGGTACTAGGAAGTGATAAGGCTAAAGAATTAAATTTGTTAAAAATGTATGAAAACTGATTTTTTTTTTTTTGTTGTTACACACGTGAAGTGAAATCTGGAGATTTCCAATGAGCTTATATATTTTTTAACAGTCTAATAGGTTTGTACAAGACAATATACCATTACATCCATTACATTACATTATGCAGGTAAAGGCATGCTTGTTTTATGGAAAATGAACTGCATAATTGATTCCCCCGTGCTGTAGATAAAATCAAATTTATATAGTATTTAAGCATCACAGAAAAATTTCACACAGATTCCTGTGTGGGATTAACCACAAAGTTATTATTCTGTTGTTTAACCGATAAGGAGCCCTCACAACGACTGGTAAAATGATGGAGCCTTTTATTTTCTCACAAAATACAGAAGCTATGCTCACCTACATTATCTCCAATTTTTGTAAACTGTGACATACTGCATGCAAATGGTGGTATTAAAAAGCATCATTAACAACCTACAAATGCACATTTTGTCCAGCTTGGAGAGTCTACCTTGTTTGACAGATGCGGTTAGCCACTTTGAACCATGCTCATCAATTGGACTGCAAGTTTGAAACAAGTGTGTCTTACAAGAATGTCAGGATTGGCTCATGGAACTTTACACCATCTAGTGGATGAAACAGCATAATGCAGTTCTAGTGATTATGAACTGAATGAAGTTGTGCTATGCACTCAGCCCAATGATGTAATTAACTAATCAATGAAAATGATCACTGACAATGTTTTTAATAATCGATTATGAGGATTAGTTGCAGCAGCCCTATAACAGATCCACCCCAGTACTTAAAGGTTGGTATGGTGTTCTTTTCCTCAAATGCTGCTACTTGGTTCCAAAATGCTTCTTGTCTTGTGCATACTTAAAGCTTTTTGTTATAATTAGACCACAGGTTAAATTTCCTTTTGATTGCTCTTCAATGAAGACCACGTCTATGTAAGTAATGCAGCACTACAGAGCTGTTCCCACCATTCATTTCTCTGCTAGACCTGCCTGCAAGGGTTTTGCAATCCTGTACATTATACAAGCTGTTCTGTCAGTTTTGTTGGTCTTTTAGATCTTGTCTTAACTGCCAGTTTCCCTTAACTGCCATTTCAGACTATGGAAATTGCAAGCTGGAAGTGCTTTGATATCACTTTATGCATTTCCCCTGCTTTGTAGGCATCAGTTACTTTAATTTTCCAATCCTCAGTCAGTTGTCTAGATTAGCCTATAGTTGTTGAGTGCTCTACAGTGTTTAAAGAGTCAAAGAATTCATCAGACTCTGGAATTGTCATCAGCTACCAAGTGCTAATAATAATGCTAATAATAAAAATACTACTACTAACAATAATAATGTTTTTATATAGCACTTTTATCTTTCTCAAAGAGTTTTCTTTGACAAATTTTGACCAGGCTAACATTTAAAAAGCTAGACCACACTAATAACCTAATGTGATTTAAGACTTTACAACTGAAAGGGTGGTGAAACCTATGCAATTGCCAAATTTATCATTTTGTTTTTTGCCATTTTTTGTTTTAGGACTCTCCATCTGATTCTAGCTCTGCATAGCACTTTGTGGTTTACCGAGAACTCCCCAGTAGTTCTAATACCAGCACTTTCATGCCTCAATATAATTACTCAAAATGTTCTACAATATGAAATCCTACTCCCTGCAGAGCAGACATTAACTAGAGCAGAGAATAAATCCTTACCTCTCCATTTGAAAACTGTGCAGTCCTGAAAAAGAAACCCAGAAAAAAAAATATACTTTAAAATGATTTTATTATTTTGTTTGTTAATTTTCTGGAAAGACATAAATGCACTGTGGAATTTACACATTCTGCATTGGCTATTCCAGTTGTTCTTGCACTTCCATCAAAGGACATCTATATTACTAAACGAAGGTTGTATATATGCACGGATGCCAGAGGCCAGAAGCAAGCCGTGCTGAAAGCACATGCGCACAGCACCTTAGCTGCACAGATGCCAGAAGCAAGCTGTGCCGAAACTGCACGCGCACAGCGTCTCAGCGCCCCAGAGTCAAACCCAGCGACTTCCCAGACTCAAATCCAGCGGATTCCCAGAGTCAGTAGGTGGCGCCCAAACAACAGAATACAACCTGTAAACTAAACTTGAGGTAAACCGTGCACGCCAACAAGTTGCCATGGTGACATATTTAAACTTGAAGTAGTGGTGACCACTGTCAGCCACTCCACAGTGCCAGCAGTACTCCACTCCACAGTGCCAGCAGTCGGTGTTCTACACTCTAAATGCCTGCAGCTACTCTACTACACAGTGCCAGCAGTCAGTGTGCTCTAATCCACTATGCCAGCAATCAGTGTGGCAGCTGTTAGTGTGGCTTATTTGATTCACATTAGGGTAATTCAGTGTTAAAAGTAAGTTCAATTATGATTCCTAACATGAATTTTTTATTTCCAATTTACTTCATTTAAACCTTTGCACTCCGAAATTTTCTTTTTTTTTAACTTATGAGTGTAGCAACTCAAACACATTTTGGACTTAAATGATATAACAATTAAATGTCAATATTAGTTTTAATAAATTGTTTAATTTTAATACAAATATATTTATTTCATTAAATAAAAACTTTCCCAGGATGCTCCCACCCTCCAAGATTTTTCATCCCACCAAAGATTGGAAGGAACAGAAAGTGATTGCCATTCTTAGAATTGAGATTCTTTAGAGAATCGGGGGTTTACTGGTGTAATTTATATTAAGCAGTGATTCAAAATTGGCCTTTTTGTAAGTAGGAGTGCTGGTGCGTGTGTATGTGTGTGTAGGGGCCTTGCAATGGACTCTGTCCAGGGATGCTTATAGCTCTGCCCTAGTGCTGCCAGGATAGGCAACCCACAGCAATCCTGAACTGGATTAAGTGGATTTTAGAATGGTAAGATATGAAGCTTTTAATATTTAATATGTATTAGTATTATAAATAACTGGTGGCAGAATAGGAACAATGCTAGTGTTAGCAAAATCACTTACGTTTCCAAAGAATACTTATCACCATTTAACATGTGATTTTCAGTCTTTCTGGAAAAAATCCAAACATCCTTTATGATCTGTAAAAAAAACAAACATATAAAAAATTAAATAAATAAGATATAAACAGTCAAGTCAAATCACGATTAGAAGGATGATCTTCCAGAAACTACGATTGTACAGTAGGTTTCACAAAAACATAGCTATGTCGGCTTACTGTTTATAATGACTTCCAATAACTGGGGCTTTTATTTTCCCAGTGTCACTTGCTCTAGCTCAAGCTGCTCCAAGATAATATTTGGGGGCTGATTAATTTAAGACACAGCACTCTACCTGGTGCCATAAAATATACATAGCATAGCTATCTGCTTAAGTCTATAGTCAAATGAGAAGATTGCATTCTTTAAGGGCCTTTCAGCATGATAGCTGTTAACTGCACTTTACCTTCACTGTAACTGCAATGATGACAAACAGGGTAGTAGGAAGCAGCAGAGTTCTTGTATATCTCAAAGGAGTCTGCAAATGAAGAAAAAGAATAGTGGGGTTGGAAAAGATTGCTAGAATACAGAAATTACAAGCCACATACAGAATACCGTGTAGTTGGTAGCTTCCTATCCAAACTAAAGAACATGCATCCTATCCTTGAGATGTATCTGCAGCTTAATTGGAGTCCACCTGTGGTAAATTCAGTTGATTGGACATGATTTGGAAAGGCACACACCTGTCTATATAAGGTCCCAGAGTTGACAGTTCATGTCAGAGCACAAACCAAGCATGAAGTCAAAGGAATTGTCTGTAGACCTCAGAGACAGGATTGTCTCGAGGCACAAATCTGGGGAAGGTTACAGAAAAATTTCTGCTGCTTTGAAGGTCCCAATGAGCACAGTGGCCCCCATCATCCGTAAGTGGAAGAAGTTCGAAACCACCAGGACTCTTCCTAGAGCTGGCCGGCCATCTAAACTGAACGATTGGGGGAGAAGGGCCTTAGTCAGGGAGGTGACCAAATCTCTGTGGAGAGAGGAGAACCTTCCAGAAGGACAACCATCTCTGCAGCAATCAGGCCTGTATGGTAGAGTGGCCAGACGGAAGCTACTCCTTAGTAAAAGCACATGGCAGCCCACCAGGAGTTTGCCAAAAGGCAACTAAAGGACTCTCAGACCATAAGAAACAAAATTCTCTGGTCTGATGAGACAAAAATTGAACTCTTTGGTGTGAATGCCAGGCGTCACGTTTGGAGGAAACCAGGCACCACTCATCACCAGGCCAATACCATCCCTACAGTGAAGCATGGTGGTGGCGGCATCATGCTGTGGGGATGTTTTTCAGCGGTAGGAACTGGGAGACTAGTCAGGATAAAGGGAAAGATGACTGCAGCAATGTACAGAGACATCCTGGATGAAAACCTACTCCAGAGCGCTCTTGACCTCAGACTGGGGCGACGGTTCATCTTTCAGCAGGACAATGACCCTAAGCCCACAGCCAAGATATCAAAGGAGTAGCTTCAGGACAACTCTGTGAATATCCTTGAGTGGCCCAGCCAGAGCCCAGACTTGAATCCGATTGAACATCTCTGGAGAGATCTTAAAATGGCTGTGCACCGACACTTCCCATCCAACCTGATGGAGCTTGAGAGGTGCTGCAATGAGGAATGGGTGAAACTGGCCAAGGATAGATGTGCCAAGCTTGTGGCATCACATTCAAAAAGACTTGAGGCTGTAATTGATGCCAAAGGTGCATCGGCAAAGTATTGAGCAAAGGCTGTGAATACTTATTTACATGTGATTTCTCAGTTTTTTAAATTTTAATAAATTTGCAAAAATCTCAAGTAAACTTTTTTCACGTTGTCATTATGGGGTGTTGTATGTAGAATTCTGAGGAAAAAAATGAATTTAATCCATTTTGGAACAAGGCTGTAACATAACAAAATGTGGAAAAAGTGATGCACTGTGAATACTTTCCGGATGCACTGTATGTCAGCAGTCACCACAATACAGAGCTCACTCACATTTTTGGCTTGTTTTTGAAATGACTGTATGCACTGGAGATCATTCCCTCAAGTGGTGAAGAATGAAAGACGGAGCCTTTTGAAATATGACAAATACTGGGCAAGACAGACAAGATAAAAATTCAGTTTATGGGTCACTAGCCTATTTTCCTTTTTTAAGTCTATCCCATAATTTAATACTGACAGTCTAAAAAAAAGGTGTAAAGGTCCTGACATTAGCGGCTTGTTTCTTTCATAATCATTTGTGCAAAGTGTTTATGCCTGTCCTGACGGTTCTCAAATACAAGTTTCATTACTCAGTTGTCAGAATACTTTGGGATCTACTGAATTGTCTCCTTTAGAATTCTGAAGATTTTAATTGGGTCCCTGTCAACAGCTTACTCTACCTAAGTGAAAAAGCTGGGGTTTAGTTCCCAGGCCCAAGATATCAGAGTTTAAAATGCAATACAGTACATATTATACAATGTCTTTACAAAACTTCCTAATCACTTTCTGTATTACCTGTTACCAAGAAAGGATTAGTGAAACTATGGGTGACAAAAAACATGCCTTTAAGGCACATAACTAATCAAAAATCTTAATGAAGGAATAGTTAAAGGATACTGGGCTCAAAATGCTGCAGTGAATAAGCCTTGATAAAATAGCAGGGTTGTCAGTAACATAAATGTACAAAAATGTAACAACATATAAAAATGTATCTTGAAATGAAAGTCGGGCTGGAGGGGAAACATTTTCAGAATAAAAGCAAACACGAATGAAAGAAGTTCCATCAATGTGTAAAAAAAGAGGTGTACATGAAAAAGGACAGCTGAAAATGTCCTACTTCACAAAATATTTACAGACATATGGTTACAATGATAGCAGAGACAACTAAACAACAGACACAGGGTGAGCCTGCTGTTGTTGTACTGGTGGCAAAAATGAAAATAATGATGAGAACATTTGTTCAGGAAGTGTGCTGGAATTAAAATCTTACTCATTATGGGCTGAAACAGGGCAAACATATTTCATTTTTCTTTTCTCTGGAATTCCTTTTTAAGTTGTGCTTTATGCCTTTCACTAAGGGTATCAGTGTTAGGTCTACCGATACAATTGAAATGTATTGATTCAGCCTTATGCAAAAATTATTTCACCATATGAGGTATTCATAAGACTGCTAAGCACCTAGTGTATTGAATTTATCAAAAGCCATTGAATCTCCAGAACCTCTTATCACACATATATGGTTCTTAGCATCAAACGCCAGATTTGAAAAATCACCTTAAGTATTACCTATGAACTACACATTTTTGTTTCATGTTAGGCACATCTGAATGTACATACAGTACAATCTAATTTATAATTTGAGGAGTACTTCTTTTCAATGGCACGAAAAAAATATCAGATGCATACTGATAAACTAATGCAATTAGAAATGACAACTTCCTAAAAAAAAAGAAAAAAGAAAAAAAACAGATTTCAATACAGAAAAAATGAAAATAAAGAAAAAAACAGAACGAGAGATGGGTACTTGTTTAAAAATAGGGTTATAAACTGTGCGAAAGGAAAGCTCAAGTTTATTTAGAGATAGAAATCTTATACAGTGGTACCTTGAGATATGAGTGCCCCTACGTACGAGTTTTCTGAGATACGAGCCATCACAAGGTCGATTTTTTGCCTTGAGTTACGAGCCAAAATTCGAAGTACGAACCATCAAAGAGCTTGTCGCCGCACATTCTGAGGAACTGACGACGGAGGAGTTTATAGGAACTACAGTTGCAGCAACATACGTAGGTTCTGAATGAGATCGGTATCGCAGAGGAGCCAGAGGCGAAGGAGTCTGTCTCTTCAAGTGAGATAAAGGAAGTGTTGGCAATGTGGGAAAAAGTTTCAGACTTTATTGAAAAGAAACACCCTGAAAAAGTTGCAAGTGGTTGTGCAGCGGCTCTATTTAATGACACTTGCCTAACTCATTTCAGAAACATTCTAAAGGGGAGGAAGAAACAAAGCTCCTTGGACAGGTTTCTATTGAAACGCCCTGCGAATGAAAGTGACGAAAGTGTGGCAAAAAAGAAAAAAAAACTAGCGAAAATGAAGTTAAGCAAAAGTGCGGTGAATGAAAAAAACATTACAATATGCTAATGGGCTTCACCAACAACTGTTTATTTTTTTAGATTCTCTTTTATGTATTAGGTTTTATTTTATTTGTATACAATATTTGTTCATTATAAATACATTTTTCTTATGTTGAAAACATTTAACAAAAATTTGGGGTGGTTTTTTGGGGGCTGGCATGAATTAATCTCATTTCAATTAATTTCAATGGGGGAAATTGATTTGAGATCCGAGCATTTTGACTTACAAGCGCGGTTACAGAGTGAATTAAACTCGTATCTCAAGGTATAACTGTATTTGGAAACATAAATCTTTTTTCCTACTCATGGTGTTGCCCTTGAACATTCTCAGTGTTTGCAAGTAACACTGTAGACAGAATTGTTAAATAGTTCACTGAATCCTACTACAGACTAGTCAGTAACTGGAAAGAAGAAATATAGTTGACATATTAATAAAGTGCAAATATAGAAAACAAATCTAGTCTAACTGGAGTGAGCAGTCAATTTTGAACCCAACAAAGACTATTTTATCAAAAACCCCCTTACCTCTTTTTCCATAAAGTCAAACTCTGCAGCACAGGTATACATCATGGTATCAAAATCTTTGTAGCTTGTAAACTTAGACTTTATTAAATTACTTATGTGTGCCTGTGAGTAATAAACACAAAATAGATCAATTGTGCTACATTTCATATAACATCTTAGACTAAGCAACATGATTGAGACAGTAAACACAGCAGACATTCAGAGTTAACATATCCTTGAATTGGGGGATTGTTGTGATGGGGGGTGGTGGTGGTGGTGGTGTTGTCAACATGATACTTGCTCTCTCTCAAATAAAACAATGTCAAACAGACTGCCTATTGTTTTTACTTTTATCATTGCACATTTTTAGTATCCACACAAGATATTCCATTTTTTAAGGTGGTGACTCTTACTGACTTTAATTGATTGTACTACTGATGCCTCCTCCTGTCTGGTGTTCATACCAGCCCAACATAATGTAACAGGTCGGTGTCCTGCATGCCTCAGATCTTCCTGACACATTAATGATGCCATAAGGGGTCCTTTTTTGCATACATGGTGCTTTCAAGGTTTACTATGCTGGAAATTATTTTTTCCACATTCTAAAAATGTAATTTATATTTCCATACGGTTGCTACTCATACATTTTTGAATTAAATGACCTGTTCAGGGATCAGCTCTGATGAGTGGTTTAGGTTTGTCTCTAAACATCTTTTTTTATATACAGTAAAACAAGTTTTGAATATTGGTCAGACATGCAAGCATGAGTTTCCGTTACTCTGTACACATCACAATACTACTACTCCTATTACTGCTACATGCGGATGGATGCCCATAATTTCTCTTCCAGTTTTCTTTTCAAATACGTTTGTCACTGAGCAATAACTGACAGCAACTGGAGTTTCATACCACTGCCAGGATTTCTTGTGGCATGTCAAGGCTGCATGGATATTGTGCTGTCTAAGTGTCTTCACTTCCTATCTGTTTTACATGCTGCCAACTTACAGAAACAATATGGGAAGAGGAGTAAAAATTTCACAGATAAGCACAACATAGCATGGTAATAGTTTTTTTCAATTTGCCAACAAGAGCGACCTGGTAAAAAGGAGATTAGGAAAAGAAATAACATGGCCAAGAGGGGGTTCCATGGAAAATGAAAATGTAACATATGTTTCGGTTGTGTGAAATGACAAAAATGCTTTCACCAATGATAGAAAAGAAATGGAAGCAGTTATTCAAGTGTAAAAAATAACCATGGACATGGTGATGTATGATGTGGAAAAATCAGGTGGAGTCACACATTTACAAAGAAAGCAGTGAGTTATAATTAAGTATAGGAAAGGAGGCATTGTGATGGGCAATAAATCAAATAATAAATATTTAAACAGAGAGTATCAATTAAAGACATAGTTCAAACGCGCAAAGGATGAGAGAAAGAACATCTGATAAAGGAATGGAAGAAAATAAGATATTTATGGGAAAAGAGGAGACAAAGTACAACAACCAATAGGTATGAGTAAAGTCAGAAGACTTGATGGGTAATGTGTGTGATGTAAATTGAAGCATGGTGAAGGGAAAGTGTGGTGATTCTTGTTACAGTGAATACAAGACGAGTGTGGGGTTTATTCCAAAACTAAACAGGATCAATGCAAAGAGTAAAAATTAATGAAGTGACAAAAACTAATAGTATATTGAGTTGTCTCAAGTAATGGAATAAAAAAAATCCAAAAAATGAATGTTCTTATTCATTCATGCAAAACACACAAGACTCATTTCCACATAATCTCTTACCATAAGTCATCATTCTAATTTTTAGAAAACAGGAATAAGAACTCTTAACATTACCTCCTGAAACCCATGGTGACATAAATGAAAATAAGGTAAAAAGGATGCAGTGCTTGAGAATAAAAAAACACATATAATTCCAACAACTTACATCGTCTGAAGTCCTGAGAAGAATGGACAGTAACATTTTCAAAATTATAGTTGATATCAACAAGATGATGCTCTGGGCAATCTATTGAAGAAAAATAAGTGAGAGACCGTCAAACAAATAAAAAAAAAAGTGCTAAAAAACCAGAGCAATAAAACAAACCAATACATCTACTTATAGGACTGTTTTTAGCACCAGCTCAATTAGCTTACTTTTGATTGACTAAAATTGGACACTAATATATATATATATATTTTTTTTTTAATTAATCCACTAATGCTTGACACTATGTTTATATCATGTATTACACTGAACAGTGTATTAAGATGTTCAGTGCATATTTCATGGTGGCACAATGATTAATAGTAATACGAGGCAGCAGTGTTTGAATACTGACTGGGGGTGACCTCCATGATGTATTTTCATGTTTACCTATTGTTTACATCAGTGTCATCTCATAGTCCATCTGAACATTTGCTTTCATATTATTGTAATTTCTAAGGTGCTCTGGTATGGAAAGTAGTATGTCTGTATATACTGGAAAATATCTTGTGCCTTGGGTGAAAGCTTACACCTGCTGTTGTAAGGAAAGACTCTGCCAGATGAACTGAAAAATGAATTAAAAATGGATATCCATACTGTATATGATGAAGAAATCATTTTAAAGACATGGTTATTTTGGCTTAATAATTTGATAACTAGAACCAATTAAACATGTGACTGAAGATTTCACAGTACTTTTTTAGTGTTTTGGCATCTGAAGGAAACAAGCACACACGCCTTTCACCAATAAATTATTATATCTGATCTTTCAGGGGAATAAAAACATAACTGAAAAGGGCACATTTACTTTGTGAAGGTTTCATTAAAAACAAGAACAGCTTGTGTTTTATTGTAAGACATGAAGCTCTAACAAATGTGAATACAATCTGGTGGTAAAAATACATTATTTATGAGGTGAAGTTCTACGTCATTGTCTCCTTTGTAATTTTCTTTGCAAGTCATATGTGCTTAGTTTTACTTACCCACAATAGAAAGCCCTCCTTGCAGTACTGAATGAGTTTAGATCTCAGTGCAATTATACCCTAAAACAAAGAACAGATAGAATGATTCACCACTGAAATGGATTTTTATATTATTTTTCTCCTCAGACTTTGAAGAATGAGGCCAAATGATGTAAACAGAACCCTGCCTTGCCTAAGAAGTCTTATCAGGTTATCAGTTGTTAAAGGCTTACAAGGTAGATGCTCAAATTCTGAGTACAATAGACCTCCTGTACACTCTGAGAATTTTTAAAAAGGATGCCTGAGACATAATTCTAACCACAAGAGAGTAGAACTAAGGAAAATAGAGGAAAAAACAACACGATAATGTGGAAAAATTCTATAAATGAGGACTGAAAAAACAATATATTCAGACTTGTATTGTGTCATGATGTTGTAGAATAGCTGACCGCCACCCAATCATGACCAAAATACAGTCATTTCAAAAAGTTAGTACATACCATGTAAACTGTTGAAATTCTCAACATATAGATCTGCAGGTAAACAGTGCCTACAAATACAAGTGATATACTCGAATAAAAACAGAAAGAAAAAACTTTTAGTTATTCATTCAACAAGAATGTCAATAGATGTTAACGGTGTACTTGGGATAAAGAAAGTACATCCTTGGCCTCAAAAACTGGTATTTCCGCCTTTAGTAGAAATTGTGCTTAACTGCCCACCAGTCTCTGACACAATGAAATTTATTGACCACTCCTACATATAAAATTCCTTAAGTTGCAAAATGTTTGTGCGTTTTATTGCATGTTTTGTCCATTTCAAATCCCCCACAACATTTAAGTGGGATTCAAATCAAGGCTTTTACTAGGCCTATCCACAATCCTCTCTTTCTTCTTTTTGAGTTTGCTAGTGTGCTTCTGATCATTATTGTTTTTAAAGATCCATTTCTGGTTCAACTTCATCTTTCAGACTGATGGACTCACTTTCTCTACAAGCACACTTTGATATGATGCACAATTCATAAACTGACTTGATGGTTGTAAGGAGGCAGCAAAACAACCCCAAACCATAACATTTCCACCAACATCCTTCACAGGTGGTATACGGAAATGCTGTCTTTGGTTTGCACCACACGGAATGCCAGGTCTTTGTCTATATGGTCAATGGAAACTGTAGTCTTGCTTTAATCTTCTTTTTAGAAAGCATAGGCTCCTTCCCGGCACACCTTACATGCAGGTCAAAATTGTACAGTGTCTCTCGGATTGTGATGCATGCACTTTGACACCCAAATTTGCAAACAAGCTGCATATCCTACAATGCAATTTAGTGGTTCTTGGAGATTTCTTTTAGTATTTAATCATTAGCTCTTTGGATGAATTTACTGAGTTGACCAGTCCTGAACAAATTAGCAGTCTTTTGAAAACTATTCCACTTAGGGATGATTACAGTGGAATACTTTAGAACATTAGAACACTCTAGTCAAGAACAGACCATTCAGCCCAACAAAGCTTGCCAGTCCTGTCTACTTATTTCTTCCAAAAAAACATCAAGTCGAGTTTTGAAAGTCCCAAAAGTCTCACGGTCTACCACACTACTTGGTAGCTTATTCCAAGGGTCTATCGTTCTTTGTGTAAAGAAAAACTTTGTAATGTTTGTGCAAAATTTACCCTTTCCAACTGTGTCCCCATGTTCTTGATGAACTCATTTTAAAATAACAATCTCGATCCACTGTACTAATTCCCTTGATAATTTTAAACATTTCAATCATGTCACTTCTTAATCTTCTTTTGTTTAAACTGTAAAGGCTCAGCTCTTTTAATCTTTCCTCATAATTCAATCCCTGTAGCCCTGGAATCAGCCTAGTCGCTCTTTTCTTGACCTTTTCTAGCACTGCTATGTCCTTTTTGTAGCCTGGAGCCCAAAACTGCACACAGTACTCAAGATGAGGCCTCACCAGTGCATTATAAAGGTTGAGCATAACCTCCTTGGACTTGTACTCCATTGTACTGCATTATCTCTAAGGAGGTTCTAATCACTGGAATTTCATCTGGGGCATCTGATTTAAATTTGATAGATTTGAAGTGGTGATAAAAGTCGGGGTGTACTTACTTTTTACTTGTGACAAAACTGCATTTTTGTTAATATAGACTATATGAATGAATTCACTATATAAATTGTATGTGTCATTCATTCAAACCTTTACTTGTAGGCACTGTTTGCATGAAAATCTAATGTTTGCCTGTTCAAATAAGTAGAGAAAGTAACCACTTCTCATGGGATGTGCTTACTTTTTCATGTGACTATTGCTTGTATTCACTTCTGGTATTATTATTTAAAGTAACTGCAAGTGACAGGTAGCAACCTAAAGTAGATCGATGTTTCATAGAAATAAAATTGAGACTTGCATAAGCAATAGTGCACCAGATACTCAACATGTGCCAAAGCATTCATCTAAAATAATTTTATGTTTACAGGGTGAAAAAATGACTATGCATATAATTTAGCAAGTGTGTACAAAAGAAGCAAACTGAAAACAAAAATAGCAAATAACAAACCAATTAAACTTAATTGAGGATAAAGAAAATAGTGAGTACTATTACGGACAGAGCTAGTCAATAAGCTTTAGCAAATTAGGATCTCTTACCCTCATTGACACCAGTGAAGAAGCATAAAAAGAAGTCAACAACATAGAGTTGCCAAACATAAGGACAAAACACAGCAAAAGTGAAGCCTGCAAGACAAAAATGATGGTCAGAAACACATCTTTGTTAATTTTGCCTTTGAATGTATTACCAAGTGCTTGTCATATAGATCTGGATGCATGAGAAGCTGCCATGAGAAATTAAAGAGACAAAATACACAAATCACTAGAATGAACACTATTTCTGCATAGAGTCAAATCAAGTCAAGTTGGGGAGCGTGCACTGGTACAGTGTCTTGCCGCACCCACTACACAACGAAACAATTCAGGATCCTGGTTTGCAATCCCCCAGGCAGACATGCGGTCCAGTTCCACCCTCCGGAAATGACCCTCTATCTGCCGCAGCCTGGTGTTACGTGCGCGGCCCCTTGGCCTGGTCCAGCCACTCGGGTCCCCAACAATGAGGATCTTACGAGCCAGATCACCCTCAGGGAAATGCACCACATGGCCGTAGTACCGTAACTGATGCTCCCTTACAATGCAGGTAATGTGCCTCATTCGGAACTCCATGAGCAACCGTTCATTCGACACAAAGTCAAACCAACGGTACCCAAGGATTTTTCCAGAGACACACAGTACCAAAGGAGTCCAGTCTTCGTCTCAGGTCACTGGATAGCGTCCATGTCTTGCAACCATATAGCAAGACAGGATGCACCACGACTCTAAAGACTTGGACCTTCATCCTTTTGCATACATATCGGGAACGCCACACTCCCTTTCCAGCGACCTCATGACCGTCCGTCTACTGACTTCATAGGAAGAGTCACCAGAGACATGAATGTTACTGCCAAGGTAAGTAAACCTCACAACACGGTCAACACTCTCTCTGCATGGTGGATACAGCTTTATTTTAAATTTTATTTTTTTTTTAAATTATCATATGTAATTTGGGAAGCTGTTGAACTTTGTAGGGTACATAGCGACCCTCAAAACATGCACAATAACAGATTTAACCAACCATTTAAGCCTCAGATTTCACCAAACATCATCAATGTCTGTATGTTTCTCTCATGTTGGGTATTTTTTCCTTATTTATGTTACATACCAATGTCATTTTATCATTAGTTCTGATGCTTTAATGCAATCATACAATTAAGATTTTGTCCATTAAATTTTTGGGTCATTTTGTTTGGTCATGGTCATTCTGTTATACATTGCATTTAATTCTGATTTTCTGTATTTGTTTTACTTTTATCCATCCATCCATTCATTATCCAACCCGCTGTTTTACTTTCATTCAGTCTTTAATCATTACAATACAAGAGTTTCAGGATGGTTGTTTATACAGTTTCATTTAAATTTGTGTTCTATCTGATTTAAATTACAGTAAAAATGTGTGTTTTTGTTAGTCCATTACATTTGTTGCTTTTGTTCTTTTCATTTTACTAGCTTTTTCCAATTATCTTTATTCTTCATCTTTTGTTTTGTTCCAATTAAACCTTTACATTGTCATTAATATTTTTGCATTTATGCTTTATATATTTAAACATCCCTGCCTTTTCCCCACATATAACTTTTTGTATTCCTGCATATTAATTACCTCTGTATTTATATTTTCATAAACAGGTACTGTCAATTCTCATTATCTGCAGGGGTTACGTCCCTGAAAAAACACTTATACTGAAACATTGATCCTAAGGGAAAAATAGAGTTAGGCTTTGATGGGATGCCGGCTCAGGAGGAGGACTGGCAGGGAGACACAGGATTCACTCTTGCCCCTGAAGTCTTGGTAATGATCTTTCTACATGTTCACCTATGGAAACCTTGTTACGACTTTTACTTCCTCTGTAGTCAATTTTGTCTTCTAGACACTCTCCCATAGACTGTGCAACTGCAGTGAGGATAATCTGAAGACTTCACTAAACAATCCAATTGGTAATGGTGGTATGTACAAAGGGCAGGGACTTAATCAGTATGAACTGATGACCCGCATTTACTGGAAATTCCTGTTCATGGGGAACAACTGCAAACCCAAGTCTCCATTATGAATGGTGTTCAATGACATGCTTGAATTATTTGTCTGTCCGAGTTTTTTTCCTCTTCCGCATGGCTGAGAAAAAAAAAAATTCTCCCGATGTCTAGCCTTGCCCTCAGCGAGGACATTATCAATGATGGGCATGATTAGATCACAGGTGTCACAAAAAGTGCTACAATTTTATAATAGCGGATAAGCGAATCCTCAGGGCTGGAATCTGCAGATAACAAGGATTTACTGTTTTTCCTAGTGTCTTGACAGGTTTTTGCCTGAACTTTGAGAAAAGCAACAAATATAGGAAAGATAAATAGAATCAGTAACAACTGCCCTGTCTTGGTTGGCAGTCAGTACAAAAAAGAACTGAACAAGAAGGACTGAATATATTCTTCTGAAATGAAAGCCTTCTTTCTTAATTTAAAACTATAGGCTACATTTCAACAAATTCCATTTCTTCCATTAAGACCTTGCAAAGTTCAGAACCACTTAAACTGGCTGGGATTATTACAATAATAAAAACAGAAACACTTCTTATGAATTCTGACACTCCCAATCTTACCAGCTATTACCAATAAAAACATAATTTCTTACGAAATTATCCTACGAAATACGAATATATGGAAACATTTCTGCTAAATCTACAAAATGTATAAACAGAAATCATCCCTTTCTAAACTTCCCCACAAAGGCAATTCACAGGCATCTGAGAATGTGAATGCTAGTGTTCATCTTTTTGCCTGCAATTGCAAGCATCAGATGGCACAAAGTAATGTACAAAAGAAACACACACAAGTATTTACCATGTGGGCATACAAAAGGTGCTGCAGTCTGTCGGATTCAAGGTAGCCAATGATGTAAGCAGCAAATAATGATGCAACCTGAAAAACAATAAGTCAAGATGAGAGTGACGGAGACCATTCAAGGCTTCCATAAATACTGTTCTTCCAAAGCTGGGATGTGAAAAAAAGCATTAGCATTTTCTAACACTATTCCTACCCTAGCAGCAATCAAATTTTAAAATCTTAAAATTAAGGTCCAATCCAAGGAAACAATTAAATAACTGATGCAATAAACATAGATGAACTATAATCTAATGGCTTTAAAACACTGTGTTAATAAAATAAAATAAAATAAAAAAAAAAAAAAAAGGTAACTAAACCACATACCTGTGACTTTATCACTGCACGATTCCATTAGGTCTACATTTTAAAAAAGAACTAGGCTTACTGGATTAAAGAAAAATAAACATGAAATTTCATGGGAAAGTTATAGTGAATATTATTTTTTTTCTTTTTAATTTGTACTGAGCCTATATACACATGAATTGGGCACAGGGTTTTCCACAGAGGGTGTGAAACTTCTCTTTTGATTAGTTATACTATCACAATTTACTAATAAAATGTATATAGGTTTTGTGTTCACGATGCTACTATAAAACCTATGTGTGAGCCACATATTTAATTAATTTTTCTCTTTCAGACACCACAAGCATGTGCCCCCACCACCGCTTGGCTTTTGTGTTCGAGTGCATATGTCTCTCTCTTGTGCAAATTTGTTATTCAAAGCAAAAATGTCTAGTGCATGGATTTAGTACATTTCAAAATTTTATCAATCTTCCTCAAAACTTTGATGTGTTTTTTTTTTTTCTTAAGTGTATTTGAATGAATGTGTTACACTTTGCAGATTAGAATGACCATTAATTTAAATGTGTGAATATTAAAGTCTTAGCTCCAAAGTCAGCAACATCTAAAGTACTTGCCCTTCAGTACTATTGTAGGTTCAACAAATCTGTAAAAGCTTTGACCTCGACTTAAAGGGATACTAGATTTTGGTCAGGTAAAAAATAAAAAACACAACCGAAAATTGTATTTTACTTAGCCTCTGTTTTTCTCCTACCTATGTAAGTGCATTCTAGAAATTCATCCCATGGAAATCAAGCACCACAGGGTGCTGTGGATAGCTGCAATCATAGTATATCCAAATAAGGTCTTAAAAAAAGTATTCCCCAATGTGTTTTTTCTTGCAAGCTTTACCGTGGATTAGAATTTGAGTATATAATCAGGATTTGCAAAGGTTTGGGATGGGGAGATATCAAAGTACATCATATGGATGAGCAGAAGATCTACCTAGAAAAATCGCCCACATCCCGATCTCTCTCTGTAATTAGGCAAAGCTACCTTACTTCACCTATACTCTTTATATGTTGAGTGCATCATGCAGAGTCCAGAGATCAGACAAGACAAAGAAGAAGCCAAGTTCTCAGACTTTATGGATTGTTGATGTGCATTGTTCCTGTTCTAAAGAAGGCAGATGATTTTTCACCTAATGACTACAGACTAGTGGCACTTGCATCTCATATCATGAAGACCTTTGACAGTCTAGTCTTGTGATAGACCACCTGGATCCACTGCAGTATGCCTATTGGAAAAATATTGGATTGGAGTGCAGGATGCACTTAATCCAGCTACAGTGGATGCACAAAACAGTGTGTTTCTTTGTGCTGGTCCCAAGCCCGGAGAAATGGAAAGGGTTACTTCAAGAAGGGCATCCGGTGTAAAAATTTGCCAAATCAATATGCGGACAACAATACAAATTTCCATACAGGTTCGGCCGAGCCCCGGGTTAACAACGACTGCCACCAGTACTGTTAGCCAACAGGGTGCTGGCAGAAATTGGGCTACTGTTGGCCGAAAAAGAAGAAGGAGGGAGACGTGTCCAGATGCAGGAGGAGAGGAGGAAAGTAAAGAGAGTGGAACTGAGGGTAGGAACTTTGAATGTTGACAGTATGACTGGTAAGGGGAGAGAGTTAGCAGATATGATGGCCAGAAGGAAGGTTGATATATTGTGCGTGCAAGAGAATAAATGGAAGGGTAGTAAGGCCAGGTGGATTGGAGGTGGATTCAAATTGTTCTATCATGGTGTGGATGGTAGGAAAAATGGGGTAGGAGTTATTATGAAGGAACGGTATGTCAAGAGTGTTTTGCAGGTGAAAAGAGTGTCAGGCAGAGTAATGATTATGAAGCTGGAAATTGAAGGTGTGATGATGAATGTTGTTAGTGCATATGCACCACAAGTTGGGTGTGCAATGGGTGAGAAAGAAGATTTCTGGAGTGAGTTGGATGAAATGATGAACAGTGTACCCAAGGGACAGAAAGTGGTGATTGGAACGGATTTCAATGGGCATGTTGGTCAAGGGAACAGTGGAGACGAGGAGGTGATGGGTAGGTATGGTGTCAAGGAGAGGAATGGATGGATGTGGTGAATACGTATTTTAAGAAGAGGGAGGAACATAGGGTTACATACAAGAGTGGAGGAAGATGCACACAAGGTAGATTACATCCTATGCAGAAGAGCTGACCTGAAGGAGATTGAAGACTGCAAAGTGGTGGCAGGGGAAAGTGTAGTTAAGCAGCACAGGATGGTGGCCTGTAGGATTACACTGGAGATCAAGAAGAGGAAGAGAGTGAGGGCAGAGCCAAGGACCAAATGGTGGAAGATTAAAAAGGAAGACTGCAAGGTTGAGTTTAGGGAGGAAGTGAGACAGGCACTGTGTGGCAGTGAAGAGTTACCAGACAATTGGGAAACTACAGCAGATGTAGTAAGGGTGACAGCAAGAAGGGTGCTTGGCGTGACATCTGGAAAGAGGAAGGAGGAAAAGGAAACCTGGTGGTGGAATGAGGAAATACAGGAGAGTATACAGAGGAAGAGAATGGCAAAGAAGAAGTGGGATAGTCAGAAAGATGCAGAATGTAGACAAGAGTACAAGGAGATAAGGCGCAAGGTGAAGAGAGAGGTGGCAAAGGCTAAAGAAAAGGCGTATGATGAGTTGTATAAGAGGTTGGACACTAAGGAAGGAGAAAAGGACTTGTACTGATTGACTAGACAGAGGGACAGAGCTGGGAAAGATGTGCAGAAGGTTAGGGTGATAAAGGACAAAGCGAGGAGGGTGAGTTGAGTAGATGGAAAGAGTACTTTGAGAACTTTTGTTGTAGAGAATGAGAGAGAGAGAAGAGGTTGGATGATGTGGAGTTAGTGAATCAGGAAATGCAACGGATTAGCAAGGAGGAAGCAAGGACAGCTATGAAGAGGATGAAAAACAGAAAGACCGCTGGTCCAGATGACATACTGTACCTATGGAAGCATGGTGGTGTTTAGGAGAAATGGCAGTGGAGTTTTTAACCAGATTGTTTAATGGAATCTGGGAAAGTGAGAGGATGCCTGAGGAGTGGAGAAGAAGTGTACTGGTGCAAAAATTTAAGAATAAGAGGGTTGTGCAGGACTGTAGTAACTACAGGGGGGAAACAATAGATGAGCCACAGCATGAAGTTATAAGAAAGAGTAGTGGAAGCTAGGTTAAGAAGTGAGGTGATAATTAGAGAGCAGCAGTATGCTTTCATGCCAAGAAAGAGCACCAAAGATGCAATGTTTGCTCTGAGGATGTTGATGGAGAAGTAAAGAGAAGCCCAGAAGGAGTTGCATTTCATCTTTGTGGACCTGGAGAAAGCATATGACAAGGTGCCTCGAGAGAAGCTGTGGTATTGTATGAGGAATTCGGGAGTGGCAGAGAAGTACATAAGAGTTGTACAGAATATGTATGAGGGAAGTGTGACAGTGGTGAGGTCTGCAGTAGGAGCGACGGATGCATTCAACGTGGAGGTGGGATTACATCTGGGATCAGCTCTGAACCCTTTCTTATTTGCAATGGTGATGGACAGGTTGACAGATGAGATTAGACAGGAGTCTCTGTGGACTATGATGTTTGCTGATGACATTGTGATCTGTAGCGATAGTAGGGAGCAGGTTGAGGAGACCCTAGAGAGGTGTAAATATGCTCTAGAGAGGAGAGGAATGAAGGTCAGTAGGAACAAGACAGAATACATGTGTGTAAATGAGAGGCAGGTCAGTGGAATGGTGAGGATGCAGGGAGTAGAGTTGGCAGAGTAATGGGGATTGTGGAAGAGAGGTGAAGAAGAGAGTGCTGGCAGGGTGGAATGGGTGCAGAAGAATGTAAGGAGTAATTTGTGACAGATGGGTATCAGCAAGAGTGAAAGGGAAGGTCTTCAGGACGGTAGTGAGACCAGCTATGTTATATGGGTTGGAGATGGTGGCACTGACCAGAAAGCAGGAGACAGAGCTGGAGGTAGCAGAGTTAAAGATGCTAAGATTTGCACTGGGTGTGACAAGGATGGATAGGATTAGAACTGATGGGAGACAAAGTTAGAGAGGCGAGATTGTGTTGGTTTGGACATGTGCAGAGGAGAGATGCTAGGTATATTGGGAGAAGGATGCTAAGGAAGAGGAAAAGAAGAAGGCCTAAATGAAGGATTATGAATGTGGTGAGAGAAGACATGCAGGTGATGGGTGTAACAGAACAAGATGCAGAGAACAGAAAGATATGGAAGAAGATGATCCGCTGTGGCAACCCCTAACAGGAGCACCTGAAAGAAGTAGTAGTAGTGCAGGATGCCCTTATCCACCTGCTCCACAAGGATTATTCTTACCTGAAAAAAACTGGAAGCACTGTGAGGATTATGTTTTTTGATTCCTGATTTCTCCAGTACGTTCAATACCATGCAGCCATCTTGTTTAAGGGGTAAGCTCAGATATATGCAGGTTGAGAAGCCTATGGTGTCATTGATAATGGACTATCTGTGTGATATTCAAAGACTATTTTTGTGAACATCACTGGAGCACCATAAGGAACAGTCCTGTCTTCTTTTCTCTTCACTCTGTACACCTCAGACTATAAACACAAGACAAAGACTTGTCACTTGCAGAAATTTTCATGATTCTGCACTTATGGGGTATATCAATAAGGGGAAGTATAGGAGTCAGGTGGTGAACTTTGTTTCTTGGTGCAAACAGAATTGTCTGCAACTTTACATCAGCAAAACTAAGAAACTAGTATTTACTTTCGATGCACCAATCACAATTCAGGGAGTGGATATTGAAGTGGTGAACTCCTTCTAGTACTTGGGGTTCCACATCAATGACAGGTTGGATCAGTCTTATAACACAGAGGAACTATAAGAAAGGGCAGAGCAGGGTCTTTTTTCTTAGAAGACAGCTTTCCTTTGGTGTACTTGGCTATTAATGTCAATTCAAGAAATGGAACTAGAACTTTGAGACAGTGTGTACCAAGGAATAATCTTCTGGTACTTCATAGACTGTTTCCTGGCACCTACAGACATCTGTAGCATCAAGAAGGCCTGGCACCTCATGTGCTGCATTAAAGGGATTCAGGATTGTGATAGGTGCACCAGGAGCCTGTTTTGAGATTAGTTTATCTGGGATCCTGCACAATCTAAGGAATATAGCAGGAAAACCCTGTGTTTTATTCAAGACAAAAATTGAAATAAAAAGGACATAGTTATTACTAATTTCATTAAAACGTCAGTTGATGTGTTGTATCACTGCAATGGATAGTGTGAATATTAGGATTGAGCATTTTGATTAAACTTGAATTATAATGTTCAAACGTGGCAGAGTGTTAGCTTTGAAAGGAACATGGGCTGTGGTTGCCTGTAACATCAGCCAAAGTGTAATTATTATTTTTTTTGTGGTTGACCAGAGATCTGCTTGTTAACACTTAAATTTTAAAATTAGTTAGGATATGACTCCTAACCGAATAATGCTTAGGAAGAGAAAAACAAGCTATAAACTTTTGACAAAACATCAGTGTATGTAAACTACTCCACTTTCTAAAGACCCCATTACATCCTTTGCATTTTGTGTTATTTGTTAAAAAAAAGTTACTTTTGTTCATATTGATACTGTATTCTAAACAAAGAAACTGAGTAGTGTATTTTATATGACAAATAGGCTCTTTGAAGATAAATTAAAAATCATTGCTTTCTACTACCAATATGAAGATTCAAGGTACATTTAACCATACTATGATGGAAACTGATAGTAAATGTAACTAAACCACATATCAAATGATAAAACCTATCATAAACAAAAGCAACACTGAATTGGTAAGAAAAATTACTGGAATAAAAAAAAAAAAAAGAAATACAGAAATATTTGAAAATTAAAACTGAAGTGACCTGGCTCATTAGTCTCTGACTTCATTAAAATGATTATTGTTAAAACATATGTGCCAATTCTGAATACAGTGCTACAAGAATAGTTTCATAGCCACACACATGTCCTACTGCAGCAAATCGATCTGACGAGATGGATCATTTTGATCTGGTAGTATCTGATTTAGATCCAATTCTGTAGCCTATCAAAAGCATGCATACCAAATTTTTCACTGCAAGCGAATCTTTTTTTTTTTTAACTTTTTTCTAAATTTGTTGCTCCTTATTGTTCTGTCTTAAATGTGTGCTTGATGTGAATTTCACTATAATGCTACTTAAAGTATATGTTGATATAATGATGGCAATCGAAAACGTATGTGGGAAAACTAAACTATAGTAAATTGTTCCTTACTTATCAGACTGTTCTTATATGCTACTGTACTATATATACACAAAGTTCAATTTTATCTTGCATCATATAAGAGCATAGTTTGTATGTGACAATATAAATTACTGATATAATTTGATAAGGGGTACAATTTTTGTGTTCTATAATATTTCAACTCATCACCTGGAGTTTTCATATCTGCCAATGGCCACTATTCTTATGATACAAATATTTAAAGAATAAATCAGTGATGAAACAAACAACAATCTGCCTCTTACGCAAGGTATCAAATTTCACATCTAATTACACATACCAGCCATCCAAGGAATTTACCACTAAATTACTGGTTTATTGTCATCTATAAACAGAACCGGAATGGAGTATCATGGGAAACTTGATCCAGCAACATGCCAGTTTCAGACCTAGGTATGATTTGCCAGGTCTGCTTGTGTACAGACAAAGATGTAAAATTTTGGATCAAGCACACTAAATATCACTTAGGATATGCTGAACAATTAACTAATCATAAGAGACTAAGATCAGTCAAGAGATATTATTTTCTATAACAACTGCAAAAGATTATCTAATTTTTTCCCCCAAAGTTAGCTATATAAAAAAATGTGAAAATTATACAGAGTGTAAAACAGTGAAAATTATACAGCATGTAAAACAAAGGAATGATTCTTCATCAAATTCAGAAAAAATGCTGTTGGCTAGTTACTGCTAGACCAGATTATAACATATACTTTTTTTATACTATTTTTCATATTAAAGAAATAGAAGTATTTTCTGTCAAAGAACCATACATTCAGGTGACAATAAAGAACAGTCAAGTGGACAACCTTGTCCTTTTGCAGTGTTAATTGAGTTTTGTGTAACGTTTACAAACACTAGAAATACAGTAGCATGCGTCTTCAAAAATCTTGCTGCTTTGCATAAGGTTCTATTTGTATAAGGTTCTTCAGTATAAGACTGAAGCAAAAAAATTACTCATTTGTCCAAACAGTAGTAGTAATAGAATAAACAGTATTGCAGCTTACTAGGGTGTTCGTTAGAACCAATAACTGAAATTGAAGAGTGTTCAGTTAAAATATGATCAAACGACATGGAGGTGCCAAAGAAAAGAAAAATATATGAAAGGACACTCTTAATTTTAACTATTAGGAAGAGGTTATATTTTAAATGTTATTCACTGAAAAAGATACAATACAAATGCAAAAGGGAGTTGCATTTTATGTATGGTTCTCTTTTTTAAAAAAAAAAAACTCCAGTGAAATATATACAATACAATTTATTTTTGTATAGCCCAAAATCATACAAGAAGTGCCGCAATGGGCTTCAACAGGCCCTGCCTCTTGACAGCCTCCCAGCTTTGACTCTCTAACACATTGTCGGGCAACAGTGCACTGGTACAATTTTCTAGGGGAGCCGCGAAAACTTTTGTAAAATATTTAAAATTGCTAGTGTTTTTGAACTTTTGGTTGATTAAAAAGATAATGTTTAAAAAAAAAAAATGTTATGTTGGAAAAACATAACGGAAATGAAGTCTAAGAAACGCGAGAGACTTCAAATGATCGACAAGGAAATGCGCATCTATCTTTCGAAAATCAAACCTCGCATTAATCTCATATGTGTTGAAAAACAATCTCAACGTTCACATTAATTAAATTTAAGATTTATCCTTTGATTCCTTTGTTAATAAAATGTCTTTCAAACTTGTAAAATTAACTGTTTTTATTGGCAATTGTTCATAGATTGTGCCGTCACGACTTTATTTATGGGCAGTCCCTCAGGTGCGCCGCGAAAGAAAATTTTTGGACTTAGTGCGCCACAAGTCGAAAAAGGCTGCCTTTCACTGCTCTAAGAAGACAAGGAAAAACTCCCAAAAAAAAACTCCAGTAGGGAAAAAATGGAAGAAACCTTGGGAAAGGCAGTTCAAAGAGAGCCCTTTCCAGGTAAGGTTGGGTGTGCAGTGGGTGTCAAAAAGAAGGAGGTCAATACAATACACAGAACAAATCCTCATACACATACACATTTTGCATTTCATATTATATATTTTACATGCGTGCACACACACAGGTTACCAGCTGATACTTACCTGAGTAAGTAAAACAAACTGTGCAAACTGCCAAGGCAGCATGAAAAACACCATTGACACAGAAAGGGCGACAAAGGCACATTTTCCTGCTTTGGGAGTCCTAAAAAAGCAATAAGATTAATGTATTAAAATGAAGCGCCACACTCACAAGACTAGACAAAGTTGGCCAAAAAGGTGTTGTCCTCACCTGAGAATGTGTGTTAAAACCAGCATCTGAAGGATAAGAAATGGGTAGGAGAAACTCTCGCGCAAAGGTGGAGTCCACATGACACGCGTACTCTGAGTAAACAGAAAGAAACAAAGCACAGGGCTAGAGTAAATGAGAAGCAAAATGATACAGGCAGCTGTTGTTTTTAACTGTTGTGTGGAGTGCGGCCAGCTCATCTCAGTTTATTACAGACAAACATCAGAAGATCTTTCCATTTGTGGGTAACTGTAATTAAACCCACACTTGTGGCTTTGTACTGACTTATTTATTGTTGCTTTGTGAAAAAAGAAATATTTACATCTCTTGGATACACGAAGTGTATGCCAATCCATTGTACAGAATGTTTTCTGACATTCAACCAATTCCTAAAAAAATACAGTGATCTCTCCTTTAACGCGGGGGTTGCATTCCAGAACCCCCCACGAAAGGTGAAAATCTGCAATATAAAAACCATATGTTCATATGGTTATTTTTATATATTTTAAGCCCTTATAAACATTTCCGGCACAGTTATACAGCATAAACCCTTTGCATTCTCTTAAATATTAGGTAAGATTCATTGAAATTATGTATGTAAACACACTGTTTGCCCCTTCCTGATTTCTTATTCTTTTGCATGTTTGTCACACAAAATGTTTCTGATCATCAAACACATTTAACCATTAGTCAAATATAACACAAGTAAACACAAAATGCAGTTTTTAAATGATGGTTTTTATTATTTAGGGAGAAACAAAATCCAAACCTACATGGCCCTGTGTGAAAAAGTAATTGCACCCGAACCTAATAACTGGTTGGGCCACCCTTAGCAGCAATAACTGCAATCAAGCATTTGCGATAACTTGCAATGAGTCTTTTACAGCTCTGGAGGAATTTTGGCCCACTCATCTTTGCAGAATTGTTGTAATTCAGCTTTATTTGAGGGTTTTCTAGCATGAACCGCCTTTTTAAGGTCATGCCATAGCATCTCAATTGGATTCAGGTCAGGACTTTGACTAGGCCACTCCAAAGTCTTCATTTTGTTTTTCTTCAGCCATTCAGAGGTGGATTTGCTGGTGTGTTTTGGGTCATTGTCATGTTGCAGCACCCAAGATCGCATCAGCTTGAGTTGACGAACAGATGGCCGGACATTCTCCTTCAGGATTTTTTGGTAGACAGTAGAATTCATGGATCCATCTATCACAGCAAGCCTTCCAGGTCCTGAAGCAGCAAAACAACCCCAGACCATCACACTACCACCACCATATTTTACTGTTGGTATGATGTTCTTTTCTGAAATGCTGTGTTCCTTTTACGCCAGATGTAACGGGACATTTGCCTTCCAAAAAGTTCAACTTTTGTCTCATCAGTCCACAAGGTATTTCCCCAAAAGTCTTGGCAATCATTGAGATGTTTCTTAGCAAAATTGAGACGAGCCCTAATGTTCTTTTTGCTTAACAGTGGTTTGCGTCTTGGAAATCTGCCATGCAGGCCGTTTTTGCCCAGTCTCTTTCTTATGGTGGAGTCGTGAACACTGACCTTAATTGAGGCAAGTGAGGCCTGCAGTTCTTTAGACGTTGTCCTGGTGTCTTTTGTGACCTCTCGGATGAGTCGTCTCTGCGCTCTTGGGGTAATTATGTCGGCCGGCCACTCCTGGGAAGATTCACCACTGTTCCATGTTTTTGCCATTTGTGGATAATGGCTCTCACTGTGGTTCGCTGGAGTCCCAAAGCTTTAGAAATGGTTTTATAACCTTTACCAGACTGATAGATCTCAATTACTTCTGGTCTCATTTGTTCCTGAATTTCTTTGGATCTTGGCATGATGTCTAGTTTTTGAGGTGCTTTTGGTCTACTTCTTTGTGTCAGGCAGCTCCTATTTAAGTGATTTCTTGATTGAAACAGGTGTGGCAGTAATCAGGCCTGGGGGTGGCTACGGAAATTGAACTCAGGTGTGATGCACCACAGTTAGGTTATTTTTTCTGCCCAACATTGTGGGAATTGGTGATCCTCTACCCATCTTGGCTTCTGAGAGACACTGCCACTCTGAGAAGCTCTTTTTATACCCAATCATGTTGCCAATTGACCTAATTAGTGTTAATTGGTCTTCCAGCTCGTCGTTATGCTCAAATTTACTTTTTCCAGCCTCTTATTGCTACTTGTCCCAACTTTTTTGGGATTTGTTGACACCGTGAAATTTTGAATCAACATATTTTTCCTTTAAAGTAATACATTTACTCGGATTAAACATTTGATCTGTGATCTACGTTCTATTACAAATAAAATATTGACATTTGCCATCTCCACATCATTGCATTCAGTTTTTATTCACAATTTGTTTAGTGTCCCAACTTTTTTGGAATCCGGTTTGTACATACACATATACACACATATACATATATATATATGTACAGTAATCCCTCGCTATATCGCGCTTTGACTTTCGCGGTTTCGCTCTATCGCGATTTTATATGAAAGCATAACTAAATATATAACGCAGATTTTTCGCGGGTTCTGCGGACAATGTGTCTTTTTACTTCCTGTACATGCTTCCTCAGTTGGTTTGCCCAGTTGATTTCATACAAGGGACGCTATTGGCGGATGACTGAGAAGCTAACCAATCAGAACACGCAGTTAAGTTCCTGCTTGCTGAATGTAGTGTTAACCAGGAAGTCTCGTCTCGCTCATTCAGCATCAACGTGTTTCGCTGTGTAAAGAGTTGTGCTCTTTTGTGTTTATCTTTGTGCGTAGTCAAGCCCTTCGTTATGGCTCCAAAATGATCTGCTACTGCTTCAGGGGCCGTGCCCAAGCGCAAATGGAAGATGTTAACGATTGCCGAAAAGGTAAACGTTTTGGATTTGTTGAAGGCTACGATTCTTTTTATTTAAAAGTAGGAAAGGAATATAAGATCTACGGCCGCAGTGTCCTTTTAACCAGGGTGCAAAACAAGTTGTAAGTGGATGTAATAAGGCAGTAGTCTGGATGGAATCTGCTTTAGGGATTTGGATTGAAGACTGCCAGAAGAAGAACAACGGCAGTGCTACACAATCGCATGAAGTGGCTCCTTTAAGGGCTGTAACGCTCTCCTTTGTTGTGCAGTAAAATAAAACTCATTGTTATCGGACAAGTCATCGTGTCATTGTTGGTGAGTAACCATAATTAATTTTCTACTTACAGTACTTAGTACATGTACGTATGTTTAGTGTCACTGTACACACATTTACTGTATACTATTTTTGTTGCATTGTACGTATTTATTGCTGGTGGCATGTCTATCGTAATGGATGTAACATTTGATATCGGAGACACTCAATATCTTTAAAATAATATTTAGGTTTTACTGTATATAAACAGTGTGTTTAAATACATAATTTCAATGAATCTTACCTAATATCTAAGAGAATACAAAGGGATTATGCTGTATAACTCTGCGCGGAATATTTATAAACAGTGTGGGAGAGTTTATAAGGGCTTAAAAATTATAAAAATAACCATAGAAACATATGATTTTCACCTATCGCGGGGGGGTCTGGAACGCAACCCCCGCAATGGAGGAGGGATTACTATATATACACACACACACACACACACACACACACACACACACACACATACATACATACATACATACATACATACATATCTATATATATACATACATACACACATACATACATATATACACATACATACACACATACATACATATATACACACACACACACACACATATATACATATATATATACATACATACATATATATACATACACATTATATATATGTATGTATGTATGTATATATATATGTATATATATATATATATATATATATATATATATATATATATATATATATATATACATACACATACACATATACATACATATATACACACACACATACACATACACACACACACATATATACATATACATACATATATACACACACACATACACACACACACACATATATATACATATACATACATATATACACACACACACACATATATATACATATACATATACATATATATACATATACATATACATATATATATATATACATATATATATATATATATACATTAATATATATATGTTCCTAATAATCCTTTAGGTGTGTGTGTGTATATATATATATATATATATATATATATATATATATACACTGCTCAAAAGAATTAAAGGAACACTTTTTAATCAGAGTATAGCATAAAGTCAATGAAACTTATGGGATATTAATCTGGTCAGTTAAGTAGCAGAGGGGGTTGTTAATCAGTTTCAGCTGCTGTGGTGTTAATGAAATTAACAACAGATGCACTAGAGGGCAACAATGAGATGACCCCCAAAACAGGAATGGTTTAACAGCAGGTGGAGGCCACTGACATTTTTCCCTCATCATCTTTTCTGACTGTTTCTTCACTAGTTTTGCATTTGGCTACAGTCAGTGTCACTACTGGTAGCATGAGGCGATACCTGGACCCTACAGAGGTTGCACAGGTAGTCCAACTTCTCCAGGATGGCACATCAATACGTGTCATTGCCAGAAGGTTTGCTGTGTCTCCCTGCACAGTCTCAAGGGCACGGAGGAGATTCTAGGAGACAAGCAGTTACTCTAGGAGAGCTGGAGAGGGCCATAGAAGGTCCATAACCCATCAGCAGGACCAGTATCTGCTCCTTTGGGCAAGGAGAAACAGGATGAGCACTGCCAGAGCCCTACAAAATGACCTCCAGCAGGCCACTGGTGTGAATGTCTCTGACCAAACAACCAGAAAGACTTCATGAAGGTGACCCAAGGGCCCCATGTCCTCTAATGGGCCCTGAGCTCACTGCCCAGCAGCATGCAGCTCGATTGGCATTCGCCATAGAATACCAGAATTGGCAGATGCACCACTGGTGCCCTGTGCTTTTTACAGATGATAGCAGGTTCACCCTGAGCACGTGACATAAGTGAAAGGGTCTGGAGAAGCCATGGAGAACATTATGCTGCCTGTAACATCATTCAGCATGAGCAGTTTGGTGGTGGGTTAATGATTGTCTGGGGAGGCATATCCATGGAGGGTCACACAGACCACTACAGGCTTGACAAAGGCACCTTGGCTGCCATTAGGTATCAGGATGAAATCCTTGGACCCATTGTCAGACCCTATGCTGGTACAGTGGCTCCTGGCGCACGACAATTCCTGGCCTCATGTGGTGAGAGTATGCAGGCAGTTCCTGGAGGATGAAGGAATTGATACCATTGACTGGCCACCACACTTTCCTGACCTAAATCCAATAGAACACCTCTGGGACATTATGTTTTGGTCCATCCAATGCCACCAGGTTGCACCTCAGACTGTCCAGGAGCTCAGTGATGCCCTGGTCCAGATCTGGGAGGAGATCCCCCACAACACCATCTGTCATCTCATTAGAAGCATGCACCGATGTTGTCAGGCATGTATACAAGAACACAGGGGCCATACAAAGTGCTGCGACAAACCCGGCCAGGGGACAAAAGCAGCATACTAACCTCTCTATCTCTTGTTCCATAGAAAAGACGAAACGCTGCCGCCATAAAATGACCCGGACTAAACAAAGGACTGCACTTCCGGGTTCCCTTCTTCCCTCTGGTCCCCCAATGATGACATCCAACTCCCATACACCACCATTACTTCCCAGCATCCATCACGTCTGATTTCCTGTCAACCCCTTTTTATTGTCCGTTCAAACCCCTCCATTTTGTCTATTGTTTTCATGAGATTGTCTGGAAAAAGAGACCTTATTTTAATTACAGTATACGGGGCTCAAACCCCAAACCTTTATGCTTGTCTTGTGCTTCTTTTACAGTGGCGTAGCCAGCAGTATTTGGAACACTGGATAAGATGACAGAAGGGCAGGATTTGTTGAACACATTGGCCACCGAACTCCAGGCTCTCAAGGTGGATCACGCCACCACAAAGGTGGAGCTTTCGGACGTGAGGAGATGACTTGCCGCTGCGGAGACGGTAAAGCCAGACCCCACGCATCCGCTGCCTCCTCCTATTTTTCTGCTCTCGGAGGCGGATGACATTGAGTCATACCTAGCCATATTCGACAGGACAGCCACGTGGAATCAGTGGCCGCGTGCGGAGTGGGCCGCTATTTTGGCCCCGTACCTTAAAGGCTCGGTGCAGCGGGCCTATCACGATCTTCCCGAGGAGGAAGCCGCCCAGTACACCATTTTGAGGCCGAGATATTAAAGCACTATGGCGTAACCTCCGACCAGCAGGCGAGGGAGTGGCGACACTGGCAGTTCGACCCCAATGGCCCACCTAGGGCCCAAGCCTTTGAATTCTGGGGAAAGATCGGGCACTGGCTACGGCCAGACGTCAACCAGGCTCGACAGGTGGTTGAGCTGGTAGTCTGCGAGGCTTTTATATACACCATGCCTGACTATCTCTCCCAGCAGGTCCAGAGACACCCATTTAAGAACATGGACGGCCTTCTCGAGGTACTCGAGAGGCAGCTGGCGGTGAACCGACTTGTGGAGGTGGAGAAGCTGGCTAGCGAGGTCCGACAGGGACGAGTGGCCCTGCCAGAGGCCACCCGCCGCGGTCCGGAGGCTCCGGCTAAACCATGTGACAGAATCCCCTCCACCCCGTGCTGTTTCAAGTGTGGGGAGCTGGGGCACATCGTCAGCTCCTGTCCCCTGAATCATGAGCCCATGGACTGTAACTGGTTCCGGGGTGAGATGTACATGCACTCTGTCTAATCCCCTGGTGGTTAAAAATACGGGAGTGGTGTTGATTAATGGGCACTCGGTGGTGGCACTGTTCGACTACGGGAGTAAAATTACCATTGTTGCTTGCTGCTATGTTTTACCGCGACAGTGGATGGCTCCGAATTCAAGGGTCACATGTATACATGGGACGACCAGGTCATATAGGTCCACCTACTGTTACATAACATGGGAAGGGGAACCCAGAAAGATGTTTGTTGCCATACTGCCCGAACCCCCCTTCCCGGTTATATTGGGACAAGACTGGTCGGAAAGCAAATACGGTGGAACAGTTACCACTCCAAAAGGCAGGTTGGATCTAATCATGGAAGGACAAGGTCCCCTCCCAGCTGCTCTCACGCCATGCACTTCAGCAACTGTTGATGACGCAGGTGAACCTTCCTCACCGCGACCCGGAAATACAACCGGATGCAGCTCCGTCTCAGGAGGAGGTCTCTCCCGATCCCCTCGCCCGCATGGAGTATCAATTTCGCTTCACGCCGGCTTCTTTCAAGAGAGAACAGTGGAATGATGATTCCCTGAAGTTTGCCCGGAATGCGATAGTGTCCGTGAACGATATATCGTTAGCGGATTCCACGCCATCGGGACCCCACTTTGTACTTGATAACGAATTGCTGTATCGAGTTGCGGAACACGAAGGCGAGGTGCGGAAGTTGTTGCTAGTCCCGCGGACCTGCCGGCGGCAAGTGTGTGAACTAACACATGCCCACCTCTTTGGCGCCCATCTCGGGGCCAAGAAAACACTGGAGAGGGTGAAACTCTGGTTCTATTGGCCCGGGATTAATGAGGAGGTCTGGCGCTTCTGTCAGTCCTGCCCAGTTTGTCAGTTGCGGCAGATTCTCAGGAGGGACCGTGCTCCTTTTGTCCCAATTCCCCTCATTGACGTGCCATTTGAAAGGATCGATATCGACCTAGTGGGACCCCTGGAACCTTTGACACAAAGCCACAAGTACATATTAGTAATGGTCGATTCGACTCAATACCCTGAAGCAGTTCCCCTGTGAGCTGCCAATTCGAAGAACATCGCACGGGAACTAGTAGCCCTCTTTGCCCGGGTGGGCATACCCAAAGAAGTCCTCACGGACCAAGGTACGCCCTTTACTTCAGATATGTTCAGGGAGGTAGCCAAGTTGCTCCACATTACACATTTCAGGACATCTTTATACCACTCCCAGACTGATAGGCTGGTGGAACATTTTAATCAGACCCTGAAACAGATGTTCCGCAAGGTAGTCAGCGTGGATGGTCGGGACTGGGACCAACTTTTACCCCTGGTACTCTTTGCTTATTAGGATGTGCCCCAAGCCTCCACTGGGTTTTTCCCTTTTCAACTCCTATATGGACGCCAACCCCACGGTATTCTGGATGTATTGAAAGAGGGCTGGGAAGAAGAGGCACTTCCCTCCACCAGTATCCTAGAACATATCGCAGAATTACGTGATAGGCTAGAGAAAATACTGCCCCTCCTGAAGAAACACATGCCTAAGGCTCAAGCAGCGCAGGCCCACAACTACAACAGAAACTCGTCCCTATGCGATTTTCAGCCGGGGGACCGAGTGATGGTACTCGTGCCCACTTCACACTTCAAACTGCTGGCCCACTGGCAGGGTCCGCACGAGGTAAAGGAGAGAAAAGGGCTCATAGACTATTTGGTACTTCAGCCGAATCATCGTCCGAGAGAGAGGGTCTACCATGTAAACCTGTTGAAACCCTGGAGAGACAGGGAGGAACCGTCCCTCTCCGGGCCGGCCCTCTCCCTTTTCTCGGGAAAAGATGACCTTAACCTCGGCCCCAGTTTGAGTCCCCACCAACGACAGGAGCTCATTGGTGTGATCTGGTCAGTCCCAGAAGTGGTTAGCGAAGCACAAGGGCGGACCGCGCTAATTCAGCATGACATTCTGACAGACCCAGGGGTGGTAGTCAGGGAACAGCCCTATCGCCTGCCGGAGGCGAAACGTGCAGAGGTGGAGCTAGAGGTACAGCGGATGTTAGACTTGGACGTTATCGAGGAAAGCCGTAGCCCCTGGTCCAGTCTGATCGTCCTCGTATCTAAGCCGGACGGGCTCCTGGAGATTCTGTACTGATTTCAGATGGCTCAATCAGGTCTCCAAGTTTGACGCCTACCCCATGCCCCAAATAGCTGAATTACTCGAAAGGCTGGGGACGGCCCGTTATCCGACTACCCTTGACATGATCAAAGGGTAGTGGCAAATTCCCTTAACGGCATTGCAAAAGAGAAAACAGCTTTCAGCACCCCTAGTGGAGACTGGCAATACAAGGTCCTCCCATTTGGACTGCACGGGGCACCAGCGACCTTCCAGCGTCTGGTAGACGGAGTGTTACGGCCGCACCAGTCCTACTGTGCCGCCTACCTGGATGAAGCATGTATTGCAGGTTTACGCCGTCCTCCCGATGCTGGCAAAAGCTGGCCTCCGCATCAACCCCTGGAAGTGTTATTTTGGCTTGAATGAGGCCAAGTATTTAGGCTACCTGGTTGTGAACTGGTGAAACCACAGTGTACCAAAGTTAAAGACATCCTGGAATGGCCCTGTCCAATGGTCAAGAAGCAGGTGCAAGAATTGACAAAGAAGCTGACCCCTTTTCAGTTGGTGTGGAATAGCGAGGCGGATCGAGCATTCAGTGACTTAAAAATGGCCCTTAGCTCAGCACGTGTTTTGAGAACACCTGACTTTTCTCGTCCTTTTCTCCTCCAGACCGATGCTTCGGACACCGGTCTAGGCGCCGTGTTGAGCCAGAGCATCGATGGTGTCGAGCACCCCGTCATATACCTAAGCTGGAAGCTGTTGGACCAGGAGACCAGATACGTGGCGGTTTAGAGGGAAGCCTTGGCCATTAAGTGGGCGGTAACGTATCTGTATCTGTAGTATTACCTCTTGGGTCAGGAGTTCACCCTGGTGACAGACCATGCCACCCTCCAGTGGATGGCTCTGCATCGGGAATCGATTCTCTGGGTCACTAGGTGGTTTTTGGACTTGCAGCCCTACAAGTTTACTGTCGCTTATCGCCGGGGCAGCCTTCAGGCCAATGCGGACGCTCTCTCCCGGGTCCACGACCTCTCGGTTCAGTCCAACCGACCCAATGGGTCTGGGCTGGGGGGCTCTATCATGTCATGCACAAGTGCATCGGGAGCAGCTGAAGGACCCGACTCGCACCGCGACAAGCCTGGCCAGGGGACAAAGGCAGCGTACTAATCTCTCTCTCTCGTTCCATAGAAAAGATGAAACACCGCCGCCATAAAGCGACCCGGACTAAACAAAGGACTACACTTCCGGGTTCCCTTCTTTCCTCTGGTCCCCCAATGATAACGTCCAACTCCCATACACCACCACGACTTCCCAGCATCCATCACGTCTGATTTCGGGTCCACCCCTTTTTATTGTCCATCCAAACTCCTCCATTTTTTCTATCGTTTTCATGAGTTTGTCTTGAAAAAGAGACCTTATTTTCATTACAGTATACGGGGCTCAAACCCCAAACCTTTATGCTTGTCTTGTGCTTCTTTTACAGTGGTATAACCGGCAGGATTTGGAACACCCGATAAGATGACAGAAGGGTAGGATTTGAATACAGTGTTGAACACATTGGCCACTGAACTCAAGGCTCTCAAAGGTGTGGGCTTTTTCCCACATTATATATATGTGTGTGTGCATATTTATTATAATTATATACACACACACATTTAGTGCGCTGTACGATTTAATTTGAATTTGATTGTAGGATATTATCAGACTCAACAGTCTTTACAGAAGGTGTATTTGAATTTTCTTTTATCTTTTGTTGTATGTAAAAATACAACACAAAGCATTATAAGTACCTGCAAAATGCCTTACATAAAAATAAAGACTGGTAGCTTTTTTTTCTGTTTTCATGTTTAAATATTTCTAGGAATTTATGACACACCAGAAAGTATTTTGGTTGGAAGTTGGTGTATTTTTCCATTCAAAGACAAAATAATTTGATACTATTTAGACTACACTTAAGGCAGAGCACATGGATTCAATGCTGCATTTTAATGTGAACTTGGGCCATATACAGTTGGGCAGGTGATTATGACAACAAGGAGGCAGGGGTTCAAGTCTCAGGTGCTGCATGGAGTTTGCATGTTCTCCCTGTGTCTGCATGGGTTTCCGCTCCAAAGACTTGGTTTTTTGATGTGTCTGTGTTTACCCTGCAGTGGTTTGACGTCCTGTCCAGGGATTGTTTGTACCTTGCATTTAATGTGTGTTGGGATAGGCTCCGTCTTCCATGTGATCCTGCTTTGGATAAGCAGGATCGGAAAATAGATGGATGGGTGTTTGAACTTAAAACATGATCGTATTGCATCATGTGAAAATGACATAAAACACAGTCAGAAGAAACTGATTTAATCATGTTCCAATTAAGTGTTCAAATCAAATTAAAACATATTTTCAAATTATAAGACTTTATTGCAAATCAAACACAACTGTTCAGAAAGCTCAGATTTTACAATTACATTGAAGGACCAAAAAAACTTTGACTCGCATACTTTCTTTTGTATCATGTGCCACACCTGCATTTCTATCTAGTGTTTCTATTTCTCTACTCCCCTCACATATGTCAGTTCCATACCTTCCTGGTCTTCTATACTTTATGTGGAAACCTGATAATTTCACAACTGTTCATACTTTGCAATGTTAAGTTTTAACTTTTGACCTTATGTTTCAGAGTGGAATTAACTGTCAATATTTTTTCTCTTGTAATAACAACTATTTTAGAATCAAACAAATACAGTTAATTTACAAGATATTTTGGTAGAGACTTACCTCCCCATGGTTAAAAAAGAAGCACAAGACTGTCATAATTCCGCCAAGACTGCTGCCACTGAGAGAAAGAGAGAAAAGGCCGTCAGAAACATCACTGATTACAATCTAGAAATGTAATCTGTTTTGAACACTTTAGGGCCAGTCACTGACATGTGCACATGACAGCTATGAAATGAACAGACAAAATAAAAAGAGCCAAACAATCTGAATTCTTCCTGACACATTGCCATAACCAAAAAAAACATAAAAGAATGAAAATTAATCTCTAATGTAGGAAACAGTATTGGCATTGAACTGAGTGAATAAACCAAGCACAGCTTTGTTAAGCAGCAGGAAAACAGCACTTGTTGGTAGCCGACAGGAAAGTCTGCAAAATGTAGTAGTGAAAAGTATGTGGTCATTTTGAAATTCACCAATTTCTCCTGTGAGAATCTTAATAAATTAACAATATGCAATGAGTTTAGAGGAAGATATTACCAGAATTAGTACAACTAGATGTTTAGCCTCTGCAGTGTGAAATCGTAAATCTTTCAGATTGATTTTAAAACCTAAATATTTGTGAATTTATTCTATGGTCAAACTAACCAAAAGAGCTTTTCATTTGGGATCATGACAAATAAAGTCAAGTCCAAAAACAGATTCCTTATATGGCCTTGTAAACTAAAATGCAAAGAAAGATGCAAATAAAACAGGAACCAAATACTGGCAAGTCGGGGCCAATGGAAGAAAAGATCACAATCTACAAAGCAGCATTGCCCTCTGGTGGGGAAAGCAGTGACAGCACACGAACATTCCCATTCTATTTGAGAAACTGTCTAAAGGAGTGATTTTCAAATTGTATCATAGGGGAATTCTAAGGTTTCACGTTTTACTTGAACTAGTTTCAGAATCGGTGACTAATTTAAAATTTGAATTGATTGTACTGTTTATCTCCTGCATTTTTAAAGGCATTTGACAGCAAGAATAACAGTTGAAAGAAATTGTAAATAATGAGTATTTTTTACCATAACTTCTGCATACTAAAAAGTCTCTGCTGTCAAATTCATCTTTTTAACTTGCTTTTTTGTGGATTTTGCTACCCCTAATTTTATCCACATATTGAAAAATTAACAGACTTTAGTGAAAACAATAATAAATGCTAAAGGTGAAGCAGATTGTTCTCTTTAATATCCACCTTTATGCTCACAAAAAAATCAAACAGGAACTTATCCATCTGTTAACAATTTTAATTCAAGATGTTAATTTCTCAATTGAAACAAAAAGTGTAAAAAGAGTTTAGTAAAATTCAGCATCTTGTTGAAATGAACTCCTTCAGCCAGTGTTTCACCTTAGGACTGAACTTACAGAACAGCTGCAATACAGCTGTGGTGCTGAAGAACCACATTCACATAAACACCAGGCAAATGTACTGCATTTACAGGTTATTAAAAAACAAACTGCAAACTGTTTGAAATGTATTACATCAATACACTCAAAATATATCAAAATACATCAATAGATGCAGTAGACACCTGGCAGCTAAGCAGTTTGTACTCTTTCAATAAAACAAAAATATTTATAGACAGCTGTATACATGCAGTGTGTGTATAATTATAAAAGAGAATATAGGTTTCTGTAAATAATAAAAGTGAGAAAAATAACCTTTTCCAGCAAAAAAATGCTGTTCTTTTCAAATTATTCTGAGAAGATGAGATGTAATACTCAAGGTTAACTCGCTGCCTACAATAATGGACTTACCTTAAGTAAGCTCCAATGATAAAGAAAAAGCTCAGCATGAGTCCATTAAGTGCAAACACAATTGCAACATAAAAGGAAGCTGGGTCTCCCAAACCTGGCAAAGAAAAACAAAATGTGTTCAGGCCAATATCAAGACATGATCCTGCCAAAAAGGCTACATGTCCTATGATACTATTCATAAATAGAACATTATAAAGTTAAGCTTGATATCTGGGCACCATAGTCAGCAATTCAGAAAATGTATATGATGAAAAAATTATTATAGGCAAATACTACATAAGGTATAGTACTAGATATTGCTTTTGATCTCCCTTTTGGGGTGAGTGGGATCTAGTAGACCTGAACTTACATGAAGACAAGGGATTGCCCCTGAAAGAGAGCAATAGTAATGCTAAAAAAGTAAAAAACCACAGGAGAGAAACCATACGTAGATACATCAATTTGGAATATCTTGATAAAGGAAAAAAAGCTACAAGCATTATTAGAAATCAACAACCATTAGAGGAATAAAGGGAAACTACTATAGTTTGTGACAGAAGAGTAAGAAATGTGAATAAAATCCCTGCAGATATAACAATCTAGTGAAAAAGCCCACAGCCTAAGAAGCAAGGCTCTTGAACAGTGACAAACACGGCAAGGCCAGACTAAAATGTGCTAACTTACTGAGATGAGCCAGCAGAACTCTGGACAAATTTGACAAACATTAACCTCTGCTATAGTGATGGCAAGATGAACATGTGGAGAAGGAAACAAGTTACATACAATTCCAAACGTATTTTACCAATGTATTTGAGAAAGTAACTGTATTAAGAGTTTCAAGTTATGTACAGTGATCCCTCCTTGATCGAATTGGGGGTAGTGGCATGCTCAATGTATAAATATAGGTTTATATGATTATTTTTATATATTTTAAGCCCTAAAACTCTCCCACACTCTTATATGCATTTCTCATAACATTATGCAGCATAAACCTATTATATTCTCTTAGATATTTGGCAAGATTCGTTGAAATTATGTATGTAAATACATGGTTTATATACAGTTGTGCTTGAAAGTTTGTGAACCCTTTAGAAGTTTCTATATTTCCGCATAAATATGACCTAAAACATCACCAGATTTTCACTCAAGTCCTAAAAGTAGATAAAGAGGAACCAGTTAAACAAATGAGACAAAAATATTATACTTGGTCATTTATTTATTGAGGAAAATGATCGAATATTACATATTTGTGAGTGGCAAAAGTATGTGAATCTCTTGGATTAGCAGTTACTTTGAAGGTGAAATTAGAGTCAGGTGTTTTCAATCAATGGAATGACAATCAGGTATGAGTGGGCAAACCTGTGTTATTTCAAGAACAGGGATCTATCAAAGTCTGCTCTTCACAACACATGTTTGTGGAAGTGTATCATGGCACGAAAAAAGGAGATTTCCGAGGACCTCAGAAAAAGAGTTATTGATGCTCATCAGGCTGGAAAAGACTACAAAACCATCTCTAAAGAGTTTGGACTCCACCAATCCACAGTCAGACAGATTGTGTACAAATGGAGGAAATTCAAGACCATTGTTAGCCTCCCCAGAAGTGGTCGACCAACAAAGGTCACTCCAAGAGCAAGGCGTGTAATAGTCGGCGAAGTCACAAACGACCCCAGGGTAACTTCTAAGCAACTGATGGCCTCTCTCACATTGGCTAATGTTCATGTTCACGAGTTCACCATCAGGAGAACACTGAACAACAATGGTGTGCATGGCAGGGTTGCAAGGAGAAAGCCACTGCTCTCCAAAAAAAAAAACAAAAAACATTGCTGCTCATCTGCAGTTTGCTAAAGATCACGTGGACAAACCAGAAGGCTACTGGAAGAATGTTTTGTGAACGGATGAGACCAAAATAGAACTTTTTGGTTTAAATGAAAAGCGTTACGTTTGGAGAAAAGAAAAAACTACATTCCAGCATAAGAACCATCTGTGAAACATGGTGGTGGTAGTATCATGGTTTCGGACTGTTTTGCTGCATCTGGGCCACGATGGCTTGCCTTCATTGACGGAACAATGAATTCTGAATTATTTCAGAGAATTCTAAAGGAAAATGTCAGGACATCTGTCCATGAACTGAATCTCAAGAGAAGGTGGGTCATGCAGCAAAACAATGACCCTAAGCACACAAGTCGTTCTACCAAAGAACGGTTAAAGAAGAATAAAGTTAATGTTTTGGAATGGCCAAGTCAAAGTCCTGACCTTAATCCAGTCGAAATGTTGTGGAAGGACCTGAAGGGAGTAGTTAATGTGTGGAAACCCACCAACATTCCACAGTTGAAGCTGTTCTGTATGGAGGAATGGGCTAAAATTCCTCCAAGCTGGTGTGCAGGAATGATCAAAAGTTTAGTTGCAGTTATTGCTGCAAAGGGGGGTCACACCAGATACTGAAAGCAAAGGTTCACATGCTTTTGCCACTCACAAACATTTTCCTTAATAAATAAATTACCAAGTATAATATTTTTGTCTCATTTGTTTAACTGGTTTCTCTTTATCTGCTTTTAGGACTTGAGTGAAAATCTGATGTTTTTTTAGGTCATATTTATGCAGAAATATAGAAAATTCTAAAGGGTTCACAAACTTTCAAGCACAACTGTACTACGCACAGACATACGTATTGCAAATCATTGAGGAGTTTTATTTAATACGTAATACAGTTTTAAACAGATTGTAGTTGATTAGGTATAAAAAATATAAATATAAAAATCTACAACATGTAAATATAAATAAAATCTAAATGTTATTTTAAAGATATTGAGCGTCTCTGATATCACATATGTTACAGCCATTATGATAGACAGACCACCAGCAATAAATACGTACAATGCAAGAAAAATTGTATAAAATGTGTGTGTACAGTTACACTAAACGCACGTACATGTACTATGTACGCAGAAAATTAGTTATGGGCACTCGCCAACAATGACATGACAACTTGTCCGATAACGATGAGATAAATGTTACTGCACAACAAAGGAGAGCATTACAGCTCTTCTAAAGGAGCCTCTTCGGGCGACTGTGTAGCACTGCCGTCGTCTGGAGCTTCTTCTTCCACTGAAGGCATACTAGGCGGTGTTTTGCGGGTAAGGAACATCGTGATGGGCAGTTGCTGGTGCTGCTTTTTCATTTGTGTAAGGAGGTTTTTATACACTTCCGTGGCATTGTCAAGAGCATTTGTGGGTCCCATTCTTCAACCGATGTCTGGAGATCTTTTGTTATTCATAGAATGGTCGCGAGACTCTCGAGAGTTAGGTCAGCGTCTTCTTCCTGTGCTGGGTCCTCTTGTTCCTTATCTCTGAGCCAATCAGCACCCAGGAACTTAACTGCGTGCTCTGATTGGGTAGCTTCTCAGCCATCCGCCAATAGCGTCCCTTGTATGAAATCAACTGGGCAAACCAACTGAGGAATCATGTACCAGAAGTAAAAAGACCCACTGTCCGCAGAAATCCACGAACCAGCAATAAATCCGCAATATATATTTAGATATGCTTACATATAAAATCCGCGATAGAGTGAAGCCGCGAAAGTCGAAGTGCGATATAGCGAGGGATTACTGTAATTAACATAGACCTCAGCAGTAACAATGGCAGCACACCTTGCAATGCATAGCTATTTCTGTTATCAACGTTTTGATATTGGATTCATAAAAACTATTAATGTTTGTGATGTGAAATCTATTGGAATGACAAATGCAATGCATTTTACTACTAAAATGTTTGTGATACGCAATCTTTTGGAATGACATGGACATAGCAACCAGATAGACACACAAACACTTATCCTTTTATTAACCCTTTAAACTCTGCTCCATTGTTTAGGACCTGCCAGCAGGACTAAACAATGATGCATTTTTTTAAAATTGCATAAAATCATTGATTCCTCATTTCTATAATTAAAGTACAGCATTTTGCCATTAAAATGCCATATTGCATACTCCAATACCACATTGAAATGTTTTTATTTTTTCCCTCAAAGATGGCTGAATTGCTGCATCACAGCGACACTTGACCCCCAAACCCTCAATGGCTTTCTTGAATGTCCTGATTCAAATGTTTACATTTTAATGGAAAGACTACTATCCAATAAATGAAAGGAGTGCTTCAACTTTAAAATGACACCACAATCCACTTTCTGTATGTCCGATTTTTCTTTTAAAGATGTTATAGAATCTTGCAGCTATTAGTGTTGTAATTTGGATGCACAGTATAATTTACAAACAATATAGACTCTGACAGTAAGATCACCAGTTCAAAATGATACAATGTCATTGGTCTTCAATAATACATTTTTATGCTATGGAGACTTTTTTGAAAAGAGTAAAAAATCTTGCTTTTGGCACTGCTTCAGAACAGTAAATTTAGATATGTTACTTGTTTTTATTTCATAATAATGTTTTTTTTGTGACACATTCATGTTCATGTTAATTCAATTACACTTTTAAAGTGCTTGGAAACTTATTCTGACATGCATGGAAATAATAAAATTTAAAGTGCATTTTATTTTGCAACTTCTGCAGTCACATGTGTGCAACATAAAAATATTCTTTTAGTGTAAAATTTCTGAAAGAGAAATGTCTGACTTATTTTGAGGGGTGAAACATGATATTGAGTGAAGCATCAGAAAAAAACTAACAGATGGGTAATAGCAATGAGTACATTCCTTAATAATATCAATAGATGCAAGGGATTTCAAACCCAATATAAAGCTTTAAAGTACTTTGCTGGACTACTTAAAGTCATCTGAAACTGGACTTTGAAGACAATGAGTGATAGTACTTTAAAACGTTAATTTAAATACTGTATGAGGAGAAATCTACAAAAAGGTATCATTCATCCTTTCATCTCAAATATAAATTGCTTGTAAAGCATAACAAGAAATTTTGACCTCACCCTTCCAGTAGTTAATGAAGAACTACATTTGTATCTGAAGGTTTACTGGCAGGGTGGAACAGTGGTGAAGTGGTAGCACTGATGCCTCATAGTGAGGAGAACAGCCAGGGCCCTCCCTGTGTGGAGTTTGCATTTTCTATGCATGTCTATCTCCCTCCGTCTAAAGACATGCTGGTTAGTTGGACTGTTGATGCTATATTGGCACGAGAGAGAGAGAGAATGTGAGAGTGAGAGTGAGAGTGTGTGTGTGTGTGTGTATATGTGTGTTTTCCCTGAGATGGACTAGCACCCTGTCCAGGGACTGTTCCTGCCTTGTGCCCTATGCTTCCAGGGTTAGGCTCCAGCTCTCACATGATCCTGCACTGGATGAAGTAGGTTTACAATATGGACAGACGTTTAACGATGTATGCAAGTAACAAACTGATGTCTTTAACTGCATGTGAATGACACCACAAACAGATTTTAATTAAAAAACATACAGTATGTGCTTACATATTTTCTGAAAAAAATCAGCTTTTTAAAATTTCTCATTATAGAACTCTCCATATATCACCTGGCTGACTGAAAACTTGTATGGGAGAAAATGTTTTAACATATGTTGAACATATGTTTACCACACATAGCTTAGCTGAAAGATGGCAGGGCAGATAAAGGAAGAAGGGAGCAATATCTCCAGCTGCTGAAAGGGCAACAGGAAACACACTGACTTGACCATGCAAATCTTACTAGAAGCTTTAACATTTCAATTTAGGCCAATGGACTGCTTTAACATGAAGTATTTATAAATAAGATTATGGTAGAAATATTAATACAAATCTGAAAGAAAGAAAGAAAGAATGAAAGAAAGAAATAGTTCTCTGGGAGGACACAATTTAAAATGTAAAATTATGGATAAGTCAGTGCTGTGAAGTACTCAAGAGATAAAAACAGTCCAGGATGAAAATTACGCATGTAAGGAAGTCATATTAAATAGTTGCAATTACCTATGAAAGCAAGTTCTAGCATGAATATTCAGAAAACTCCAGCTGAGCAAAATGAGCAAACTGGTGTTTGAAAAATGACGTGTTTTAGGCTTTTACCAAGCTGTTGCGAAGGAAAAAGTGTGAGTAATGTGGGAAAAAGCCAAAGATGTAACAACTGAAAAGAGATAGCATAGTTGCATAACAAGAACGTTTTATCAATAAATAAAATGAGTGCTAAAAGGAGGGGATGTTTTCTCTAATACCAGCCTGAATATAGATGCAGGAATCATGATTAATATCAAAAATAATTTAATACATAAAAAGAAAAAAGATCTGAACTGCAAATTAAATGAAATAAAGCTTAAGTTAACAAATCAGAACCATCATTGCTGTCTGCTTCAATTGTAGAAATTTCAAAAAAAAAAAAAAGAAAAACATGGATAAGATGCTAAATGATGCGATGCAGGAGAATGAAGGAGAAGGGAACTTGAAGCTAAAATTATTGAGAGAAAGTCTGAAAATGCATACAAAGAAACAAAATGGAAAAAACACAAATACAACTTTTAGCATTAAAAATGAGAAAAAAGGAAATACTCCAGGAATCGATGGATAGAAAGGTCAAATGGTATTACATAAGGATAATATCACCATACCAAGCAGACACTAAACTGAAAAAAGAAGTAATGAGATACATTCATTCCTTTGAGTCAATAAGAGTGAATATTATTTATAGCACAGAGGTCAGAAATGTCATATTCTGAAACTGAAATAAAAACATTTGGATTTTAGGGATATTTACAAAAATTCAGATTAAATTTAATCTAAACAAATCTAAATGAAAACATTAAGAGATGACTTTAGAAAAAAAAGGAAGCTCAGCTATAAAATAAAAATAGAGCTTGATACTATGTTTTTGCCAGTTCTAGAAGGCAGGCAGAACAAAGCCACAGACATGACAGCAGCTCATTGTGGACAACTTTAATCAGTAAATGTAGCTGAAATCAATGGTGGTCAACGGGTGGTTTAATTAGTCGAAGTTTGAATATTCAAATTAAAAGTAAGCATTTACTCAAATATATTTGAACTTAGATTAAAGATTCTGGGCATTACAAGTACAATTGTTTTTATTTTTCATTTGTTATTGTTAACAGTTGCAGAATACACACCAACAGCAAAAAAAAAAAAAAAATCCTATTGGAATTTGGGCAATTGTTAGTTAAATATAAGAGCAATCAAAATCCTGAGCAGGTGCACCCTGTAACAGGGAAGCATCAACACTGCCCTCTTGTCTTTAGTCTACAACTGACCTGTCATGACTTCTCACAAGAGGGAGACATAAATTAGTCATAAAAAGGAACTTAAATCCTTAAAAGTCACATGCACTATGCTTCATTATAATTAATATGTTAACTTTTTCATTCTAATTGTTGTTCATTTGCAAAGCAAGAAGTGCTTGTGACAATGCTTACAGTGTTCAGTAAGCATCCTGCACTACAAACATATTGCGACATATCTGGCTGCTGCATGGACAGCTGTGAGAAATGGGATTTAGGGGTAGGGTAAAGTCCAGAGGAAAGCACTTTTTGTGAAGGCACAGTGCACCTTCATAGAATGAGTTGAGTGACAGAAGTGAGAGATAGTGCTTTTGCATAAAACAGGCAGAGAGTTTAAAGATCAAAATGAATATAGATTAGATTAGATAAATATAGATTAGTTAGTAAGAGAGTGAAAGGGTGAGAGTAGTGAGAGCATTAAAAGAGCAGGCAAAAGATAGGCAGGTCAATGGCAGACTTGTTTCATTATTTTGGAGGTGTTCAAGAAGCAAGCAAAAGGGTACTGCTTATATTGCATCACTCAGAATCAACAGCCAGTTGGCACCTGTGGCCTCTCGTGGAAAAGCAAGATTTGCAATTTGCAAAAACCTCAAGTAAACTTTTTTCACGAAGTCATTATGGGGTGTTTTGTGTAGAATTCTGAGGAAAAAAATGAATTTAATCCATTTTGGAATAAGGCTGTAACATAACAAAATGTGGAAAAAGTGATGCGTTGTGAATACTTTCCGGACGCACTGTATCTATCCCCTTAACTGTTTTTTTATATATCTATTATACAGTGCCGATGGGGTGCCAAACAGGCAATTAGAATGATTTTCAGAATATATAAAGTCATTACTGAATATATAATGTCAGCGTTGGAATATATAAAATCATTCCTGAATATATAAAGTCAGTGTCGGAATATATAAAGTCAAAACTTGAATATATACAGTCAGCATCAGAATATATAAAGTCATTACCGAATATATAAAGTCAGTGTCGGAATATATAACCTCATTCCTGAATATATAAATTTAAAGTCAGATTATATTGCTAGAAACAACTCAATGAGTTCCTAATACAACATAATGAACTAAGTTAACAAAAACATCTTCAGAAAAACATAAAAAAAAGCCACTGTTTAGTTAATTCATTCAAAATGATGTATGTGCCTGGCATTTTGAACACTACAGTATATTTATTGTTTCTGCATGGGCGCATTTTTGGACAAACCTCACAAGCCCGATCGACTCTGAGTGGCTTCTGTCGAGGTTTACCTGATTTTATATAAAGAGACAGACAGAGTAGTCAATAGATATAAAAACAGGGAAGGCACATGTACTGAAAGAAAAAAAAGATCAACATGTGAGTTGATCCTGCTGCACTGAATAAGCTCACGCCCTCTAACACTCCCACCCCCGGACCCCGCGATCCGACTCTAAGTAACAGCGCAAGTACAGACGCAAACCAAATGTAATCAAGAGTCCCTGTGAAAAAGTGTCCGTTTTAACAATGTGTTTACAAAGATTACTGTAGAAACGGAACACACATGAAATGCGTGTGTTCCAAAAAATGGTCTATTATTTCCACTCTAAAATTCCACTTCACTCCCAGATAATCAATCAAGGCATGAGCTGGGAGAAGTTCGTGCACGTTCTAAGTCAGTGGGGGGATAAAATTGCTGGCTGCTTGCAGGTTGTCTTTATCCGCACAGTTACAGGACAAAGGGCGCTGGTGGAGAGGTGGGATGGGATTTAAGGTGGGCTGGATCTACGAGTTTTTTCGTAGGCTCTAGTAATTCTAGTGTTAAAAAATAAGTGTTATGGAATGCAAGATATACAGTGATCCCTCGCTATATCACGCTTCGACTTTCACGGCTTCACTCCATTGCGGATTTTAAATGTAAGCATATCTAAATATATGTCACGGATTTTTCGCTGGTTCGCGGATTTCTGCGGACAATGGGTCTTTTAATTTATGGTACATGCTTCCTCAGTTGGTTTGTCCAGTGGATTTCATACAAGGGACGCTATTGGCAGATGGCTGAGAAGCTACCCAATCAGAGCACGTGTTGCGTATTAAATAAAACTCCCCAATGATATACGATATGCTTCCCGCGCGGTGCTTCGCACACTTCAAAGCTCTAACAGCCCGTATTGATTTTTGATTTTTGCTTTTCTCTGTCTCTCTCACTCTCTCTGACATTCTCTACTCCTGACAGAGGGGGTGTGAGCTGAGGGGCTGTTTGCTTAGAAGATACGGACACTCATGTAAAAAATGCTGAAAGACTACCTTCACATTGATCCCTTCATTGCAGCCGCTTTATCGCGGGTGCTTCGTATACTTAAAAGCGCAACAGCCCTATTGATTTTTGATTGTTTACATTTCTCTCTCTCTGACATTCTCTGCTCCTGATGCGCTCCTTTGAAGAGGAAGGTATGTTTGCTTTCTTTTAATTGTGAGAAAGAACTGTCATCTCTGTCCTGTCATGGATTACAGTTTAAACTTTTGACTAAAGGGTGTTATTTCATGTCTAGAAGGCTCTAATAATGTTAAAAAAACGTATTCAGAAGGTCGTAAACAGGTTTTCTATGCTCTAACTGCGAAAATATTAGATTTACAAATAAAGAATCCTACTTCGTGGAAATTCATTTATCTGTCTGGAGCGGATTAACCGCGGTAAACGTGGGTTTACTGTATAACTGTGCAGAGAATATTTATAAACAGTGTGGGAGAGTTTCTAAGGGCTTAAAATATATAAAAATAACCATACAAACATATGGTTTCTACTTCGCGGAGTTTCACCTATCGCGTGGGGTTCTGGAACGCAACCCCCGTGATCAAGGAGGGAATACTGTATACAAAACAAATAAAAGAGAAATCAAGAGTATTTTTCAGATGACATCTATCCATCCATCCATCCATTTTCCAACCCGCTGAATCCGAACACAGGGTCACGGGGGTCTGCTGGAGCCAATCCCAGCCAACACAGGGCACAAGGCAGGAACCAATCCTGGGCAGGGTGCCAACCCACCGCAGGACACACACAAACACACCCACACACCAAGCACACACTAGGGCCAATTTAGAATCGCCAATCCACCTAACCTGCATGTCTTTGGACTATGGGAGGAAACCAGATTGCCCAGAGGAAACCCATGCAGACACGGGGAGAACACGCAAACTCCACGCAGGGAGGACCCGGGAAGCGAACCCAGGTCTCCTAACTGCGAGGCAGCAGCACTACCACTGCACCACCGTGCCGCAGATGACATCTACTATATAACAAAATGCTAAGGCCTATGTGTGTGTCCGGCCGCTCAGAATAATTTTATGGGTCAGTTTGGTTTTGGTGATGTGATCAAAAAAGGAAGTGCAAGTGTGAGACAAACAAGCAATAGTAAAGACATAGGTGAAACAAGGAGAATCACCTTCAAACATTGGAAGTACCAAAGCGGACAAGGGGCAAGCAAGGTGCCTTGAAATGACAGAGACAGAGGGACATCCTTTATGGGAATGCACTTGACAGAGACAGTACCTGTCAAGACAGGTTCAGACACACAAGGGCACAGAGGAAAGGATCAGAAGGTACACATTGGGCAAGAGATACTTTTAAGTTTGTTCTACTGTCCATCTTTGATAGGGAACATGGCTAGTTATGGTATAAATGATTATTAAGAATATCTAAGATGACAACATACTAAAAAAGATGAAAGAATACAACAACAGAAGACACTTTATAAAAGTTCCCTGTTATCAATGATATTTTCTTAAAGATACTTTAAACATGGATTTCAAAATACAATGAAATTGTTTCCTTAGTATCTATGATATTACGTCTGAAAATTACAAGTTAAATTCTTGCTTAAGCACACAAATTCAATGGGACCCCGAATGAGTCATTTAATTAGTCTTGGTAACAGTTGCAGAAAGATGTATACACCACTAGCACATGCAAAGCACAATCATATGGTGCACCCTAAGAAAAGGAAGTGTTCTAATTATACTGTATGATGTTAGGAAGAGGGTCTCAAGCTTAATCTGTTAAGAACAGAAGTTAACCTGTGTATTATTCTTCTGATATCAGACACCATCCACAATAAAAGAACTGTAGATGCAAGTGTAACTTAAGTAGGAATTAAAATGAGATGCATGTCATTAAATCTTATAACTGTAACTCTGACGTGGAAAACACATTTTTACAATCTCTCTAAAAATGTAATAGGAGCTTCTGAATCCCAAGATCTCTCTAAACTAATTACCGTATCTATAACATGAGATAGATTAATATGCGATAAATGCTAACAGATTCCTCTTCAATGATTTCTTGGTAAAGAAAGTCTGCAGTTTTATTAATGATCATATTTGTCAGATCAAAAGTGCCTAGTGGTTTTAGTTTACTCTGGTTATTAATTTTGTATTAAATCCTTACAACTCTTTGCAGAAATTACTACAACACAAAGCATTCTTGCCTTCACAGCTGTTCACAGGATGTAGTCCTTCCCCTCTATTGACAGTCCAGCAAGTTTTAGTCGCATAGCCAAAGTGACCCATTGTTCCTGTGTAAAGCCTGTACCAGCTGGCAAGGAGAACCTGATGGAGAAAAACAAAAACTCTGCGTAAGGGATATTTACCCCATGACTCCAAGTTAAGAGACAGAAATCCAAGAAATGACCAAAGAGCTCATACTGCTACTGAATAACAGAATGTTTAAAGGAATGCAAAAAGTAATGAGATTATTGCTGTCACTGCCTGTATAAATATACAGTGGCAAAAGAGAACTAGTCTTTAAATTTAAGTAGCCAGATTCAAGTTAATACTCTTTAAATTACTTTAACAAAAGAATTACTTCAAAGCGGCAAAACAGATTTAATTCCACTGTGTCTTATCCTGCATTCTATTATGTCTACATCCCTGCATGCAGGGCTGTATTCAGACAAATGTTAAAGCACAGGTCAAACAGGATAGAATAAGGCAAGTGAAAATAATGCATACCACTTCAGTACTCTGGAAGATCCTGTAGCTTAAGAATACAAATAGTAAGCAAGACTTCAGAATATACTTAATCAAGTAAAATGAAAATCCATGAATGCTGCAGCAGTAGGGTTAAGCATAGTTGTTGGGTGCCATACCACTGATCCATTAGCTTCCAACAAAAACATATGAATAATAAAAGAAAATAAAGTAGTTTACCTCTGGGTACAAATTAAACCTCTTCAATGTGTTGATAATAAGAGGATACTCTGTTCGATTGTCATTCATTACCATGACTACTCCACTTAAAAAAGAAGGTGCCTCAACAATAGTCTTAAAATAGGAATAATAAAGGCCCTAAAAAAAAACAAAACAAAAAAAAAACAACATTAAACCATTATGTTTGGTAATGATTTTAGTTTCTTGTAAACATTTTATTTATAGAATTTTATAATTCTAATGAAAGTCTTAATTCATAAACCCACCTGGACACTTGCACTATACAAAAATAAACTTTTCATATTATATTAAGAGACATGAAACATGGGTGCAGATAGAAGTGATTGATATAAAACCATAACTCTAATCAATATTATCTATTATTAATGTCCATAATGTCTTATTCATTTTCTTATTTGGTAAAATTGTATTGGCTTTACAAATTAAATTACAATTAATAAGTTACAAATCAGTCAGGCATACTGTACAATGCAACATACTATTCAATTTCATCTGTTTTCTAATCCACTAATCCAGGGTCAAAGGGAGCTGGTACATTCAGTGGGCAGGTTCTTGCAAATTTGAAAACCAAAAAATAAAAATACAAACTTCTGTTTAAATGCTGACACACTTAAAATGTTTTTAAAGAGATGTTTCTAGTAAAATTAAACAATAAAAAGCCAAAATTAACTTTAACTTACTTAATTTCCCATTTTAAACCATTACCTTAGAAAACAGTAGAAATACAGCCATACTTGTGAGTAACAATATATGATGGCAACAGTCAGGAGGGCTCATGAACTCTTTTAATTTATTAGATTTGAAAGGAAAGCCCAAACAACTCACCCTGTGCTCACCAGCTTCTACAATTGCAAAGTGGAGTCCATACCCTGCACATTCCTTTACTATAGGTAGTGACACCCTTCCATTAATCTAGAGCTCTGTGACAGCCAATACATTTTTCTATGCTGTGCTGTGCTAGTAACATCACATCAAGAGAGTCCAATCAAATCAACAAGCTAATTAAAACAACACAGTCAGTTATGGGACACACTCTTGACTCCATGATGGCCATACCAAAGAAGGGAATTAAAGCAAAACCAAGCGCCATAATGAACAATGCAGCACGTTACTGAGGACTTTCAGCCAACAAATTATTTAGCAAGTGTGTTAAAAAATGCTACTGGGGGTCCTTTATACCAACAGCAACATGCCTGTATAATGCCATACTGTGACTGTGACGGCCAAGTAAAACATTTTTCTTTTGGGGCGACCCCTAACGGGAACAGCCAAAAGAAAAGGAAGAAGTCATTCTGCTGTGTGTCCAGACCACTGTGTATGTGTATTTTTTTCTTTAATAAGCTACTATAAAAAAACACATTTCCCACTGGAGACAAAAAATTGGCATTCATTCTCAATGGCTACATATTCTAATACACTGGACATATTACAAATGATAAAGCACATTGTCAGTGGACATTTTGGATCTTTCTGCATCTAACAGACTCACCATGTGATCCAGGCAATGTTGATCACGACAGGTGTCAATGTTGCCCAGATTGCCTGTGCCATACTACTTAGTCATTCTAGCCTTTTCTGCAGGGGCAATATTAAATGACTATCATGCCACTTAACATCCCAGACAAGGAAAAATAGAGTACATCCACAAATGTCTTTTGAAACAGGTTTCTACAGAGATAGAAATGTCCAGGTGTTAAAAGCCACCTGTGGAGTAAATTACAAAGATATCCACCACAACAAGTCCATGCATCCTAAAAGCCAGCTAATGGTATCTGTCAAAATTTTCTAAACAGGACACCATAATAATTAATTTTCACAGAAAATGATACAATACTGGCAGATGAGGGATGTCCAAATAAAGCAATTTAGATTACTATTATAATGAACCAAACACCAGATAGATATTGTATTGCTGTTAAGTAGACGATGTTGACAGCTGTGGAAAAAGTTCTTATGAATGAATTATCAGATGTGCATTTGTGGTTTTTCTTTTCCATTAATCAAGTTTACAAAAACACAAATCCACCACTTTCTGTGCAGGTCTGTACTTTAAGACTAAGAATACTGTACTTGCAGTAGGGATTGTAGAAAAAAGTAACAAGTGAGATTAGCTTCCCGTTTGGCTTTTTAGTACTTGCCATTTCTGTGCGAAAGCCCATCTCCTTTTCCAAAGTAGAAAGATGAGAAAAATGCCGGTCATTTTCGAAAAGACTGGAAATATGATACCTTGAAGATAATAAGTGACATAAGAAAAACCTTAATCATAAGACACACTGAAGACACATTATACTGATCTATGGTCACAATCAGCAAAGAATATCTCTGCATTTCATCTTAGCAGCCCTAAATAGAGACTGTAGGGCAGGCATTTTTGGAATTAATGGAGTTAGAGAAGAACTATGTCACAGTGCATCAGCAAAAAGAAGAAAAGGTAAAAGTTTACTAACATTTGGAAAAATAAAAAAGAAGGTCAGAGACCTTTCATTAGGTGTGATGAAGGCTATACCCTCAAAATAGTGTGTCTCTAACTTTCTTTGTGACCATTATCAGAATTGCTTATCAGAATTAAGCAATATTTTGAATTATAGTTCACCCTTCCACTCCTCACAAAATATTGTATTTGAAAGGCTTGCACAACATATGTCTTAGTAATACAGCTTCTAAATAGAACAACTAGTTTAAATAGGACAACTAGCTTGTTTAAAAATCAGAAAATAAACTTCTAAATATACAGATGCAACCCTGGAACCCAGTGACAAGCTATAATTGTAGCATCATAATGCCAAATGTGCCTAATAAAAAATAAAAACTGATCTGGACTGAATCTGAAGTTACTCAAAATTTTAGTGCTGAAATAATGCCTCAGTCCAGGAATTTGTTCTGTGGTGTTGTGACTAAGTGCACAATGCCAGGCACAAACTGGAGAACTTCAGGTAACAAATAAGCTATCATCATGTTGAGCAATGCAAAAATATTCAACCCGCTCTACAAATAGAACAGCTGCAAATGGTATGCTTACTTGTGTGCAGTGTCAGACTGACTCCTCCCTGACTTCTGCTCTACATAACATGTTTTTCTTGAATAATTCTTATCAGTTAATGTGGTTCTGCAAGTCATCAATAGATGGCTAATTTTAAATAAATAATCACGCCCCAAAAAGGTGCAGGCTCCAATTATGTGTGGGCAGGTGAGTGTGTTTCGCTCCATGGTTAATTGGGAAACATACATGTGTGGAGGCAGGCAAATCAGTCAGGTACCTTTATGATACCATGGAGGGAGTGGATCCGTGCACTTATACCCAATTAGGGAGCAGAGAATAAAGAAGCCTGCACAGTACAGAAGGGGGAGAAATAGAGAGACAGAGAAAAGATCCGTAAGAAAAAGAAAGAGTGAAGGTTGAAAGATGGGAGAGAGAAAAGGAACAGGAGCGTGAGGGAGCCAATGTGATGGAAAGGAAGCAGGCAGACTGGAATGGAACCCCAGGGAAAGAAGTGTGTGGCCACAGCTCAAGAGTGGGCTAAAGGGAGCAGAAGCAACCACAATACACCAGAGGACTCCCCATTTAATTCTGAGAAGGCAGTGGGAGTCGAAGGGGTGGAGGCTCGGCAATGCCCTGTGGATTGCCATAGGATGGGTGGCAAGGACACAAACAGGTCTGAAGAGTGTCTACGCCTGTGGGTTGACTTACATCTCTCCGGCTTCTCCTATTCAGATCTTACAGCCCAGAGAGATACAAGTTTTAAAGGGGAGCATTGGGAACTGTGCTTTCAAAGAGAAGACTGCTGCGTAATTTTAATTGTTTTAATGGATTTATTTATGACTTGCTTTTAACCTCCACATTCACAGACTTTTAATGGATTATTTATTTATCAGAGATTGATTGCACTGCATTTTTGGACACTTGATTTTTTAATAAAAGCACTGAACTACATTCACACCTACCCCGTGCTTTGTGTGAGCATCCTTACTTACTGGGCTCATCATATGGGTACGTTATTGGTGGTAGAGGCTTCCAGAAAACCCCGTTAGCGTGGAGACGACAGAAACAGTCACATTGCAAACCATCATAATTTCTCTGTGCTGTTCTTGTCCAGATGAATTGGAGACAAAAACTAATAAAACAAAAGTAAACAGCACTCACCAGTGTAAAACCCCAGCAACTGCAGCTGAAAGAAAACAGGACAAAGATTATTAGGGAGATCCACTATTGTGTGCATACTTAAATCAGCAATTAGACTTAGGGAAAGCATACTGTATTAGCAAAGTAAAAAAATGTCACTGTTAAGTTGAACAAAACTGAAATCTATTGATTGCAAGAAATAATATTTATTTTGTGTTATATTTAAATAGAATTCTTCACAGAGAGCTGTGACACAATGATTAGGACTCTTATTTCTTCCCTATCCCAGGTATTTAAATGTTACTGTGTAGTGTTCATACATTCTGTGCCCAAAAAGTGTGCTTGATTGGTCAAGAGACCATTAAAAATTGACAAAGTGTGGGTATTTATGCGATTCTGCCCTGCAGTGGACTCCCACATCATCCAAGGTTGGTTGCCATCTTGTATCTGACACTACTTGGATATTCGATGGCTTCCCGTGACCTTAAAGGTGAAGGGAGTATTTGAAAGTTGGATGGATCTATTCTTCATAGTAGATGAGCTTGAACTTCTGCAAAAATTGTGAATGGGGCACACAGAGTATCGCTGCATTGTGAAAGTCATCCTTCTGTTGTTTTACACTCTTTAGAATAACCTTTGTGATTTGTTTTGTGATTTGTACTCAACAAAATGTTCTATGTAACTATGGACGTTTACTATAATATATTGTTTTCTCAATAATTACCAATTGTACGTAGCATAATATCTAATTAGTCCTTGGCAAGCTATTCACAATTTTTTCTAACAATTATGCTTCACAAAACATTTCATGCACACGTCTAGTTCAAAAGGTCACAGCATTCTTTCAAACATCCTCACTGAACTTATCTTCATGCTCAATACATAAACTACCATCCTGTTACTCTACTTAATTGATTCTGTACACCATCTGGATCCTGAAAAACCAAGTCCTCTAAGAAACCCAAGTCCTACAAGGTGCGTTTTACAATATATGGACAATTCTCAAATCTGGTCAGGTCTGCATATAATTATTGCAGTGATTCTTGAATATTTACCAATCCATCTTGTTCAGAATCATCTGCATACTTAGTTATAATTTTTGCAAGAGTAGTCCCAGCACAGATTCTTGAGGACCCCACTTTTAACATCACCTTTCTTGAAAAAAGTTTTTCCGTCAGGTTACACTTTCTGTGTTAAAGAACATTTTGCAACCATCTGCATTCTATGCCTTAAGAAAATTTACATAAAATATATCAGGTGCGTTGTTTGCAAAGGAAAGTTGTTATATAAATAAAATGTAATATTATTATTTACTTATAAAATCGTAGCATACAAGTAAAACACCATCTCTCCTGATTTAAGCTAAAACGATTGTTTGTGAATCCACCCATACTTGGTGGTGTCTTGCTTCCCTTTTCTTCCTAAACTGAAAGATATCAAGCTTTTTACAGGCCTATTTCTCAGGTTATTCTTTTATTTAAATTATGGCTAAAGGTAAACACCTCATAATGTGTTCCGAACATAAGACTGTCGAGAAACATAACTGATCCCTCAAGTGTTTAATACTTCTAAAATAAATGTAAACATTGCTGTGCCTTGTGTGTGTGTGTGTGTGATATATTATTATTATTATTATTATTCACTATAACATTATTTTACATAATTAGCAAATATACAATACTGTGCCCAAAACACTTATTGCATGAAATTGCCAAGTGAGGTTTTGGCTTCCAGCAGATTTGCAATTAAAACGTTGGTCTTGTCCGTTGCGAGAGATGGACGTCTGAGGCAGAGCTCCGTTATCAGCGGTGTTATTTTTTCTATTATTTCTTATTATCCCGAGGTAACCTGTATTTATCCAACCCAAGGGTTCTATTACAGTATATGCAAGCATAAATAAACAACGTTGGCAAGAAAGGGGCTCAGAAAGAAACGGAAAAAAAAATTAAAGCTACATCCAAGACTAGACAGGCAAGTCCAAGTTCAAGTTCAAGGTACGGCCTGTCAGACACTGACCTGGAACAGACAGGCGCAAGCCCAGACTCTTTGGGACCATGGTCCATTGCATCATCTCCAGTTGAGAGCGAAAATGAGAGTGAATGTGCCAGTGATGCAGGCCATGATAGCTCGGCGATTGGAGAAGATCATTTGAATCTGGAAAAGGCCTTGCAGTCCGCGCTTTCACCTACTCCTCGCGAGCCGGGAACATCGGCTGTAATAGAGCCCGCCGCTTCGCCTATGGTACTTGAAAGCAAAAATGATCTATCTGAACTGAAGGTGATGATCGCGGAGCTCAAGCAAGAGATAAAGATTGATAAAAAGAAAGAAATAAATAGTTTGCTCAAGACAAGCAAGAAGACATGTGAGAAGCTGTGGCAGGATAATAAAGACTCGCAGAAACACGTATATAATTGCTTTGAGGCGGCCTGTAAACGTATGCTGGAAAAAATTGAGGAACACATTCCGGTAAATGGGTCTAAACTGAGCACACTTGCCGATCAGTGGGAGGATGTTAAGCAGACATTCACAAATTGAATTGAAACAGCCAAAAATCTAGCATCGACCGTTGATGGAAAAGCAACAGCTGCCAATTCCGAATGCAAAAAAACTCGGAGACAGACTTGCTGTTCTGGAAGATGGATACAGAAGGAATAATATTAGAATTGAAGGTCTACCTGAGAAACGCGAAAGTCCAAACCCAGTGAAATTCGTAGCTGAACTATTCTCCAAAACAGTATTTTTCAGAATTTTACCGGTTTCACGGTTTTCTATGGTATTTTTTGTCCATGCATGAGTTAACCACATTTTCCACTGCAATTACTGCAGTAGACTGGCTAAGAATAACCTATTCCACTGTCATGAGAATTGGACATAGTACAAAAAAACATTTTAATGTGCACACAAGTATTAATACAGGTTTGCATGGCCCCATAAAGTGATAGTTTTCAAACAGGGGGGCACTAATGAGGCACTAATGAAGAGAAGGAATCACATTGCATGACAGTTGCAGTCAAAATATAGAACCTTTTTATTGAACACATTTTGCAAACAACTTAAACTAAAATTTTGACAACATATTGTCAACCATCCAAAGAGGCATTTAGACTTAGTAAAATATCCAGAGGTGCTTGTCAAAAGTTGTATTGCACTGAACACGTCTTAGAAAAGGAATAAATACTAATGTTAACAATCTCTGTCCACTGACACGTTAAAAGTGACTATTTAAACAACTTTACCATCATGGGTCAGAACTATCGACGGTGTTGGATCAACATTTTTCCCATGTGGGAAGAGGGAGTCTGTAGGGGACCGGCATCGTCACACTATTACACAGTAACCAGGTACATTACACAGTATTGAAAAAAAAATAAAACAAGTACAACTTGGCTTGCAGTATTAACCAGTAGTATAGAAACAGTATTCACACATTTCAACATAATGGTCCACATCCGAACTTTTAAAACTAAAGTATCTTCAGACAACCGGCACGGCACCTTTTTTCGTCAAAAGTTCTTCTGTTTCATCATGTTCAACTTTATCATCTGCTACAGATTCTGTTTAAGAATGTTCTCTGTCCATATTCATTGCTCAATACCTCCACTACCTTATGTCCTCTGTTGCATTCCTGTTTAGCTGTGCAGAAGTGAAAAAGGTCCTCCCTTAAACAGTTTCGTGCTGCGCCATGTTCCGAACGTTGTTTAGGCTATTTAAACTGGTGTTCCGGTATAAGAAAAATCCATATCATAACAAAAATAAAAAACGTTTTTGGTATGAACCGGTATACCGTCCAGCACTACACTAGGGTTTACTACGCTTATCCAGGGCCACTATTTAACACCATTCTCTGGGTTTACTATCTTAACATTTCAAGAATGTTGAAGATTTTCTTTTTTTTGTTATGCTTACAGTATTTAGACTGTATTGGCAATAGATATCTCAATTTTAATGCACATACACCACTGCTGGGGGCTTGTTTTGTTTTTGACGTGCTCTGTCTCTAGGTGTGTCAGAGGACTGGGACTTTGTGAAGTGGGGTTCAGCCTCACGTGGGGAGGCCAAGTGGGGGAGGGACTAGGGAGGGGGAGAAAGAGAGCAAGCCACCTCTTATCTATCCTTTCAATCCTTATAATTACCAACGTAACAATAGACTGCATGGCAATAACCCCAGGAAAATTTGAAATTAAAGGTCAAAGCTGTCTCACTTTTGGTTAAGACTACAAAATGACATCAAAAATTCAGAACCAATGTCTCCAAGACGGGACAGTTAACTTTGTGAGCTGGAATGTTAAAGGCCTGAATCACAAATTAAAAAGAAAGAAAGTATTCTCTCACCTAACAAGTCTAAACGCTAAAATAGTATTTTTACAGGAGACCAACTTATTAAGCAAGGATCAGTTCCGGCTGCAAAAAGACTGGACTGGCCAAATGTTCCATTCCAGCTTTACAAAGAAAACTAGAGGTGTGGGAATTCTTATACATAGCACAGTCTCATTTTAGTAGCAGATGTTGTACCTGATTCTGAAGGAAAATACATGATTGTTATGTGTAATTTATTTAATTGTAAAGTGATTTTGATAAATGTTTATGCACCCAATGTGGATGATAGGGAATTCATCCAAAATGTATTTGCATCCATTCCCAATGTGAACACTCATAAAATTATAATGGCTGGGGATTTTATTTGTGTTTTAAATCCAGACCTAGATAGGTCTCCTGTCACAGGGGCAATGACATCTAACACCGCAAAGACAATTACACAATTTGTAACTGACCACTTATCAGACCCCTGAAGATTTCTAAACCCAAATTCAAGAACATATTCCTTCTACTCACCAGTGCATCATTGCTACTCCAAAAATTGATTTTTTTTTGTGGATAACCATTTCTTGCCTACGATTAAATCCTGCAAGTACGACACTATTGTTATTTTCGACTATGCCCCTCTGATCTTGGAGATAAAATCATTATGCCCCACATACTCATCTCGCAGATGGCGTCTTAACCCACTTTTATTAGCAGATGAGAACTTTACAGAACTTATATCAAAACAAATCAGTTTTTTTCTAGAGACAAATATGTCCTCAGATGTCCCTGCAGGAATACTCTGGGAAACCCTGAAGGTCTTCTTAAGAGGACAGATTATTTCATCACTTTCCCACAGAAATAAATTTGGAAACAAAGCAGGTATCAAAGCTAACCAACGAAATTACTAGAATAGATCAAGAACATGCCAGGTGTCCAAGTGAGGCTCTTTATAGGAAAAGGCAGGCTCTAAATTCAGAACTCAACCTCTTGACAACTAAAGAAACTAAACAACTCATTTTTAAATCAAGACACCATTACTATGAAAATGGAGAGAAAGCTAATAAGCTTTTAGCTCAACAAATCCACAAGCAAGAAGTTCACAATGCAATCCCAGCAATTACCAACACAAACGGAGACATAATCATTGACCATAAAAATATAATGCACACATTTAAAGACTACTATAAAACCTTATATTATACTAGTTTAAAGAAGACAAGACACAATCTAATGCATTTCTGGATGCATTAGAGATACCACAAATAGATACTCTTAGTGCAAAGGAATTGGATAAAACGTTGGCACTCGGAGTTATTAGATGCTATAAAGTCATTTCAGAGTGGAAAGCAGCAGGCCCAGATGGCTACCCTGCTCCACTCAGCTAGCTCCCCTCCTATTAGCAACATTCAGAGAAGCTACAGACAATAAAATTCTACGTCAAACTTTTCGTCAAGCATTAATCACCGTCTTTCGTAAACAAAATAAGGATGTATTACAATGTACATCATACAGACCAATTTCTCTTCTGAATAATTATGTTAAGATAGTCTCCAAAGTCCTAGCTAGAAGGCTGGAGAAAGTGCTGCCTTCAGTAATATAACAAGATCAAACGGCATTTATTAAAGGCCGACATTTAGCATCCAATCTTCAACGCCTCACCAACAAAGTCAAACATCCCATAGATTTTATTATCGTTGGATGAAGAAAAAGCATTTGACATGATTGAACGGAACTACCTTTTCACTACATTAGAGAAATTTGATCCATCCACAAATGTTCTGGCTAAACCCAAACTACTGTATACTAATCCAAAAGCTTCAGTTTGTATTAACAACATTAATTCATACTACTTTAAACTAGATTGTGGTACCAGACAAGGATGCCCTTTGTCACCACTATGTTTTACAATCGCCATTGAGCCACTGGCAGTTCACTGTTGAAATGTTTATGAGATGAAGGGGATTATCAGAGAAGGACTTGAGCAGAAAATTTCTATATATGCAGATGATATGGTACTGTATATATCAGACCCACAAAATACTGTGCCTGCAGTCCTAACAGCACTAACAGAATTTCAAAAGATTTCTGGTTTCAGAATTAATTTGACTAAAAGTGTGCTCTTTCCAGTGAATTCTCAAGCACACAATATTAGATTGGACACCTTCCCTTTTATCATTGCAGATCAGTTTCAATATATAGGGGTAAACAGCACAAGTAAACATAAAGCTCTTTATCAACAAAATTTTGCTGTCTGTGTGGAAAGTCAACCCTTCATCTCACTTTATCTGGAAGAATTAACATTATTAAGATGAATATCTTCCCTAAACATCTCTTTTTATTTTAAAATGTCTGTGTGTGTCTTCTGGTGAAGTGCGCATGTTCAGTCTCTCTCTGTGCATTCCCTGTGCAGAGAGAGAGAGAGAAAGAGAGAGAGACAAACACAGGTGCGTGCGCGAGACAGACACACACACAGGCGTGCGAGAGAGAGACACACACACAGGTGCGAGAGAGAGAGACACACACGCGCTTGCAAGACACACACACACACACAGGCGCACGCGTACATTGTTGCAATGCTACTTTTCTTGGTAGTTTATTAAATTACGGATTTTTCAAATGTTCACTTTTTTCCCTGTACTTAAAACAAAAAAAGTGTTTTTAGCAAGCGGTTCGTAGCGCTATAGCGCAAACTCTTGCAGTGTTAATTTTCTCTGTTGTTCAAGGTTTTTTCAGTGTTATTCAATGTTTTTACATTTAGTTTACTATTACGCTGTGCATTAAATGTTATAATTAACTATATTTGTGCTTAAAAACTTTAAAAAATATATATTTACATACAGTTTGTACAGTCTGGAATGGATTCATTTTATTAACACACAATCCTATGGGGGAAAATTACTTCGGTTCACGACCAAATCGGGTTTCGACCAGAGTTTTGGAACGAATTATGGTCGTGAACCGAGGTTCCACTGTATTACTGTCAGAGAAAATTACAGGCATTTTATGGAAATACAAACTAGTATTACTGCGAGAGAAAATTAAAGGCACACAATACAGTGACGCATATTAGAGCCACATACAAGGTACTTTGCCATTTAATATAGACTGTTCCTACTAATTTTTATGCACTACTGTTCTAGCGCCCATTATTTTAACAGGCTTAATGTCTAGTTTCAAAATATTCCAATATACATCAATAAATCGTTCTTTAAGAAATTAGATTCAACCATAACCACATTTATTTGGAATCTCAAAATATCCACGTATCAAAAGAGCGACCCTACAAAGGCCAAAGACAGAAGGTGGTATGGCTCTACCTAACTTTCAGTTTTACTACTGGGCAGCAAACATACAACATATAAAAACCTGGACATTCACACAAATAGATGAACATATACAGGCTTGGTCTGCAATAAAAATAAAATCCTGCAGTTCCTCTTTATATTCCTTGCTTTGCCCCCCAATAAATGCAAATTATCGCCAATATACTAATAACCTAATAGTGCTTCACTCACTCAGAATATGGAACCAATGTAGGAAACATTTTAAGATAGATAATCTTTTATCAGTGGCATCTCTGCACGAGAACCACCTTTTTCAGCCCTTGCAAACATATGCAGTTTTTAATGTCTGGAAAACATATGGGATTAAATCACGTACATAGAAAACGTCTTTGCATCCTATGAACAATTACATTCTAAATTTAATTTCCCAGCAACACATTTCTTTCACTGTCTTGAAATTAGAACCTGCCCAATTTTTCTCACTTCCCACCTCCCTCTATGCTGGAAAATATATTGATCAGTTCCAAGGACCTAGACAGCATCTCTGCAATTTATAAAATCATTTTACAGTCCCTCCCTTTCAAAGATCCAAGAGGACAATGGGAAAAGGATCTCTCCCTCAACATATCAGAAAAGGAGTGGAAGGTAGCAATGCAGAGAATTCACTGGAGCTCCATATGCGCAAAGCATACAATTATTCAACTCAAAATTATATATCGAGCACATCTGTCTCGCTTAAAATTGTCCAAAATGTTTCCAGGGCAAGATCCTACCTGCGAACGCTGCAATCAAGTTCCAGCCTCACTAGGTCACATGTTTTGGGCCTGCACCAAATTAACATCATTCTGGACCAACATTTTTAAATGCCTTTCAGACAGCCTTGGTGTCACAATACCTCCTAACCCATTAACAGCTGTGTTTGGTGTTCTTTGAGATGGGCTTAAAGTGGAGAAGGACAAACAAACTGTGATTGCCTTTACTACACTACTGGCATGCAGATTTATCTTGCTCAACTGGAAGAATCCTACCTCTTCCCTTTTTAAGTCAGTGGGTAACTGATGTTACATACTATTTGAAATTGGAAAAAGTCAAATTCTCACTTAGAGGATCTGTGCAGACATTTTTCAAAACCTGGCAGGATCTAATCAATAACATTTTACAATAAGGTTTTAAAGTACTGAGGAAGCAAATTCTCTGCCTATTCTTTTTTTTTTCTTTCTTTTTCTTCTCCATTCATCTATATTCACTTATTAATTTATCTATTTACTTATTTTTACTAGGTTTAAGTTTTATTCTGCTGCCCATGCTCTCTTTCTCAGGGGTGGGGTTGATTTGTTTTTAATTCTATTCTTGTAAAATTGATCTATTTGTATGGAATGTTGTGATTTCAATAAAACTATATAAAATCGGGGCTTAATGTGTGAATATTTAGGGTTTCTGTGTGCTGTTTAATATAGTTATGGTTTTGGCAAAGTATTCAGTACCTGGCAGTTTTCCCAGAAAGTTTTAAACAATCAAAGTATAAATTTCATACTTTGAGTATTTACGTCAGAGAGTATATGAAATGCTGAATTGATTTTGTTAAAGCATAAGCAAAATAAAAGACATTTTAATATTAAAACATATCATATGATTGTAAAGCATAGCCATTCATGCTATTCATGAAGACATTTATAAAAAATTTATCTAAACTGAAAAACTGACATTGTCATTTAAGTTTATAATAACATTAACTTAGAAAATGTTACAAAATATATTACTACAGAATATTAATCTCTGAATGGGACCTTAGAAAGGAGACATAATAAAAAGCCAAATTTCCCCCAGTGACAAAGAACAGAAAAATGTTGTATTCAATCAAAAATTAACCTAACATTACCTTGGAGAGTAGGCAGGCAGTGTTACACAGTGGTAAAGGTTTTGGACTTCAAACCCTGAGGTTGTGGGTTCAAATCCCACCACTGACCCTGTATGAAACCTGAGCAAGTCACTTCTCTCGCCTGTGCTCCAATTGGAAAAAGAAATGTAACCAATTGTATATCAAATGTTGTAAGACGCTATGGATAAAATTGTCAGCCAAATAAATAAATAAAATGCAGTGCTCTGCATGCCGCTCATGGAAAGTTTAGATAGCAAGGCGTCAAAAGGCAAAAATGAATGATCACAGGTGGCCCCCAAAGCATTTTCTCTCAAATCTGTGCAGGTTAACGTTGTTTCTCCACTCCACTGCCTAGTAACAATAGCTTAATTTATTCATACTTGCATTTATATTAAAAATATTTTAAGCATTCTAATTCCATGCAACCTCATTTATAAGGTAACCTTATACACAAGCAGATACTCATTTCTCTACTGAATGCACTGCATTATGGTTTTAGTTTTTATTTTAATTACACTATATTCGTAAACACAAATATTCACTTATTAAGCATATTATTATTTGCCAATTCATTTATTAAGCATTTATTATTTGCCAACTAAAACTATTACAGTAGCATTGGGGTACAAGCCCAGAGCCAATCCTGGACAGACTCCAGTCCAACACCATGCCAATTTAGCATTTCTTACTACACATGTTTGGAATTTGGGAGGGATGCCACAAACATTTGCAAAACATATAAATGCTAGACAGACTGTGAACTGGTCTGCAATTTAAATATGTATAGTAACTTGAAATGAAAATGATGTGTTTTTCAAAATTGCAAGAGATTTCAAAAGTGAACTAGAACAATAATTTGAAACTGCAAAATATCTTTTTTCATTCTAGTCTTCCATGTTTAAGCACATACAGTACTTCTTGTTCATCTATACTTTATAATTCAGGATTTTTTTTTTTTTTTGATAACTTGGTAGAAATGGTTGGCTGGTGAATACATGACCACTATATTCAGCTTGACATGGCGATTAATAAAGAAAATATGACTTAATCCTCTCAACTCTGCTTAATTCAATTTCTATACAGACTACCAGTATTTTACAGAGCTTACTCACTGACACAGAGCCAATGTGGATTCAGCAATTAACTAACCTATTTGTACAAATGTTTGGGGATGTGTTAGTTAAAATACAGAAAAATACTGGGAGAACATGCAAACATCACACAGAAAAATGACTGGGCATTGGATGTGAAACCATGCAATTGTCTAATAATAAACATATGTTACCTGAAATAAAACAATGAAATTCAGCATTGTGGTTAGTACTAGGCATGAAAATTAATCTAATTGGGAAGTGTGAAATGCAGTTTATTTCAGGGTTTGCCTAGTATTTTAAGGCACTATATTCAGTTTCCAACTTCATACTATACCAGGAAAACTAGTAAGAAATTATAACTATACTGGAGTTTTTGCTATTATTTTTTTAAGTATGAAAATACAGTATAAAAATTGGAGTGAGCAGTATACCATGTAAGATGATTTGTGCTTTCTATTATGCACAATTAACTTACACATTTTTCATATTCATGCTTATCATAAAACCAGAGTGGGGTAACCTGTTGCATGTTGGTTGGACATGCATATAAAAATTTTACTCCACTCTATACATGTAACACTACTGCTAATAAAATACTGCTTTTTCCAGTCCTTTGAACAGCAGTGTATTCCATTTCACACTCAAATAGTACCTACTAGAATCAAAGGGCATCACACTTTAGATTGTATGCTTTTGGCAAACTGTACAATACCTGGCAATATACAAACATATTTAGTACCCTTGGTTTTTGTGTGGAGAAGTTGTGTATAGAAAAAAACTTTTAGCATGTTACAAAAAAGAAAAAGTGTTCTACAGTACTTGGTTCCAGAAAATAAATCATTAACTAGTCTTGTTTGGAATTATTTATTGCCTAATGAAGGGGCCTTAGCTGCCTCGAAAGCTTGCATTTGTAATCTATTTAGTTATCCAATAAAAGGTGTCATTTCACCCCACTTTCTCCTGTATGAATCTATGGCTAACACAGTACAACACTACAACATTGCTATTAAAACAACTGTGGGTAGGAAAAAGATTTCTTACTGTTTCCCCTCCCACTTGAACTTTGTTGACCACACACAACAGAAAGCATAAACATGGAGGATGGCAGTTGTGTTGATAGCACTTATGTGACTTTCTGTATTTGCAGCATCACATTTATTTATCCTAATCTTCCGGCCATCTGATAAATATCTAGTTAATGGTCCACAGACTGTACAGTGTATTTTGACAAAACAGAAAATAACCAGCCAACCAAAATGTGTGTGCACCCACTCAATCCTTGATTACACGGCCTTCCACCTAGTGCCTGATCAATACTATTTTCAGTAGCTGTCAGCATTGTTTTGCTCTGCCAATTTCACCCCTTCTTTGTCAGCCCTGCTCACCAGCAGCAGTTTTACTTCCTTGAGCTGGGTCGCATGTTTTCTCTTTTACTCTCCTCTCATTGGATGCCCTGCTTAACCAGTGTTTCCTTCCACAAGCCACTCACACGGGCATTTTTATTCAGTACCCCTTGTGACGAACCGATACTACTTTGCTAATGCTTATTTCATGTGCACAACTAACCTCATTTCACAGTGTTTGGCCTCACGGCTTGTTAGTTGTCTGCTTCCCCAATTCCCTTCCCTTCATACCCATCCACTATGAATTCTGCTTCCCTCTTATAGATTTGTGAATTAACACATCTGATGCCTTATTCCCCAGTCATCCCGTGCTAGTTCTGCTTTACTTACCCAAGAGCAAAGGTATCCCTATATTCAGCAGGCTCCCGCCGCGGCTACTGATCTGGCCGGAAACAAGTCGGCTTTTCCCCCGATCGAATACGCCACTCTTCTTCTCCTCGATTTCTGGACCAGACCGCCTGGATTTATCGTGGCGTGTCTCCCGGTGCTGCTGCTGCTGCTGCTGCTGCTGCCGCCTCGACTTTACCGCCATGTCCTCATTCTTCTCCTTCTTCCACAATCTCTACTACTGTAGCAGCACAATGCTGAATCTAACACCAGATAGCAAGAGCAACAATGAAGACGGTCCAAGACGAGCAGGATAGAATCACAAAACAAAGCCAAGACCCGTCCCGCTAAGTGGGTGATCGTAGCAAAGGCTCACGGGAGAAGCCAACCGGCTGCGCAGACACACAGACTTGAGTGTATCAGCCTATGAAATAGCTCAGCTGCGCAATCTGTGGCACGTCTCGCAGTAATGGTAGTGCCCAACTTGAACACGTGGGATGAGCAGAAAGACAAGAGACATTTTACTTTTGTTGATGAGAAAAAACTATGTTCGCGTCTGTCATCCTTTCTTCAAAGAGAAAACAAACAAGCACACTTGCAGAAAGCTACTGCGCGACGTGTCATGGTACATACCAACTGTGCGAACGCTATACAGATGACAAGAAACAGCTGTGTTGGTGATTGGTCAAAAAAAGTAAATGGGCAGTGTTGTGTGCTCAGGCCGCGGGCGCATTTTTGTACCTCTGCAGGTAGTGAAAACTAAATGCACCTCATAATCATCTTTAATTATTTACTGTATGTTTGACAAAAATGTACCGAGCGAGATGAGTAAAACCAGTAATACCGGTCGCAAAACAGGAACTAACACTAGAGGGAACATCAGAAGTCGGCTGGAATATGCATAAAAGTAAATAAAAAATACATATGTAATATAAATTAATTAAAAAATGTTGGTTGAAAAATCCTTGCACTAAATAAATGATTTAGTTTTCACGCCAAATATCTATTTATTTATCCATCCATCCATTATCCAACCCGCAATATCCTAACACAGGGTCATGGGGGTCTGCTGGAGCCAATCCCAGCCAACACAGGGCTCAAGGCCAGAAACAAACCCCAGGCAGGGCATCAGCCCACCGCAGGGCACACACACACAAGGGACAATTTAGAATCGCCAATGCACCTAACCTGCATGTCTTTGGACTGTGGTAACCGGAGTACCCCCACGTAGACACGGGGAGAAGATGCAAACTCCACGCAGGGAGGACCCAGGAAGTGAACCTAAGTCTCCTTACTGCGAGGCAGCAGCACTTCCACTGCACCACTGTCCCACTATCTGTTGATTTATTTATTTCCAAATTTAATTATTTCGTATACTTTTCTAAAACTCTAGGTTAGAAGGGCAAACCAGGGCGAAGCAACAGTAACCGATCGATAAGTTCATTCACTTCTCTTTGGTCGCGCAATGGCTTCCACAAGGAAACTGCTTGAGAAGGTATTGGGCAACCTCTTGAAGTATGTGCCAAATTATTTATGAATCCCACCAAGTGAAATTGAAAATTTAACACAATGTTTTGGTGCTCCATTTTTAACTTCATTAGCTAATGACCTTAGCAGCAAGAATTTGGAAAGTCAACTAGCATTTCTTCTCATCCCAGCAAGGCCAAGGCAATGGGGCGCAATGCTTTAGAAAACACTTAGGGCTGCCCACCTCATTAATGTAGAGATGAAGAAATCCGTAAATAAATAAATCTGGAAATAAGTAAATAACCAATACGTAAATATGGAAATAAATAAATCAATGTATATTTGTTGTGAATAAATACATTAACCTAATCGATATATTCTCTTATGTATGTATTCCTATCAGTAATTTATTTATATCTTTATATTTTGTGCCAAATATGTATTTATTTACTTTCACGTCACGTGTTGTCCTCCATACACTAGCTCACCCTACCTGACCTATAGAGATAGAGTCCTTAAGACATTAAAAATATTTTTACATTTTTTCAAAAGGTTTACGTTTAAACATGGTGAACGTTTTTTTGTCATCGCATTTATATTTGGTGACAATCCATTTTCTAAGCGCCGACTGAATATTCAGTCTCTGGAAGTCAGCGTCTATCTGTAAATGTGACAATGGGGACAAGGCGAAAACCTTTCGTGTATTGGGCAATTGAGGACCGACAATCCACAATTAGAAATGTCAGTGTAATAAACGGGCATTTGAACAATGTGAATATTCATAATGGGGGCTGAGTGACCACCCACTTACTCAGATTAAAAGCTTTGGACATACTGACGTTTGTACGGTCATTGTCCTTGCGGTGACCAACTGAATAACTTTAAACGCTTAGTTTAAAGCGGAACTCTGCTAACAAAAGAAAACGAGACGTTTCTAAAATAATCGTTTCGCAACCTCATGAAAAGCACATTACAGTGAAACGTGAAAAGAACAAAGGTAACGCGGTTAGCTACCTCGGTTGAAGGCCTCTATCTTTAATCATCTCAATAAGTTAATTTATGCAGAAGAATTATAAAGGAAATTAACTTAAAATTTTACTTATTATTTACTAAAAAAGTATCCGCTTGCAAACAAAACCCCGTTGCTCTGCCCATATACTTTAAATTATATTTAGTGTACTTTTTATTTCGTTTGAATGACCAATTCCTCTATTGTCATAAAAGTAGGGTCTCACTCTGCGTCACAGGGAGCTTTGAAAGGTAAAGGTATTTATTTATTTAATTGTAATGTTAATTACTCGCAATATTTCTATGACAGTTTAAGGCAGGAGGTTGTATGTGTTTAAATCCTATAGTCTTACTTTAGTGATTATATGAATGGCTATGAGTGTAGTAAAAGCCCAGAGGTTTCTCAAAAATAAGGACATTAAAAAACGCGACTACGCTACTTTTACTCCAACGTAAAGTGGCGGATATTATGTGGTGCGAGTTGTCTTGCATGGATCAGGGACCCTCTCTTGTGCTCTAAAATAATGTTCAACTTGAAAGTCGGCTTGCGCCTTTGGCTGGCGGATCCACAATCCTTGCCGTGGATAAATGTGTTTGGATGATGGATGGACGGATTTTAGACCAAGTCAGAATGAAGTAAAAACCATTTTTATGTATATAATATGCTCTACATGACTGCCATTGTTTTGAAAACACATTTCAATACGTTTCCGCCACTGCTGATGAACACGTAAGCACAGCTGGAGTTACGCTTGTAATGGCGTTGGTGATACAGTACGTTTCCTAAGATGATTTATATTTCAGATACCCTAAAATGCGTTTGAATAAAGAGCAACGAATTGAAATCATACTGATGGCCGGGTCAGGTTTGAAATGTGTTTTCAAAACAATGTCAGTCATGTAGAGCATATTATATAAATAAAAATGTTTTTTCATAAAAAATTTTTATTTTTCCAATGTATGGAAACTTATGGCCCACCCTGTATGTGTTGCTTCAAAAAATTAAGGGGACACTTAATTATCACAGTCTAACACCAAGTCAATTAAGCTTCAGGGTTATCAATCTGAATGCATAAGCAATTGTGAAACAACTTTACCATGCTTTGGTGTAAATGGAAAGCAACAACAGGTGCACTGGAGAAACAACAGCAGGACAACCCCCAAAAATGGGGTTTTGCATGTGGCCAATTGCTGTGTAGACAATTGCTCCTACCTTATCCTTCCTCACCAATTTTTCTGTAGTTTTGCGTTTTGAGTGACCTTGTCACTACTGGTAGCATGAAGTGGTACCTGGAGCCAATTCATGTTGCACAGTCCAGCTTCTCCAGGATGACACGTTCATAAGTGGTGTTGCAAGGAGCATTATGGAGGAGATATCTGGAGATGGGCTGTTACACGAAGTGAGCTGGACAGGGCCATAGAAGGGCATCAACCCAACATCAAGCCCAACATCTTCTAGTAGGATCTATGCTCACAGGAAAATACCATGCAGCAGGCTCACACTGAGCACATGTGACAGATATGAAAGAGTCCGGAGACGCCTTGGTGAGCATTTTGCAGCATGTAACATCATCAAGCTTGACCGGTTTTGCGGTGGGTCAGTGATGGTCTGGGGAGGCATATCCTTGGAGGGTTGAACATACTTCTACATGCAATGATATCTTTTCAGTTGTTAGATACCAGGATAAAAGCTGATGCAGTAAGCACTGGGTTCCTGCTTGTGCAGGAGTGTGTAGGCAGTTCCTGGATGAGGAAGGCATTGATGCCATTGACTGGCCTGCACGTTCCCCAGAAGTGAATCCAATTGAGAACCTCTGAGACGTTATGTATCAGTGTAAGTAGTGTCACATATTTTCCAGGATCTCACTGATGCCCTGATCCAGGTTTCATCAGAGGTATGCTCAAATGTTGTTGGGAATGCTTACAGGCATGTGGGGGCCATATACATTATTGAGTCACATTATGAGCTGCCCTGATGAAAATCATACAAGTTGTATAAGCCTGTAATTTCAGTTTTTGACTGATTTTGGGTGTTATGTTGAATCCAGTCATCAGTGGGTTGGTAATTTTGGTTTCCATGGACTGCTGTTCACATCATTTTGTTCTCAACGAATTATACAGTATTACTCAGTAAAGGTTTTCCACTTGAATACTGCGTTCATCAAGAAGTGATGTGTGATTTAAGTGTTCCCTTAATTTTATTGAGCAGTATATATCATTTCTTGTGTTATAGTCTTTTTATTGTGATTTGGTTTACTGTTTTGAGAACTGATTTCACAGTCTGTCCTTGGAGATTATAGATGCCACATGTGCAGTATGTGCAACCTGTGAAAAATTCAAAGTTCTCATGAGTTCTTAGGCCAATTGAACAAGCCTTCACTAAAAATATTATAATAAAACGATAAAAGTATGGCGGCAATGGGTACCAATCAAAAAACCTTAACATGACAATCTTTTCTTGTTAAAAAAAAAACAAAACATAAAACACCCCTTAATCAATAAAAAAACCTGATCTTTCACAATATTATCCATCTATTAATTTAAATTTATAGTACAGGTATGTAAAAATTGAAAAATAATTTATATCTTTAGAGCTGATTCATAATTTTACATATTTATTTGTATTTTATTATAGTGCACATGCATTTATTTTTAATAATATACTCTGATTTTTTCTGATTTCTCATATGAAGTTTTTATGTTTCCTGTTAAACTAAATTAGCAAACACGTTTTAATGTATTATATTATTTTTATTACTTTTTCCAAACCAAGTTCTAAACATTCTTAAGAAATTAAAAAAAAAACATTGAAATTGATTCATGTTCATTTAAATTAACTTTCTTTCTTTACAATTTGCACACCTTCCCAAGATGCGCCAACCATATGTTTCCCACTTCTGTAGCTTTTAATATTTGAAATGCATAATCAATTTAGTAGCATGTGGAACCAGCAGAGTTCAGTAAGGTGAAGACAAATTTAAAGCTTGATCTGCAAATTCTATAAGCTGTCTGTGATCTGGCAAAGTTTTCAATTGGGCGATGATGAGTTCACTTAAGTGATATTTTTACAAGATATCTGCATTCTTTTTGGGTTTCAGTACTAATCTGAAGCATTTAAAACCTTTTAATATGTGAAAAACATGTTTTAATAGAAATTTATGTACAGAATACAGAGCATCAGAATACAGCATCTGCAGTCTTTTGTTGCATAAAGAAATAATCAAAATTTCTCAGTACTGTATGTTGTTGGTTTTTTTTTTTAATTTGGTAAATGATTGTCATTTTAAGGTTTTTGGTTGCCATCCATTGCTGCTGTACTTTTACTGTATTTTTACGATTTTGTTTATTTTACAGATTAAAATTTTTGTGTTCATTTTAAACATTTTTTTCAGTACTTATTGAATTGCCAGTTAACGCTAAATTTACAGATGAAAAATGTATATGATTTCCTTAATAAAGTAGATATCTTTGTTTTTATAGTGACAGATAAAATCTATTACATAAAGAAAATGCTCAATTGCAGTTTAATTTTTTACACAAGAAGATATCAGTTATTTCGAATAGCATGAATGTACTGTAAAATTTGCTCATATTTGCCCATTATATGTGAATTTCCCCTTGGGATTAATAAAGTATCTATCTATCTATCTATCTATCTATCTATCTATCTATCTATCTATATTTTGTTCTATAAAGTACGTTTTTTACAGTGTTGTATGGAGAAACCAGCCAAGTAGGCGTGCCATACAGACTTTTATTTTATGAATCGTGCATCTTAATTACAGAATGGTGCAGACTTTAGCTATAAACCGAGGATACAACAAGAACCCATCGCATTCCTTTTTTCAGTCGCAGCAAATGTGTCTTCGTCTGCCTCGTCATCTTTTCCAGTCCTTACATAATCAAGTTAATTTAAGCTAATTCTCATTTTCAGGCTAATTACAGAGAATCCCACACATTGGCATTTGCAGAGCCTTGGCGAGCGTATAACTGATAATTTTGGAGTCTTTCTGAGAATACCCCTAAACAGCAGGTCCAATGAGATGGGTCTAACTACAGCCTGCTGTACCTATGACGTAGGTTAAGTAATGCCCACAACGTCTTGTCATGAAACGCTGTTTTGAATCAGGTAACCCTCCCGCAACCCTAATCTTAACCACGCTGTTGGGTGCTACCAGTAAACAATACCATGGTGGAGTCTTGTATTGATTGCCGGTGTTGTAAATCAGAAACAGTCAGGAAAGAGACATCGAGTTGTAGTTTTTAATTATACACTCCTGTTTCCTCGGTGCATTCTTCTATATACAGTAGTAATACTTTTTGTACTCATTCTGATACAAAATACACCTATACAACAGAGATGATCATGACACATAACCCATTCTTGCTGTAATTGCATGCTTTGTCTTCTTAAGGATTTTCAGTTATTGACACTTTGAGAAATCGCTGAGAAATTGTGATCAGTATAAACTGTCCTACCAAAAACATATCTCCTGGCCTAGGCTAGGGGTTAGAGGCAGTAGTTAAATTACTTTTTGTGATGATATGCTCATTTCTGATACATTTTTTAAGGTCTCTCCTAACTACAAATGACTTTATCAATGGATCCATCATTTCATAATTAAATAAAAATATACCGGCTTTAGACAATGTGAACATGATTATGCACGTCCAGCACTTAGGGAGAAATATTTGCAATCAAAATTATCTAAACTTAATAATATTAATGTAAAATAACAGATTTTATCCATATATATTCTGAGTTTTGCCTGTGCTGTCATTAAAGCTAAAATAATGATGAAACATATATGATTTTAGCTTGTACATTGATTCATCTAATAATTGTCATTAAATTTGATTAAGATTTGAACAGTATGATTTTATTGGGGAAAGAAGATACACTATATGGACATAAATATATGGACACCCCTACAAATTATTGGATTCAGGTGTTTTAGATGCATCCATTATTAACAGATTCATAAAATCAAGCACATATCCATGCAATGTCTATTGACAAACTTTGACAGTAGAATGGATCGTACAGAAAAGCTCAGTGACTTTTAACAGTGGCACTGTCGTAGGATGTCACCTTTGCCCTAAGTCATTACATGAAATTCCTTGTCTGCTAGATCTTTTTGGTTAACTGTATGTGCTATTATTATGAAGTGGAAGCATCTAGGAGCAACAACAGCTCAGCCCCAAACCGGTAGACAAACACAAACTCAAAGACCATACAGTATGTGGTATAGCGGGTCCACAGCTCAGATCAAAGGCCACATTTTAAATAAATAATCGCTTCACTCGCTGCTGATTGCCACACCTGATCCACGTCCCCAGAGCATATAATAGAAGCGCAAGGTGGTCAGAAGGGGAAAAAAGAAGGAGAAAAGAGAGGAGGGGAGAAAAAGAGGAAGGAAAAAAGACAGAGAAGGAACAGAGGTTAATGGAGAACAAGGCAAAAGGAAGGAGAAAGCCGGTGCGTGAGAGCGAGAGCAGGTTGGATGGTAATGCAGCTGGTAGGAGAGCCACGGTGGAGTGTTTGGCCAACTCTTGGAGTGGGCAGATTGAAGCAGTTGCTCCAGCTGAGAAATTTTGAGGAGCTGGAGTGACCGGTAGAGGGGTTGACTGGCTGTTGAAAGAAGCGGAGACGAGGAGGCTTTGGGTGTGTTGAGCCCCAGCATGAGCACCTTGGCCACTGGGGAAGGAACCCAAGTCTCGGTCCGGCTGGAGCCCGACGTAGCCAGGGATCGGAGGGCTACTGGACCAGAAAAAAAGGAGCTGCATTTGCTGGTTGGGCGACTCTCCTGTTGCGGGACCTGAATCGGAGAAGCTGGGGAGCCGCCAGTAGAAGAATGCACCTGGCTTTAGTTTTAAAAGAAAGACTGCTTCCAGCTGTTATTTTAACCTTGGTTTTTAAAGGATTTTTTTCTATTGTGTTTTTAACCTCCATGGATTCACCTGTTTTATTGGATTATTTATTTAGTGACTTATTTGAAGTGCTGCACTATTTATTTGGACACTTTGTTTTTGATTTTGCTGTTTTTAATAAAAGCACTTCGCACCTTTTGTACCATAGTTGATGTCTTCACTGCCTAGCTCATCCATGACATTATCGACAATGTCGGGTTCAAGAACTCCCAGAAGCTGGATAGGAGCATGTAGCAGAACCCGCATTATCACACCATTGTGTGTAAAAATTGCCATTTCTCTGTGGCATCATTCAAAACAGAGTTCCAAACTGGCCCTTCTTGAAGTGGGTTTCCATGACTGAGCAGCTCAAACAAGCCTATAAGATCACTATGCAGATTGCAAAGCATTGGTTGGAGTGGTGTAAAGCAAGCCACCAGTGGACCCTAAAGCAGTATAAACGTGTTGTCTGGAGTAATGAGTGACATGTCACTATCTGGCAAACTGGGTTTGGAGGATGCCAGGAGAATGCCAACATATGGACTACATAGTACCTTACTGTAAATTGTGGCGGAGGAAGGATAATGGTCTGGAGTAGTTTTTCAGGGTTTGGGCTAGGCCCCTTCGCTCCAGTGAAGGGTACTGTTAATGCTTAAACAATGCAAAGACGTTTATATAACTGTGCGCTTTCAACTTTGTGGCAACAGTTTGGAAAAGGCTGTTTTTGTTCTAGCATGACTCTGCTCCTGCGTACTACACCAGGTCCATAAAGACTTGGAAAAATTCTTGTGGTCAGCATAGAGAGTCCATGTGAATTCATCAGCTCATGATGGCAATGACGAGAATCAAGAAACAAAAGAGCAGAGATGTTGGGTTGAGCAGATACTGTATATCATTTCATTGTTCTGTATGGAGAACCAAGTGGCCCAAAGGACAGGAGACAGGAGTAAGTATTGTGGATAGTTTACATGCAAAACTGCTGTTACAAGAGCAATGTAAACACTTTCTGAAATGTCTGCTTTTGTGACTTTTATTTTTGCTAATACATCTCTAAAAATCTGATGGACAATTTCCTGCATTCAACACCTTTTTCAGTCGGTTTTGCTAAAAAAAACGCTACATGGGTGTTCTCCTATACTTCAAACTTGCTTGCCTATCCACTGAAGTCAGAAACTATTGGAACAAATGTTTAAAGTCTAAATTAGACCCGAACTATGCCTAGCCAATTAGTTGGAATTTGTAGAAACTTCCCTGTGGCATTAACATATGGTAACAACCACAACCAAGCAGGGAGGAAAGAACACCTAATATGCGTTTCAGACTTTTGAAAATGTTGAACTTTTATTTATTGCTCCCCAGCTAAACTCCCACTGCTCCAGCCAAGAGTGACGCCTCCACTTCTTACTCACTGCCAAACTCATTTAGTTTGAGCACTGTTTGTCTACTGCTCCAGTGTTAACAGCGCCGAAGCACTCCGCTCTTGTATATCTCTTTCCCACATGTGCCATTCTACGTGCTTGACTAACACCCCCCCACCCTCCTTCTGCTGAGTTGCACCTTCTGCATAGTGCTCAGCTGCTGTCCAGCCCCATGACGCTCTGAGTCTGTTGCCAAATCATTACACTGCCCCCCAACCCCCAGCTCCTCGACCCTGAGGACATATCAAAGTCCCGATACCTTTGGGGCAGCCTTGTTGTCTGTCTGGGCCGGTGTGGAGATCAGCCATTCCTAGAAGGGGAAGTTTCTCCAGGACCACTGTCCAAAGGGACCAAGTGAAGGTCATCTAGGGTGTCTTGGCTATTTGCCACCACAACCTCACCCTCCTCTCCTAACCTTCCTCTGTAGGGCACCAATCAATCTACACAGACCTGATTCCCCAGGCTGAATGAGTGCTGCCAAACTTGGATGTCATAATGGCATTATTGACGTATCCCAGCCTCGCACAACTGTTCCCGAGCGAAAGTGTGGATGGCATCAACTCGATTCTGCTAAATGAAGACATATTCAGGCCCCGACAAATACTTGTCTCTTTCTGGAGGTAATCCATATTCCATGGAGGCAGGGACCCTCAGTTCTTACCCCAACACTAGTAAGGCCAGGGTTCATTGTGTCGATTCCTGTAAGGCTCACCGGTGTTGGAGAACAACTTTGTCTTGGCAGCAACTTCTTCCCAGGCCACTAAAGAGGATGATTCCTCCCCACACATCAACTCAAATTCAGTGACCTAATTGAGTCCTTACTCCAAAGTCAGCAGCTGAGCAAGCTGCACATGGTGGTGAAGAGCGGTAGGTGCCAGCCCACGGAGAAATACATCTTGTGCCAACTCATTCCTAATCACACTGGGGAAATGCACAAATGCTTGGTTTACTAGACCCTGCACTTCAGCAGCGAAGGTCCACACACACTCGCTTGTTTACCAGACCCGGCTGTGCTGCAGTTTTTGTAACCCTAGCTTAGTTTCCTTACACCCAAACTGGCATTCATTGGCCTAAAACAGTCTACCCAGGTGCATTAAATCTGTCTTTGGGAAATCTTACAGTATTTTCAATGCCTTCCCATTTAAGGCTGCCAGCAGCTGTATTACCTTGTTCTTGGTTTTCCAACCACTGGCCTCTGCAATTACCTCAAACTGATTCCAGTAGACTGCTGATCCTGTCACCCTGCCTTTAATTTCAGGGAGTCAGGCTGTCTCATTGCAGCCCTGATGTGCCAAGCTCATCCATGGGCTCCTTCTATTTTAACCATGATTGTGGTGGCAGAGGTAAATTGCTGTCCACCATTTTTTCTGTCTGCGGGTATCCTCCCTCAGTTGTGGCTATGCGGGATGAATTATCCCACCATCTGACACCACTACCAGCCACAACCAGGCAGGGAGAAAAGAACACCCATACGCGGTTCAAGGGCTTGAAACCGTTGAACTTTTATTTATTGCTCCACAGCTAAACTCCCACTGTTCTAGCCGTGGGTGATGCCTCCACTTTTTACTCACTACCAAACTCATTTTGGGTTAACACTATTCGTTTTCTACTCCAGTGTTACGGCCCTGAAGCATTGTGCTCTTATATTTCGTCCCCATGTGTGCCACTCCACGTCTCCTTATGACAGCATAGTGTTGAGCTGCTGTCCAGCCCCATGATCCTCCCAGTCTTCGGCCGGATAATTACACTAGGGGTCACCAACCCTATGCCCGCGGGCACCCGGTCGCCCGTTGGCTTCATCTCAGTCGCCCGTTCTGTTCTAAAAATAGCAAGTTGCCCTTGTGTAAGGTGACCAGAATTTTTTGAGCCAATCGGGGTCGGGGGGGCTTAGAGGAGCGTAGAATCTACAGATGACGAGTAGGGACTCTAAACACTACAGAGTACAAAGCGAAAGCTTATCACGTGATTTCTCGCCAAAGTTGCAGGATGTGGTAAAGCATGACCTCCGTCAAAACACCGTGCATGCGCGCCAAGTTCAAATTATCGTGGTGATGAGATAAGGTGACCAGAATTTTTTGGGCCAATCCGGGGACATGGGGGGTGGTTTGTGGAGGAGCGTAGAATCTACAGATCACGAGTAGGGACTCTAAACACTAAGCGAAAGCTTATCACGTGATTTCTCGCCAAAGTTGCAGGATGTGGTAAAGCATGACCTCCGTCAAAACACCGTGCATGCGCGCCAAGTTCAAATTATCGTGGTGATGAGATACATTCAAAAAAGTGAACCAGCTGAAACCAGGGACGAAATCTTAAACCGGGGACAAAACGGGGACATGTTTCTGAGTGGGGACAGTGGTCCGAAAAAGGGGACTGTCTCCGGAAAACGGGGACAGGTGGTCGGTCACCTTAGATGAGATACATTCAAAAAAAGTGAACCAGCTGAAACCGGGGACGAAATCTTAAACCGGGGACAAAACGGGGACATGTTTCAGAGTGGGGGCAGTTGTCCGAAAAAAGGGACTGTCCCCGGAAAACGGGGACGGATGGTCACCTTACCTTGTGGTTCGCCAAAAATATAAATATACATATATTTTTAATGCTGCGCCTTATGTAAATTCTAGTGAAAGTTTCACACATGCAAATTTTATGGTGGTAATCAAAATGAAAAATATACATATAAAAACAATGCATTTGTATGTTTCATGGTTATAGTTCACCTGTCACCTGCGCATGACAATTAACCCCGCGTTTGCTAATACATCCATGATTACACCGCGCTAAAAAGCATGACTGAGAAGAGAAAGAAAACATATTTTTAACAAAGACTGTGAAGAACAGTTCTTTTTTTACATCAATACTAAATAAGTGTGTGTGTGTGTGTCTCATTTGTGGAGCTACGGTGGTGATCTCAAAGCGGCACAATGTGGAAACATTCTATCAAACCACTCACGGTAGCTTCCACACAAACTCCCCCACAAGAGTGCGCTTCGGGCGGAGAAAGCGCGTGAGTTAAAGGCCGCTTTGACCAAGCAGCGGTCTTTTTTCACAAGACCGCTGAAGAAGTCCAAAAAGGCACATTATCTGGTTAATAACAATCAGACGTTTTCTGATGGGGAGATTGTTAATGGAGCTTTGATGATAATCGCGGAGACTGTTTTTAAAGACGAGAAATATCGGTCAGATGTCATCTTCGGTCAAGCCGATATACCAACTTGGGGCTAGTACAGTGACCAGAAGAGTGTCAGCTATGTCCGAAAACTTGTTTGAGCAGCTGGACAAGGACTTAAGTACATGCCGGTGGTTCAGCATCCAATGTGACGAGTCTGTGGACAGCAGCAGGACTGTTCAACTAATGGTGTTTATTCGGATGGTATTTGAAGATTTCTCTACTAAAGAAGAGCTCCTCACGCTGATACCACTGAGAACATCTACACGGGGAGTGAACATCTACAACGAGATAAAAACTTTGTCGAGAAAAAAGTGCCGCTGGAGAAGCTTATGTCGGTAACTACCGATGACGCATCGGCAATGGTGGGCTGCCGTGCGGGCTTCATTGCGCGTTGCAAGAATGACCCAGACTTCCCACCTTTCCAACACTACCACTGCATTATTCACCAGCAGGCGATATGCGCGAAAGTGACCGAGCTTGACCATGCAATGACGCCCGTTGTAAAAATCATCAACAGCATTCGCGCCAAAGCCAAGCAACACAGGACATTCAAGGTGCTTTTGGAGGAGCTGTCCGCGGAATATGGAGACCTGTTGCTACATACAGAGATCCGATGGCTCAGCAGAGAGCGAATTTTGAAACGTTTCTTGGCATTTTTGGATGAAATAAAGGAGTTCATGCAGAGCAGAGAAGAGGACACCTCCCATTTGGACGACATTGAGTGGTTGCTTGATCTTGCCTTTTTAACAGACGTCACAGAAAAACTGAACAATTTGAACTGTGAGCTGCAAGGCACAGGTAAGACTGTCACAAACATGATAAGTGCTGTAAAAGCTTTTAAATCTAAAATGAACATTTTCTCTGAGCATTTACAAAGAAAAAGTGTCATGCACTTTCCTCTGTGCAACAAGTTCAAAATGACAATGCTTCTGCATCTGTGGCTTTTGATGGAGTTGTAGAAAAATACCGCCAAGTGATTAACAGACTGATGCAAGAGTTTGACAATAGATTTTGTGATTTTGATCAAATTGAGCCTTGTGTTTCATTTCAAATCGTTTTATGTCAGTGGACATTACAGGCACAGCTGAGAACCTAAGTACAACCTTCACCTTGAATGCAGGGCAGGTAGAAATGGAAATAATAACTGCAAAATGACCTGCATCTCAAAGCACATCTGAGCAGCCCAAACTTTTGGAACCTAGTGGACACAGAAAGGTACAAAAGCTGTCTGCACAGCAGCTGTGAAGGTTGCTTGTCTTTTCGGATCCACCTATCTCTGTGAATCAGCCTTTTCAAATATGAACTTCATAAAAAATAAACACAGAACACGCCTAACTGATTCACATCTGCAGGAGTCACTGAGAGTGGCAGTGTCAAATTATACACCAGAATATAGCAAACTAATGGACAACATGGAATACCAGGTTTCTCACTAACAGGCAGACAAGACTTAACAGTGTTTTAGTAAAACACCCAGTTACCTGGTCAATTGATCATTGTTCATTGATTAAGTCAGATTCAAAGTTGGAGTTGACACAATCTCATGTATTGGGGAAAAACACAGTTGAGCTCTGTTTTTTGTTGAATTAAATTGTGACATGTTCATTTGCACAAAATAAATGTCACTTTGACAATGAAACATATTCTCATTTACAAATAATTGTCAAAAAGTTATGAATGCCGATCTTTGTAAAAAATGTGAGAAATATTGTATGCTTTTTGGATTTTTCTAAATATATAATGTTTTGAGCTGGTAGCCCTCAAGCTATTTGGTAGTCTTAAGGTAGCCCTTGGCTTTAAAAAGGTTGGTGACCCCTGTAATATAATATAAGAAAAAATAAATAAATATTTTGAGACCCCATTGTTATTATTTGCTTATTACTATAGCTGTCAGGTTGTTCTGCACATCATTAGAAATAAATTCATTGTCTTCTGCAAGGGAAGATGTGGTCTAGTAGGACAGACAGAAGAAGTTCTGTCACACTTGCCGTGTTGCTCAATTCACCTGACCTACAGCAATCTCTGTTTATTACATTAGAAGCATTTTGCCGGCTCCCTCTTTCACTGATGCTTTAAGTACAGATGGTATCTTTGGTTGTTTTGTAATAGTCTATTGTGTCAGTTGCTTGATTTGGGCAGTGCTTAGTTATTTTCTTTTCTTTTCATAATGGATCTGTTAGTTGTCTGCTAGCTAACTTATACAGATTTTCTAGCATTCACCCATCTGGACTGTAACGTCACATGACATGACCCAAGTTTTTCTCTGTTTATTTTGCATAAAAATTAAAAAAATATATTTATTTTTTGAAAAAGAAAGCACATTTTTGTGGTTGACTCTGTGGAGGTTTGATGAGGGGGCCCTTTGGGTCTGGAGGCCCCCTTGCCTTGCAGGTTCTGCAGGGGTGTCTGCTATGGCATTGCTTGTATTAGAAGGTATATTAGAAGGTGTATTAGAAAGTTGTTGTTTTTGTAACAACAGGACCTCCTCCCTTGAACACCAGGAAACGGTCTTTGTCTGGTCTTTCCCTCCAACCTTTCCGGCTTGGGTGCTCCTGCCGCTGGGATAGCTCTGGGGTTCCTTGAGACGTGCAAGCTACCGGACCATGACAAGCTTACAATCCCCCCAGACAGTGGACTAAAACTAAAAACTGTTAAAGCAAAGCTGAGAGCCCTAAACCGTAGCCCAAGTACTGCCCTATAAAAATAGTTAAACTTACCTTACCAGTTGTACATAAAATAGTACCCCACATCATGATACAGCTTAGTCTGTTAATATAAGAGAATACTCACTCTCCAACCACCCTGGCCTGCACTACGCACCGGCCACTTCACATCTCTGCCGCTCACGTATGTGGATCTCACTTTCACCAAACAACAAATCTTTTAATTCTCGTGGATACGCTTCTTCATTGGGAACAAACATTACTTTTCCCTGATGGCAACACGATTTAGATGATCTACAAGTCTCTGACTTAAAGTTTTAATCTGAACAATATATTCAGTCTCTTTTCGCTGTTCCGTTATTTCACAGAGTAATAATTTCTGTTTGTTTGCACTAATGTGATCTTTACTATCATTTTTTTTGAGACTTTCGAATTTTAGTACTTTCATTATCTCTAACCTGCTCTGCATGTGTATTGTACCAATTTTTTTAACCTCTTTATGACGTTCTACTTTGTCATCTACTCTTTGTCTTTTATTTCTGGCCCTGGGCATGGTTAAATCTCTTGGCACAAAGTCTCGTCTTGCAGGATGTGAAAGCATCTCTCATCTCGTCCCAGGATTTTTTTTATTATAATAGAAAGATACTTATCGACAAAGAGTAAGATTGCTTCTGCCAGTAACAGGATTTGAACAGGCAACCTTCCTATGGTAAGACATTAATGCATGCTGCAATTGGTTATATAATGAACCATGTATGCAAAAGTATGGTCTGGAAAAGTGGTCTGTCACTAGAGGTCAGCCAAGACTCACATTTACTTAAAAATCCCCTAACAGATTTAATGCAGTTAAACTTTAAATTTACTTTCTGTATGGCGCTGTTCATTGAAAACAAGTTCATTCAAAGTGCTGTAACCAATCTAAAAGAAAATAAAGATGTTCTAAAAAAAAAAGGTCTAAAAGAAAATAATATGAATTGTAAACATGCAATTTGCTTAATGTAGACAGATGAAAATACAGATAAAATGAAAGATTAATACATAAGGCCAGACTGGAGCTTTAAGACAACTACTTTTTCAAGTATGTTAGAAGTAAAGGGAAAATTTGAAATACAGTAGGTCTAAAATTATTAAGCATGCTTGGGTCTCTCATTTTTACTGCAATGGTCTGATAACTGATACCATCATCTATTGATATAAAAAAACCCAAATGTGCAAAAGTGATTCTTCAGAGTAACAGAGAATCATTTTTGGTTTAATAAGAACTATTGACAGAACCTTTCTTTATTTGGACCATAGCAGGCAACATAATGAATACATGATAACAGATTTGTGAAATACCAATGGGTGTAATTTTTTCAAAGGATTCCTTCCTGCAGCATGAAATAACACAGGGTAAGTTTATGGTTTTCTTGATCTGTATATCCTGCTAGGCAGGCTACTATAATTAACAATTTCTATTTTGTCTACATATTAGGAACCTTTTTAAAGCACAGGAACCAATTTCACATGCAATGAACCCTTCCCAGATTTAACTGATTCTTTGTCATGCAATGGTTCAATGAGTAACCACACAGACCAGTAAAATGCAATGAAGGAACCATTAGCTTCTTAGTTTCAGAAGGACTTGAGGAGGGAAAGGCAAAAGCAAAATAAAACAAGACAATTAAAATGCAAAAAGCAAATTACAAAATAATTAAAAAGAAATAGCATACAAAAAGGAACAAAATTAAATGTAAGAAGTAATATGCACAATTATATTTACAAAAGAATAAAGCAATTTATGAACAAAAATAAAATAAACAAAAATTGAGTTAAAAAAATGAGATTGAATGAATGTAGCTTTAGAAAAACCAGGACAATCCTGCTTTAGTGCTTTTTAATCAATTATTGTTAACATCTTATTATATAGCAGTAACTGACTAATTGCTGCAGCATAGGTACCCAGGTTATAATGTGTTGTTGGTGGTGCTTTATAAGTATTATTAATACCAAACAAAGCATTTGGTAAAGTTTTGTTATGCAGCAGGCCTATTTAAGAGACTAATAAACTTTAAGCAGCTAATATTCTAAGTTCTTTGGTACTTTGTATTAAGTGCAAACAAAGCATGTTAAAAGTCTTTACATATCAGTAGCTGATTAATAGCCTCTGTTCTAAAGTGCTACCAAGAACTGTAACAAAATTGAAAATGAGCTAAGAATATACTGTTGATGTACTTGCAACAGAAATGAAAAACTATAAGAAACTTTTTATCAGCACATGTGCATGAATTAACGTTTATTTAACCATGTATTCCATCTATACAGTATATATACTGTGTATATATATATATACAGTATATATATATATATATATATATATATATATATATATATATATATATATATATATATATATATATATATATTGGGAACCAGGCTACTCTGTAGCACTGTCCATAAGGCAAAAAACAATGCTGAGCACAATACAAGTCTGTGTCAGGTCATGTTCATTCAAATTTCTAGCCAACAACCTCACCAGCCCAAATAATTTTTTTCCCTTCCATTGCCACCACACTTATTTGTTTAGATGAGAAAGAAAACGTATTTTGTTAAAAATTGTGAGCGTTTTGCAGATAATGAGACTACTGATGAGCGGTGAGAATATTTTGTTGTATCTCCGAAGTACACAGTTTCTGAATTGCTAGAACGCTCTTTATTTTTCACTCCTAAAAATCACAACCAAAAGCGGGAACAATTCTCACACATGCGCAAACACATACGCGCTCACATTCCATGCGCGCATACAATTATTATTACAAACATATGTTATCCAACAGTCTAGTGTCAGGTTCAGTGCCCTCAGCAGATACGTGTAACTAAATTTCGAAAAGAGTACCGTTTCGTGGCGTACTAAGAGAGAGATATACAGCGCGTCATTTATGCGGATCACTAAAAGGTTCATATTACATTCTTCCTTTTTTTTTCCTAAAAAAAATTCTCAGCTTTACGAGACTGAGGAAAAATGTACCCCAGGTGTAAATGTCGCTACTGGAGGTAAATCGATGATTAATATGCATGTCCCGAATTAATATTCGCGTACCTATCAGACTCCAGTCCTGTTCTTCACAGGCCAAGACTGCTTGAAGTCTTGGTAATGTAATCACCCATCCATCCATTCTCCAAACAGTCTTATCCTGAGCAACTGTAGTTATTAAAATATAATCATTAAAGTACCTTTTATAATTTTTCCTAATAGTTCTTTAATGGAAAAATATGCCAATAACTGATTTTCAGATACAAACCTTTAACTGATACAAGTCACATAGTGTTGTTAAATACAGTACATTACATGTCAGACTTTCTGACTCAAATCTCATTGGGAAGCTTTTTCTTATTGCAACAGTTCTACTCCTAAAAATCATTATAGATGTGAATAAATCTGGAAAAATTTACTGCAAAAAATGGCACTCTTTCCTTCTTATACTGATATTTTATTACTCTTAATCGGAATACAACATGTACAGTATGTAAATTCATACTCTCTTATCATCTATTAACATCTATAATGGCACTTTGTGGTTCATGTACTGTTTAGGTACTCAGATGATTTACAATTTAAATGTAAAGGGCACAAAAGCTGTCAGTGTTTAATCCCATTTATATGTTATGAAAGAAAATGGGACGATACAGTAAGAAACCACAACAACCGCAACCACAACAAAAAACTGCTATGGTTATTTTGTGACCATTTCAATTTGTATCAAAAAGACAAAAGTGAGGTTTATGATTGGCGGATAAATCATAAGATTTGGGCCCATAGTAATTTTGGTGCATGGATCGGAATTAAGAAATGAGTTGCTAAGTGCTAAGTCCTACAGAAGAGCGCTTTTTTTCTTTGACCTGAAAATTAATGGGGAATGGAGGGAGTTCAAAAGTGATGAGCAGGTCCCCTATGATATGATAAAAAATAATATTTGTTAATATATGCTGTATTCCACTCTCGTCTCTCATGGCAAATGAAGAACTACCCCTTCTTTATTTAAAACGAAATAAAAATCGCATGTAAACCTGTTTTTATATTAATTATTTAACTTATCAATAATAGTGTGGTTTGATACGGAGTACAATACAATACAATACACAAAATACACTGGTAAGACCTACAATTTCACGTGTGCAGAGCGGAGGGTGAAGAAATAGAGGACGTGATATTTGCTTTCTCGTATTATAGTGTGGGGATTCATAAAGAATGATATCATCGTGGGCCAACCGATTTATTTCATGTGCACATACTAAATTTATTCAATTACAGTTTCTTTCCTTTAACTGAAAAAACTACTACTTAAAACCAATACTGAAACAAAATATGTCTTTGCCACGTGAATTAGTAAATATCAATACTGTATGTGTGATGTTTTTACTATAGGCCTACCTCACATAACCGATCAGACTTTGCTAATGCTTATTATGCTTTGTGTTAATGCAGAATGCAGTATTAGTCATTTAATACAATTCAAATATGTCTAATATGTGCTTTACTCAAATTTTAACTGTTATACTAATAAATACTCCTTTAGTTTGTATGCTTTCCGTAGTCCCTCTAATTACGCGTTTCTGAGATTAACTTCCGTTAACACACTGCGTGTCAAATAATTGGAGAGAATTAATCTTGTGGTTCCCAATTTTAACGAACGTCTCCCCAGTGTGTACATTTTAAAACGCTGGTTATATTAATTATTTTGGAACGGTGTAATTGTGGGTGTGTGTTAGCTTGAATCCCTGTCCAAGCCTGAATGCTACCCTGCATTCCCACCTTCAGCCAAAAAAACACCTACTCCCACTCTGCCGGCGAATTGAAAGTGGATACGTTGGTAAGAAAAGGCAAAGTCAGATTGACAAACGTAGCCACATTCACAACAAACAGATGATAAATGCGAAACATTCCCTTCTTGTATCACTATGTATGGCGCTGTATTAAAAAGCGGATATTCTCCCCAAACGTTAAACTCACTCAATCGACATTTGATTGAACAACATAAGTTTTCAAATCGTGTATTATCATTTCTAATTTTAAAATAGCATAAAAGGCACTAACGAAAGCCTTTTTCAAATGTTTGCATTGAAAGTGTAGCGAAATTCTTCTGCCTTACTGACCTAACCCATGCGGAACTTTAAAATATTAGGCACCTAATGCGCGGAAACATGCAACTACAAGTAGAGAGAGACAGTCTCTCTCTCTCTCTCTCTCTCTCTCTCTTCTTTCTGTTAGACATGCGCAATTGGTCTCTCTCTCTCACTCTCTCTCGTTCTCTGTTAGTCATGCGCAATGGGTCTCTCTCGCTCTCGCTCTCTGTTAGTCATGCGCAATGGGTCTCTCTCGCTCTCGCTGTCTGTTAGTCATGCACAATGGGTCTCGCTCGCTATCTGATAGTCATGCGCAATGGGTGTCTCTCGCTCTCTGTTAGTCATGCGCAATGGGTCTCTCTCTCGCTCCCCCGTTGCGTATCACCTAATAATTAATTATAGACTGAGAACCAACCACTGGTCTAGGGGGATCAAACGGTTGAAGTCCGTGCCATTCTCTTTTTGGCCCACTAGATGGGGGCAAAAGTATAGCACGTGAAACGTGATAACTTTGAAATGTGCAGCAGAACTACAAGTTTTAAGTTCAGTTTATTTTTAATCGACCTAACACTCATGTCTTTCGGAATAAACTACCCACACACAGCGCTCACAGCAGTCTGTTTTGGACCGTTTACAAATTTAAGATGGCAGTGCATACCAGCCCTAACAACATACTTAACATTACTGTAATTGTTATGAGCTTATCCTTTTTAATTAATTTTATCCTTTTTAGTTTTCATATTTCATGTTTTACTTGGGCAATTTTGCAGTCAGTTTGTTTTTTGAAGAACGAAGAATCCAGATCTTGCAATGGTTTTTGGATTTTAAAGTTATTTATAGGAGTTAAAAACTTTTTGCTCCTTTTTCTATATGATTTCTGGTTTTCATGGACACTGCTATTTTAAGGTTGTTGCTTACTAGGTGCCCACGAATCTTTCTGCTTATTTAGTGCATGATGTCATCCATGAGATGAGTTAAAAGTTCAGTGCAGGCAACTCTCCTCATCCAAGATTGTGGGTATAAAGTAAAATCTTTGTTGAGGAAATCTTTCTTAAAAAGGCTTTCCTGGTTAAACATCTTTAAGCTCTGTTTCCTTTCTTCAATGTTTTGATATACACATTTTGGTTTTGATGTAAGATAAAGACTTTTCTGGTTATGATCGTAGCTTTTGTTTTTTTATTATGTCACTTCTACTGGTCCATTCTTTTATTTTTTGTGATAGTCTCTATCCTTTAACATAACAGTAGTAATCTCAGAGGCAGAAAAAAGATTATAATTAAATGTTTAATTACAGTTGGTTATCACAGATAGACATCTTAACCTTGTTTTGGTTTGTCCCGTTCTAATCACTAAGGTGGTTTAGTTAATGCTTATCAGGTCATTATCATTAAGTGCAGCAATATGTAATATGTTTGTCTGAAGTTATATATGGCCTTCCCAGGGCTGTAGTTGGACTGTCTTTCAGCCCTGGAGTGACATGATGCAGACCAGCGCACCCCCATTTGGGGAGGGGGGCACTATTACTAGACTGGCATGGTAAGTGCCATCAAAAGAAAAGAGACGTACAGCTCCTAAATAAGCTGTCTCTTGCCCTTTTCAACACACTCATGTAGATGTTGGTGACAGCAGGTGTCATATTTACAGTGGAGCAACAAGCTGCCATGGTCTAGTTAATGCCACACTTTCCAATCACTTTTACCACATCCACAACATACTTTGTCTTGGGGATCACTGGAGGTGATAGCAGAAAAAACAAATCAAGGACTTTGGACTGGAGACATGCAAAATAATCAAAGCTTGTAATAGCCTTCTCTTCATTCCTTTTATCTGCCTGAGCTTCTCTTTATCCAAGGCTGTTGTTCCTTCAGTCATGTACCAGACGTTTAACCCTCTATTGTCTCTGGTATTGATCCTGCTGTTGGATGTACTTCTTCCCTTCTCAAAAGGCCAGGCTCATCTGTAATAACAAAGAAATGAAACAATTAATAGAACTAGTACTATGTAGTGTGCTACTCTGTACCATGGCTAATTTTAAATACATAATACGTGATGCCTGTATAGCTATAGAATATTATTGCATATCTTTCCATAGATAATTTCTTCATATCCTACAGTCATAATAATATATCAAACTGGTCATATAATTTTCTGTAATAAAAAATACCTGTAAGCCTCCAACCTGTCATCACACCACAGTGCTGCAATGTGGTACATACCTGTTACTGTCCTTTTCTTTACTGGACTGACTGTCTGTGGCTGCTAGTGGGAGCAGAACTGTGAAGCATAAGCAGCGCTTTGTTCTCCATGGACATTCAGAGCACATAGCACTTTGATTGTTTAATACTTGCATCAATAATTCACTAAGCATTCTCCTTTTCTGAACAGGCTACACATAGCCCAAATTCTAAAGCAGTAAGCTATCTACAAAATAATTATGTCATTATTGCCTACTACAAAAGCTGGGTATCGGCTTTACGTTACAACTACACTTTCTAGCTCTTAAGGTATTTATTGAGCATCAATCTTAGCCTGACGCAGTCTGTTAGTAATGCTAGAAGTTCAGTGTGTTTAGGCAATATGGCAGACTTTAGGGACAATCACATTTGCTTCTGTAGCTAGTAAGCTAACTTGCTGTCACCTAGTGCTACTGAAGTTGTAATCCAATGTACTTTTGGAAAATTAATGGATGACGACTTTTCACACCTTCACTAAATGAAACTTTTATTTTCGTACATTATACATTTTCAGCATCACCTTTTTCTCCTTTTTACCTTTGGTATCCATTGTAAAATGATTAAATACTACAAGCAGTTTAAGAAAATGGATGTATAGTCAGTTTCACATGCTCAGGGTTATACCACCTGGGGAGGGGCCATCTCATTTATGGATTTAATAAATGCATGTTTGTTCATTTATGAGAAAGGTTGCACTCTGCAGGCCAAGTGGCTCAGAAACATCAATGGCTCACTGAAATCTCCCCATGTTTCCATTGGCCACTCCACCCCTAGACCTTTCTAAAGACAGAATTGTGCTGTATTCTGTATCTTCCTTTGAGACAGAAAGGTATTGTCTCAAGAGGAATGTGAATGTGAACCTACTGGTTACAAGCCTATTGCTTACTCAAACAGAATGAAAGACAACAGCTTGTCTGGAAGATTAAATGAATATCAAATGGTTTTCCACAAGCCTCCCTGGATTGTTTAAGTAGCATTTGAACAAGGAACTTAATAGTGCTTAGCTTATTATTCAATGGATACAGTAGGAATCTATATGATAAAATTGATTCTGAAATCTGAACCTTATTTTGTCCATTGAGAAAAAGAAAATTGTGTCACCTTACAGAAAAAGTGTTTGGATTAAGGCCAAATGCGTGTATGTTGCAGATCAGCAGGAAAAAGGCTATGCATGCGAAATGATAAATGCATTGATTTGTAGGATTCCCCAGGAATGTAATATTGCTTTTAGAAGTAATGATGCATCATATTCCTCAGTTACTTCCTGTCGAATGGCTGGATTTCTCAGAATTCATTTGTCTGCAGCCATTTGTGATAAATGTGAAGTGGCGCATAGGCGGAGTGCCAATAGGGCTGCTGGGCCGTCTGTAGCCATTCTCTGTTTAAGTTGGATGAAAGGTCTATATGACATCATGACGGCTTCACAAACACTCACGCACAGAGGAAGCCACCCAGAGAGAGTTCTATGGAGGCATCAAAGTCCACTCTGATCACAGCAGTTAAAGGGAAAACAGGCTGGTATATTTGACTGTTTAGCCTCTCCTATCAATCTGTCCTCCTTCAGACATTTATATAAACCACATCTACTGATGCTATGGAGCAAGTTTTCAAAGCCATACTGAGTCTAAAATATCTTTATGAACTGCACTGGCTGACCTGTGGGTCAGCCTGGCCAGTGCAGTAGCAACAAAGGCCAAAAGAACAAATGTACTGGTTAAATGAGCAACTCCATGTTTGAATAAGCTAGAGAAAATAAACCGGTGGACTTTGTGAACAATGATTCATGAAAAAAATGTAGATGAATATGTATAATGCCAAAACTAACTGGTTAAGTCTAGCTTAAACTAAATAAAGTAAACAAGAGTAAAGCTTAAAACATCTGGACTAATATTAAATATATCAGTTAAGCCACATTCTACAAATGATCCTATCAGTAATGCAAGGTCAACAATTACTTTCTAAAATAAACTTTGAGAAGTAAAAGTAAAGCAAAGATTAAGTAGATTAATGTACTTGTAAACTGTACAATGTCAACTGGACGGGGGTATTGGGGTATGTTTGCCACAACCAAGCTTATGCATGAGCTAAGTGAAGTTGTAGCCCAGAGCCTCTAAACTTAATCAAAATACATTCAAAAATATATATTTTTTTATTCCTGCAGCTAGACTGGTCAATCAGGCCCTCACACACACAATAAACAGCACTTTGCAACAGAAGCAGGACATGTGGATTATAGGCTGTTGGAACATAAAGCAAGTAAAGAAGAAAGTGATTTATCACATAATAATAGTGACAGTTCTTTAAAAATGGTTGCATAGTGGTAGTTAAGCATACAGACGTGATGATTTTGCTCAAATGGTAAACTAGGACACCACTTCCAAATGTGTGTATGGTGACAAAAGTGTCATGCAACTTTAGAAGCTGTCATCCGCTGGATCTCTGGGGTGCAAAACAGATGTATCAGGTGCAGACGATCAGTTACAGAATTTCAGTTTGTTCATGAATGATAACATCTAATTGTGACTAAGCCCAAAAGACATACTGCAGTAACTGATCCAGCAGCATGCTCTGAAATTAAAATGCAGGGGGAACATGTAGTTTGATGAGCTGCTGGTTTTATTGGCACTTAGTCTATATCAATTCATATGTGGTGGTCAACAAAACCTTTACCTGAAACACCTTATGTCAACAACAACTTGCCTGTTAATTCACAGTATTTGTGAGAAATCATTTTAAAACTGTACATTGATGCACTGAAAAAGAGATTCATAACTTAACAGAAGATTTGTTTTTGATGAATCACTTGTGCCATGGAATGGTCGTTTGACAATGAAGCAAAAATACTTCATACCATGGCTACATCCACACTACTGAGCCATACATATAGTCAAGCGTGTGCTCATGGGATACAGCTTGAAGACTTAGGCGACGGTAATTCTCCTTCGAGACAGCAGATGGCACTGTGTACTGATGACCTCTCTTCTTCCCCTTCTGCAGAAAGGAAGATTGACACTGTTCCATTTCTGACATTACTTCCTGGGTCTGTCTACCTGGACCCGCCTCTTCCCCTGAGAATGCCTGACATTCATTGCCTGAGACAACAGACCAGACAACTTGATCTTATGCATTTTACACAATACATTATAAATATACATATAGAATATATCGCTCATAGTCTCAGACACTGTTTCTGTGGTTCTTGTGGCTATCCATACACCTTGTGGCAGTAGGGAGTGCTAGTGCTCCCTTGAACCCTCAGGTACAACTCCAGACACCAGGTAAAAGTCCAAGACTCTTTATTTTCGTCTTCCACCAATGTGCACCAAGCACCTTCCACACTACTCATACAAAACAACAATAAGCCAAATATTCTCTCTCCTCCTCGCCCAGACACTTTGCTCCTCTCCCTCCCAGCACAGCTCAACGTCTGGACTGAGGCATCGTCCCTTTATAGCCCCTGACCCGGAGGTGTTCCCGTCCAATTAAGCCCATAGTTCTTTATTACTTCCGGGTCAGGGTAAACAGTCCTTTTCTTCAACCCAGGAGCATGTCGTTCCTTCCTGTCACATGACTGTGACGTACTCCCGGGTTATAGGGCACACAAGAGCCCATGAGCCCCCCTACAGCGACTCCCGGTGGTCCCCAAGGTATCCAGCAGGGCTGTGTAAAAACACTACATAGTCCATAAGGCCCTGCTGGAACTCGGGGCACGATCCTGCTGTTGGGAGAGCTCCTCCTGGCGGCCTGGGGGTGAGGGCCGGAGCACGAAGCCGGCAGTCCTCCACAACCTATTGTATACTCTGGCATTTCTTGTGTACCAGCTATTTTTCAGATATTCTTTTCCTCTTAAACTTTAATATTACATGCTAGTGAGTGCCAAACAATGGTTCAAGTTCATGGGACCCCTATTCCTTAAGTTTATCAATTGTTACTATCACACCACACCACAAAACCAGAAAACAATCAAAGAGATGTAAATAATGAAAGAAGAGTGGTTTAATTTGATACAAAACACACCGAGCTAGGTAGAACATACAGGAGTTAAAATTATAGTAACAAAAGAGAAAAAGCCTAAAGCCCCTTTGGGCCTAATTAATGCAAGTGGCATTCTTTTACCCCCTAGGATGTTTTTACATATTATTGTTATGCAACATTGAATCACAGTGGATTAAATTTGGCAGAAAAGACTCTTAAATGTCAAAGTGAAAACAGATCTCTGCAATGTGGTCTAAATTAATTACAAACATGAAACACAAAATTATCAATAACTTTAATATGACTTTAATATGACACACCTAAATCACCACTGGTGCAACCAGTTGGTTTTAGAGGACACGTGATTAGGTGTCCCAGTATCTCATCCAGATACTTTTTAAAGGTTGTCAAAGTTTCTGCTTTAACTACATGGCTCAGTAGTTTATTTCAGATTTCCACAACTCTTTGTATAAAGAAATACTTCCTAGTTTTAGTCTTAAATACACTTCCTCTTAGTTTCCACTGGTGTCCTCAAGTATGTGATTCACCCTTCAGCTGAATAAATTCTGCTGGATCTACTTTACCAGAGATTTAGTATAAATGCACCTGTATTTGGAAGGTCCAGCTTGTGGTGAGCCAGTGTCTTGGCCTATCCTATACAACGAAGACAAAAGAATAATCCAAGCAACTCTGTGAAAAGGCAAAAGAAAGCACAAATTAGGGGACAGAAACAAGGAAATATCCAAGTCACTGATAATCCTTTGGAGTCTAGTTAAATATGTCATTGAGAAACAGAGTATGGCAAGGATTTTAGTCTGCCTAGAGGAGGAAATCCAAAAAAACCTGAGTGATTGTGAAAGAAGAAGGCTACTGAGGGAAGGCACCAAGAGATTTATGATAACTCTGAAGGAGTTGAGTCTGGAGAAAATGTGCATACAACTAGAGTTGTCCAGATGCCTCACCAGTTGCAACCTTATGGGAGGGTGGCAAAGTGAAAGCCACAAAAGAAAACATGTTATATCTCTGCTGGAGTTTGCCAGAAGGCACATAGTTGACTCTGAAGTCAGCTGGAGGAAGGTTCTATGTTCTGATGGGACTAAAATTGAGCTTTTTTGGTTATCAGACTAAATTCCATATCTGGCATAAGTTGAACACTGCACATTATCAAAAACACACCATTCCTCCTGTTAAGCGTGGAGGAGGCAACATTTTGGAGTGGGGATACTTTTTTTTTCATGTCTGAATTTGTTCAATCTTGCTTTTGTGTGTTATCAGTTTTATTGTGTGTGTCTATGCATTTTATTCTTTTATTCCTGGTTTTACTTTATTAACTTGCTCTTTTTTAGTGTCTATGATGTGTTTATGTGTTTGTAAATCATAATATGACATTTGTTCCTGAAAAGTGCTATATAAATGAAAGTAAAATGAAAGCAACAAATTTCAGGGAAATCCTCCAGGAAAACCTGATGAAGTCTGCAAGGAACGTGCCCCTTGGGAGAAGATTTGTTTTCCTTCAAGGCAAAAACCTCAAGCATAATGCCAAAGTTATAAAAGAATGAAATACTCCTGATGGGAAGAGTATATGATAAATATTAATTAGTGCATAAGGAGAAGAGACTGCGTACTTAAGCTTGGCATAAAACATATCTTTCTTTGTGTAAACTATTTATTTATTTATATTTCCACCTCAGTATGAGTTATTATTCACTTTAACAGACTGGCATTTTGCTTAACTCAAGATTCTGCTTGGGTCTGTTAAACACAGAGCTATAGGAATTCCCAAAAAGCCAAGTTTATTGGAGCATTTTTACTTGAGGAGTAAAGTGACACAGATTGGATAGTCAAGGAACTCAAATGTTCAGATGTAAATTGTGGAGCTCGATTTTCCTCTAGTTGCACTGTTGTTGCCACTGAGTTTGTAATTGCTATATGCTGACTAATCACCCATCAGCCATTAATGAAAGCTAAGGGACCAGTAAAAAGGACCAGAATGAGAACTAGCTATTTTATTTGTGCCAACTGCATTTACAGTGTAGCTGCTCTATTCACCATGTATTGTACTGGGTGACTGAACCCCAATCATGGAATTCCATCTGTCAGTTGAGAACAGTGGCTCTGAATCTGAAATAAAGACATGACACTGCGCATTGCTGTTCATGCCCACATACTTCATACATTTGACTTCTGCGCGTGAATGCCGAGCTTTCAACACCATTTCCTTCAGAGCTGGCAGATGCTGCCAGCCTCAGACCAAACCCAAATACAACAGCCGTCATGGAAATGCTTTGGGTGTTAGCTCAGCTTGTGACCACACTGACTTCATTTATTTTCTTACCAAATACACCGGTGATCTGTGTCTCTGCGTCATTCTGCCCATCAGCTGGATTAAAGAGGCTGTTAAGTGTAAACCCACAAACATACCCATTTCTGGTTGTGCGAGAGAGGAATGCAGAGAGTTTGAACCTTTACTGTTGATGAATAAAATGAAAATAAATGTATGGTGACAGCTGACAGTAGAAGTGAAATCTGTGCTTAATACTACATCAAAATTAGAACTGACATTTGGTCTCGTCCGTTGCGAGAGATGGACGTCTGAAGCGGAGCTCTGTTAGCAGCAATGTTATTTTTTATATTATTTCCTTATTATCCTGAGATATCCTTTATTTATCCAATCCAAGGGTTCTACTACAGTATATGCAAGCATATATAAACATGGTTGGCAAGAAAGCCCAGACCGACAAGTCCAAGTTCAAGCTGAAGGTATGGCCTTTCAGAGACTGACCTGGAACAGATGGGCGAAAGCCCAGACTCCTTGGGACCACGGTCTGCTGTGTCGTCTCCAGTTGAGAGCGAAATGGGGAACGAATGTGCAAGTGATGCAGGTAACGATAGCTCGCCGATTGGAGAAGATCACTTGAAACTGGAAAAGGCATTGCAGTCCGCACTTTCACCTACTCCACGTGAGCCGGGAACATCGGCTGTAATAGAGGCCTCCACTTCGCCTACATTGCACAAAAGCAGAAATGATCTGTCGAGACTGAAGGCGATGATCGCTGAGCTCAAGCAAGAGATAAAGAATGATATAAAGAAAAGTGAAAAAGCAAGTGAGAAGGCAAGTGAGAAGCTTCGGCAGGATAATAAAGACTTGGAGAAAAGCCCATATAATCACTTTGAGGTGGTGTTTAATGGTATGCTGTAAAAAAATTGAGGAGCACATTCAGGAGAATGCGTCTAAACTGAGCACACTTGCCGATCAGCGGGAGGATGTTAAGCAGACCTTCACGACTCAAATTGAAACAGCTGAAAATCTAGCATCCACCACTGATGGAAAAGCAACAGCTGCCAATTCTGAATGCAAAAAACAGACTTGCTGCTCTGGAAGATGGAAGCAGAAGGAATAATATTAGAATCGAAAGTCTACCTGAGAATCGTGAAAGTCCAAACCTGGTGAAATTCGCAGCTGAACTATTCTCTAAAATAATTGGAGATGACTTTAAATCAGATACCAAGATAGCAGCAACTTATCGCATACGCGGATCAAATACCTTTAGACCTAGGTCTTTTATTGTCCTCTTCGAGAGATTACTATATAAGCTAGATGTGATGGCATTCCTCAGACACAAGCAAGAGATTATATATGAAAATAACCACATTCCTATTTTCCCTGATTTCTCTCCTGCAACAGCTGTTAAATGTGCTGCATTCTACAATGTTAAACAGTGGTTACGGCAAGCCGATATCAGATACAGCCTCTTGTATTCTGCCAAACTGAACGTGGATGTTCCAGGCCAATACTACATCTTCTCCAGCAATGAGGAAGCAGAAAAGGAATTAAGAAAGCTGATCCTGACACTTTTCTGAAACAAAATAGTGAGTCGCATCCTGTCATGGCATGGCAAGGAGATATCACCTGCTGTCTGATCCACTTGTAATGATACGGGTATTATAATTATACATCCTTTTCATTACTTGGATGCTTTCTGTTTATGTTTTAATTACAGTTATAGACGCGTGTGTGGAAGAAATTAACCTTTTTTTCATTTTACTTCCCTAAACGAGACTGTTCAACATCATACCCTTGGTTTATTGTTATTGTTATTATTGCATTAGGCATTACTATGCTTATCCTGGACCACTTTCTAACACCATTCCCTAGGTTTATTATCTAAATAATTTAAGATTGCTGAAGATTATATTTTATTCTTATAGTATGTTAATGATTATATTTTAGGTATATAGTATTTAGACTATATTGGCAATAGTTATCTCTACTTTTTAATCCTCAAACGCTGCTGCGTGTAGGCTTGTTTTGCTTTGGATGTGTTCTGTCTCTAGGTATGTCAAAAGACCGGGACTTTGTGAAGTTGGGTCTAGCCTCATGTGGGGAGGCAAAAGGGGGCGGGATAAGGGGGCGAGAGAAAGAGAGAAGGCTATATCTAATCTATTCTTTTAATCCTTATAATTATAACTACTAATGTAACACTAGGCTGCATGGCAATAACTACTGGGAAATTAAGTTTAAAGCTGTCTCAGTTCCAGTTAAGACTATAAAATGACATCAAAAATTCAGAATCAATGTCTCCATGATGGGACAGTTAACTTTGTGAGCTGGAATGTTAAAGGCCTGAATCACGAATTAAAGAGAAAGAAAGTATTCTCTCACCTAACAGGTTTAAATGCTAAAATAGTATTTTTACAGGAGACCCACTTACTAAGCAAGGATCAGTTCCGGCTGCAAAAGGACTGGACTGGCCAAATGTTCCATTCTAGCTTTACAAAGAAAACTAGAGGTGTGGGAATTCTCATACATAGAACAGTCTCATTTGTAGCATCAGATGTAGTATTGATCCTGAAAGGGAGATATGTGATGGTCATGGGCAACTTATTTAACTGTAAAATGATTTTGATAAATGTTTATGCACCTAATGTTGATGATAAGGAATTTATACAAAATTTATTTGCATCCATTCCCAATGTGAACACTCATAAAATTATTATGGCTGGGGACTTTAATTGTGTTTTAAATCCACTCTTAGATAGGACTCCTGTCACAGGGGGACAACGTTTAACACTGCAAATATAATTACAAAGTTTATAACTGATCACAACTTATCAGACCCTGGAGGTTTTAAACCCAAACTCAAGAACATATTCTTTCTACTCACCAGTACATCATTGCTACTCAAGAATTGATTATTTCTTTATAGATAATAATTTCTTGCCTACGATTAAATCTTGCAAGTACAATGCTATTGTTATTTCTGACCATGCACCTCTGATCTTGGAGCTAAAGTCACTATGCCCCACACACTCACCTGCAGATGGCTCTTAACCCACTTCTATTAGCAGACAGAATTGTACAGAATTTATATCCAAACAAATCAGTTTCTTCCTAGAGACAAATACATCCTCAGAGGTTCTGCAGGAATACTCTGGGAAACTCTAAAGGCCTTCTTAAGAGGACAGATTATTTCATATCTTTCCCACAGAAATAAATTAGAAACCAAGAAAGTATCAGAGCTAAAAGCAAATTACTAGAATAGATGAAGAACATGCCAGGCTTCCAAGCGAGGCTCTACATAGGAAAAGGCAGGCTCTGCATTCAGAACTCAACCTCTTGACAACTAAAGAAACTGAACAACTAATTTATAAATCCAGACATCATTACTATGAACACAGAGAAAGCTAATAAGCTTTTAGCTCAACAAATCCACAAGCAAGAAGTTGCAATGCAATCCCAGTAATCACCAACATGAACGGAGATGAAATCATTGACCATAAAAATAATGCACACATTTAGAGACTACTATAAATCCTTATATTCTACTGAGTTTAAAGAAGACAACACAGAATCTAATGCATTTCTGGATACATTATAGATGCCACAAATAGATACTTTTAGTGCGGAGGAACTGATAAACCTCTGGCTTATCAGAATTACTAGATGCTATAAAGTCACTTCAGTATGGGAAAGCAGAAGGCCCTGATGGCTACCCTGCAGAATTTTATAAGAAATTCTCTGCTCAGCTAGCTCCCTCCTATTAGCAACATTTACAGAAGCTAGAGACAATTAAATTCTACCTCAAACTTTTGCCAAGCATTAATCACCGTCTTTCCTAAACAAAATAAGGACTTATTACAATGTGCATCATCAGACCAATTTCACTTTGAATAATGATGTTAAGATACTCTCAAAAATCATAGCTAGAAGGATGGAGAAAGTGCTGCCTTCGTAATATCACAAGATCAAACTGGATTTATCAAGGGCGACACTTATCTTCCAATCTTCAGCCTGTTTAATGTAATATACTCACCAACAAAGTCAAACACCCCAGAAATATTATTATCATTGGATGCAGAAAAAGCATTTGACATGATTGAATGGAAATACCTCTTTACTACATTAGAGAAATTTGGGTTTGGCCCAACATTTGTGCATGGATCAAACTACTGTATACCAATCCAGAAGCTTCAGTTTGTATTTACAACATTTGTTCAGACTACTTTAAACTAGAACGTGGTACCAGACAAGGATGCCCTTGTCACCACTGCTATTTGCAATGCCATTGAACCACTGGCAGTTCACTGTCGAAATGCTGATCAGATAAAGGGATTATCAGAGAAGGACTGGAACAGAAAATTTCTCTATATGCAGATGATATGGTACTGTATATATCAGACCCACAAAATTCTGTGCCTGCAGTCTTAACAGCACTCACAGAATTTCAAAAGATCTCTGGTCTCAGAATTAATCTGAATAAAAGTGTACTCTTTCCAGTGAATTCTCAAGCATATAATATTAGATTAGACACCCTACCTTTTATCATTGCAGATCAGTTTAAATACCTAGGGTAAACATCACAAGTAAACATAAAGCTCTTTATCAACAAAATTTCGCGTCTGTATGGAAAAAATTAAGTAAGACTTGCATAGATGGTCAACCCTTCATCTCACTCTAGCTGGAAGAATTAACACTGTTAAGATGAATATTCTTCCTAAGCTTCTTTTTTATTTCAAAACATTCCAATATACATCAATAAATCATTTTTAAGCAATTAGATTCAACAATAACCTCATTTATTTGGAACTCAAAACATCCACATATCCAAAGAGCGACCCTACAAAGACCTAAGGCAGAAGGTGGCATGGCTCTACCTAACTTTCAGTTTTATTACTGGGCAGCAAACATACAAGCTATAAAACCTGGACACAAATAGATGAACATACACAGGCTTGGTCTGCAATAGAAGTAAAATTCTGCAGTACTTCTTTATATTCCCTGCTTTGTGCCCCAATAAATGCAAGTTATCGCAATATACTAATAACCCAATTGTGCTTCACTCACTCAGAATATGGAACCAATGTAGAAAGCATTTTAAGATGGAGAAGCTTTTATCTGTGGCACCTCTGCAAGAGAACCACCTCTTTCAACCTCGCAAACATATGCAGTTTTAATATCTGGAAAAATTTGGGATTAAATTGCTTAGAGATCTTTATATAGACAACATCTTTGCATCCTATGAACAATTACATTCCAAATTTAACATTCCAGCTACACATTTCTTTCACTATCTTCAAATTAGGAACTTTGTTAAACAGAACCTGCCCGATTTTCCTCATCTTGCACCCTTCTCCATGCTGGAAAAATATTGCTCAATTTCAAGGACTTAGACACCATCTCTGCAATATATAAAATTATTTTACAGTTGCTGCCTTTCAAAGATCCAAGAGGACAATGGGAAAAAGATCTCTAATCAATATATCAGAAAAGGAATGGAAAGTCGCAATGCAGAGACTACACTTGAGCTCCATATGCACAAAGCATACAATTATTCAACTCAAAATTATATATCGAGCACATCTGTCTGCTAAAACTCTCCAAAATGTTTCCAGGGCAAGATCCAACCTGCAAACGCTGCAATCAAGTCCCAGCCTCAGTGGGTCACATGTTTTGGGCCTGCACCAAATTAACATCATTCTGGACCAAAATTTTAATTACCTTTCAGACAGCCTTGGTGTCACAATCCCTCCTAACCCATTAACAGCTGTGTTTGGGGTTCTTCCAGATGGGTTTAAAGTGGAGAAGGACAAACAAACTGTGATTGCATTTACTACACTTTTGGAACACAGTCTTATTTGCTAAACTGGAAGAATCCTAACTCTCCTCTTTTAAGTCAGTGGGAAACTGATGTTTTATACTATTTGAAATTGGAAAAAATCAAATACTCAGTTAGAGGATCTGTACAGAATTTTTTCAAAACTTGGCAGGATCTAATCAATAATATTTTAGAATAAGCTCTTAAAGCACAGAGGAAGCAATTATCTCCGCATTTCTTTTTCTTCTCCATCCATCTCTATTGCCTTATTAAACTCATCGATTTAGGTATGTTTACAAGCCTTAAGTTTAACCCCGTTGGCCATGCTCTCTCTCTCAGGGGTGGGTGTTGACTTGTTTTCAATCCTATTTTGTTGGTAAAATTGATCTATTTGTTTGGAATGATTACAATAAAATTAATAAAAAAAAAAAAAGAACTGATGAGATGAGACACCTAGAAGCTCTGTCTGCACAACGCTTTGAATATCTGAGTCCATGGTCACAAGACTGTAGGACACAGACATCAGAAAAGATTAGACACTAAAAGGTTAGAAAATATCAGGATCAGACCTCAAAAGCCTAGATCTGAATGACACATGGGAGATTTGAGAGTCCAAGTTTTTTTTTAAATTTCACACGTTTGAGATGAAATAGGATCAGACATTTGGATTGAAACTGTGTGGTGTCTAGGGGCAAGATTTCAATATAACAAAGCTGTATGATGCGGTGATCTAAGAGAATCAATGCACAGGGAATAAAATTGTGGACCAGTAAAGTTTCACATGGCAGTAGAGTTTCATATGGTCAGACTCAAAAACACGAGATCTACTTGATTTTCATAAGATCAAAATCCTACCATGGCAAGGCTTAAAATTACATAGATATGAGATGATCAGACTGCTGATAGAATGTGCTGCAGCGATTCTGAATTTTATTCCTCAGGTAAAATTGGATGACATTGAGAGTACAAGTTAAATTACAGCAAAGCAATAGGCCTGCACAGTCCAACAGGATCTGACTCTAAGAAACAGAATCCAAGAGGTTAAATTGAAGAAGGCCTTGCAAAGACTGAGAGGATTAGACTTTTGGAATATCACTATATGTTAGCAACATTTGAAAGGGTTAAAAGGAAAGGGAAGACTCTTGGTTACTAAACTTTTTAGTTTAAAGAGTCTCTTGGCTTATGAAACTGCTTGTTGACCCAGCCATTAAAAATAAAACTCTGCAGTTGATTCTCTCAACTTAGTTTTGAAATTCAAAGCTGATTTTTTATTTCTAATGTAGAGGGAAATATTAGACGAGGAGAAACACGCTTATGTGATAAGGAGCATGAAGTATCAGTTGTCCAGACATTAAGCTCTCCTAGGATTGTCTGGAAAGTAATTTACTTTACTGTCTCCTGGAGCTTAAGGCTTCATCCGATAGCAGATCCCACCCTGCTCAGGTGCAGCCCCTGAGTGCTGTACAGCTGATGCAGCCACTGAGCCACTCAGGCGACAGGGGTTTAACAATAACTATTAGTAATCTGCACAGAACGGCCTCGCCATGTGATCAAGGTATCACCCATTCAACTTGTCTGCTCACGCATGCTGAAGTGGATTAAAGGGCTAAGCCACTTCTGCTGCTTGCTGCATATTCAGAAAATTGCTGACTTTTCTGAAGAAAAAGTAATAAAAGTCTCATTACAGCCCACAACCATTTCTCTGCCTTTTAAAATTCTTGCTTCTACTATTCCTAAAAGAAAAACCTGGATAAGAAACTGCCAGCAGCTGGCACATACTCAGTACACCACAATGGCGAAACAAAGAGCAAAGTGTGTGTAAATGTGAAGCCAAAACACATTTTTTATTTAATACTTCTTATTGTTATCACAGAAAAGCTAAACTAAACAATGTTCACAAACAGCAGGTAAACAAAACCATCCATTTGACCATTACAGCTGGGTAATGCACTATAAACCCCTATGGTGCTCATAGGGGTCCTGTTTTACATCTTGAAACGACCTTCCTCTGTTGTGATTCCTGCCACAACAAGGCACAAAAAGATGGACAGGTCTAAAAATAAAACACACAAATTCAGCTAGGTCTGACTTCCTAGAATTGGTGTCACACCAGATAGCCTTGCCACAAACTCCAATGGTAAGTTTTTGGCTTGCACAGGCCCAAAAATGGGGCTAAGTCTTTTAAATATGAAAAGATCTAAAATTCACAACATGTCCAAGAATGAGGATGAGGGGGAACCCTTGAAACCTCCTTTTTCCAAAGGAAACAAAAGCAAAGTTTCTTTGTATTTGAAAAAAAAAATATCTAAAGAAAAAAGAAATAAGAAAAAAGTAAGACAGGAAAGAAGTAAAAAAGGCAAACAAATCCAAATCAGAATCCAATAAACAGTACCTTATAGAAAATGCAGGGATCTAAAGTGTGTTGATTAGGTTCACTTGGTATTTTCTACATCTTGAACACTATTTTCTAGGTCCTTCTATCACTGCTGTTATGAGAGTTGTCACTGGTGCTGCTTCCAGTGTTTCTAGGTGTGTGGCTTCTAGGGTTGTGACCCATGGGTAAACAGGATGCCTGGGGATTCCTTTTGTTATTCAATCTGTGGATATAAACCTCCTGAATATATTTAGAAAAGAAAAGAACCTTTTTGTTATTCTACTTCTAGCATGTTTTACTTGGTTTGACCTAATTGTCTTTTTTTCGACTTTAATTCTTGTCTCATATTAGGATATGGTAGCTAGGCTTATTTTTCTGTCTTTTGGTTTAATTTTTTATGTACTTCTCCCAGTCTAGCTCAGTAAATAAATCACCTCTCTGTTTCTTAGCAGGACAAAAAGCCAGTAAGTCAAACATGAAATGAAGATTAAAAAACAAACAATGAGAACAAAAACACAATCCTAAAGCTCCTGTGTATCTGAAGCTTCCCCTTAAATATTAGCTGGAGCCACCTCCCTTGATATATATAAAGGAGATAACTGATTACATACAGTACGTTAAATTCATAATGCAAAAAATACAAGTATTTCCTCTAGTGGGAGATAGCTCCTTGGTTAGAATAATTTCTTTTGCAATTGTGGCATCTTAAGTAACCAGAAACTATATAGTGTGAAAGACGGCCGGCAGTTCGTCCTGGCCGACACATCCAGGCTGCTAGATGGAGACTTCCCTGCAGCTTGGAGGTGCCCCGGATTCCCGCAGGGCACCTTGGGAGATGGAGTTCAGCTTCACAGCCCTGCTGGGTGCTGTGGGTGCTGCTGTGTGACGCTGCAGGGAGACAGAGGGATTTTTATTTTCCCTATAGCCCAGAAGTACTCCCAAGTCTCGGGTACAGAAGAACAGAAGTATGTCCGGGCTGGAGAAAAAAATATAAGTCTTTATCTGACCCGGAAGTGCTATTGAATCATGTGGACAGAAGGACAGGAGCACTTCCGGGTCATGGACTATTTAAAGGACTATGGGAAGCCCAGCTAGCTGAGCCAGAGTTGGGAGGGAGTATGACAGAGCTGCTGGGAGTGGAGGATTTGTTTATTTGTATTGGTTATTGATTATTGTTGGAGAATTGTGGCGTGTGGGGTGCTTTGTGAATTTTATTGAAGAAAAATATTAAAAGATTCTTCTTGGTGCTTCGCATCGCTCACCCCACATTAAGGAAGGAGGTACATGTCTCCCCATGGTTCTCCTGTGATTGCTTTTCAAGGCAAAGCCACGGTCCGGTCACAGCCAATAGCACCTCCTGGAGGAAGACGACCCTCGCGGGGTTGGATGCTGCGCCCCACTGTGCTTAGTTAAAGGTGGGGAACTGTGAGAGAAGGCTGGCAGTTCATCCGGGCTGATGCATCCAGGCCACTAGATGGAGACTTCCCTGCAGCTTAGAGGTGCCCCGGATTCCTGCATGGCACCATGGTAGATGGAGTTCAGCTTCACTGGGTGGCTTCGTTCACTCAGCTCCGGTTCATGGACTATTTAAAGGACTATGGGAAACCCAGCTAGCTGAGCTGGAGTTGGGAGGGAGTGTGACTGAACTGCTGGGAGTGGAGAATTTGTTTATTTGTATTGATTATTAATTATTGTTGGAGAATTGTGGCGTGTGCAGTGCTTTGTGCACTTTATTGAAGAAAAATATTAAAAGATTCTTCTTGGTGCTTTTACAAGTGTGTCCTGGTCATCTGTCTGGTGGGTTTCACGGGGCAACAGCAACCCCTAGTGTCCACAATAGATATAATATTAAAAGGCAATACCTCTCCCATAGTGATACAGCAGTAAGAAATCACATGAGAAAATAACAGCTTTCTTTAATGACTGTTTACATGACATTATAGATGAGGAAGCCATAGCAAGACATTTATCAAGGTGGGATCTCGAAGTATACAGTCTGTCATTTTTGTTGCTGCGATGGAAGGATTTTCAAGACGGATGACGATATCACCCATCTGTCCATTGGCTTCGAGGTGTTTGGCTGCTGTCCAAGTCTTTTACACTGTTTTCTCCATGTGCAGGTCCCCACTTAGGTAAATCATGCCATTCCAAACAAGGCAAGGAGAGGATTCAATTTCATCTCTAACATACTGAAATAGTACAATGCCCATTTTCATAGTTGTACCTTTCTGTCTTCGAATACTTGCGTAGCATTTCTAAATGCTGAGAGTCTCTGTGTGCTAAATCTGGCCTGTACATGTCAGTGGATTTATTAAATATTTTTTGTACAGAGCACAGTGACATTCAACTTATATTCTGATTACAAGAAGATAAGCATAATAACAACAAAAGCATAATATTACATAAGGACACAATGAAACCAAAAATACAATATACAAAGTTATATTAAAAAAACAAAAAGATTAAATTAAAAAAAACTTAAGGCAGGACAGCCACCCTGACTGAAATATTCCCTTAATATCTATCTGTGTCCTCAAGCGTCTGACAACCCCCTAACGTGAGTCTGTTTTATAGTGTTTCTTATTCTCAGTAATCTTTATTGGCCAAACCAGAAAACTGATTGCTGTCTCATTTGGTTCCTCACAATGTATTGTGTATTTGGTCCCTTATTGCTTAGCCCTTGAATAGTACCAATAACAGATTATATTTGCTATGTTACTCAAACTTGGCAGCTTTTCATGAAAATATTATTGCAGATTAAAATGCAAAGGGCACTTAATCATATTTGTGTGTCTTTTTAGTTATTTTTTGTTCATGTTCAAAGTTCATCTTTACTTGTTTGGTGGTCTTTGGTTTTATTGTGCTTTGAACTATTAAACATGCCCTGATAGTGTGTTATTATATCTCGTGTGTCTTAATTATGAATGCCTGTGACTTATGTCATTTTCCATACGTACTGTATATGGGGTACAGAGCTTCTACTTTTTAATGTTTTTCTAATGCTCAAACGCTGCACAATTTTCCTGACACAATGGAAAAAGCTGTATTTGTTTTCTTAATAGCAAAGTCACATTTTTAGGATCTGTCTGTGCAAACGTTGTGTAAAAGTTTTGATCCCCTATCAGTTGGATGTGGTTAGTCAACAAGTTTATTCACAAACGAACAGTTTGAAAATGGGAAACAGAGTAGCAAATGTTTGAAACTGCAAAATGAAGAATGAAAGAAATTAAACAGGCAGAGGACAACTTGATTGGATTTAATTTAATATTGAGACAACCAAAATTAAGTTTCAGAAGTAAACAGAATTTGAAATTTTGAAATTCATTAACATAACCATTATTTTGACACTGAATATGAAGTGAACTTCATTTATTTGATTTAAAATGCAAACAAATTGAATAAAAAAGGATGTTAAAAAGTGCATCTTGGCACCTGGTACTATAAAGTTAATAAAAAAAATCAGAGAATAAACAAACATCGAAATAAAATTAATTAAAAAAATAAAAATAAAAACATGCAAATCACCTAATACCCCATCAGAACCTATTTTCTCCAGATTATACCCATGTGATAATAATGTTCATATAAACTTTTAAATGATCTTATATTGGGAGACTACTCCTTATTCTTGTTATCTATGCCACTCCTTCTATGTCACCAGTCTTGGAACTTTATTGATAGTGTCTGGATTTTCTATTTTTGTGTCTCAGTTGCAGTGAAAAATGAATTCCACCTTATATTAGTTATATTAGTATTACATAGAATAAAGAATAAAAAACAAACTAAATATCAAAAATAATCCGAAATAACAGGAAATAATGAGCTAAATAACAAAACAAAAGTGTTTTTCTCATCCAAGTCTTTGCTTTGTATTGTCTTCTTGTGTTTTTAAAACACTCTGTGATGATGGTTTCCATTATAAGGTACACTGTGTGCTGATGGTTTCCATTATAAGGTACTCTGTAAAATAAAGACAGACATCCATCCATTATCCAACCCGCTATATCCTAACTACAGGGTCACGGGGGTCTGCTGGAGCCAATCCCAGCCAACACAGGGCACAAGGCAGGAAACAAACCCCGGGCAGGGCGCCAGCCCACCGCAGGGCACACACACACCCACACACCAAGCACACACAAGCACCTATCCTGCATGTGTTTGGCCTGTGGGAGGAAACCGGAGCACAGACCGCAGACATGGGGAGAACATGCAAACTCCACGCAGGGAGGACCCGGGAAGTGAACGCAGGTCTCCTTACTACGAGGCAGCAGCACTACCACTATGCCACCATACCGCCCTAATGACAGACACACCGAGATAGTTTTGTTAATGAATTCACATTCACCTTGTAGTGCAGCTTCCTGTCTTATGAAGATCTCTTCCACATGATTACTTTGGTTTGCACAGCATGCAGTCACATGGTGGACACCTCGGCATGCCATCATAAGATGTGAAAACCCTACCTCTTCATCTCCCAAATAGGAAGTGTGAAAAATAAAGTAAGACAGAAGCTCTACATGCATGAATACACTCTGTGGTCTTTTGAAATGTTTTGATTAGCTGAAACTGCATCAGGTAGCATGTCAGAGCCCAAAACACAACAGAGTTGATCTCCTTGCCTGAGTTTCTGCAGAGACAAACTCAATTCAGCATGGTGATTTCCTATAATGAAATAATGTAGGTCCAAACCACTATTGCTGTTACAGCTACACAAGTAGAATTAAAGAACAGTTTTGATACTGCGAAAATGTTATGACAGTGAGTAGTCGGCTTAGGTAAAAAAGAGGCATTATATTAAAGGGATCTAAACATGTATACGAATAGGCAGTTTAATGTACAATACATGCAATGAATACTTTAACATGTTGTACAGAAAAACAGACAGAACATAAAATATGAATATAATAGTACAAAACATATTATTCAGTGATCATGAAGGAAAAGTGTCCTTTGCATCTTTCAGTGTAGATTTGATATTGTGAGTCTGGGCTACCAGAGATTTATAAATCAAGGAGCCTGAAGCACTCAATCACCTTCATCAATGCTATCTATAAAACATACGTATCAAAAGTCAACAAAAAGTTTATCTCTTCAATAATATTGAGAGTAGCCATTTCAGATCATAAAAATCCTTTCATGTTATCTATTCCAACCTCACACTGCATCTTGCGCAGTGCACTTTTGTCATATCACCTATTTCCATATATTCAATCTCTTTTCGCTTTTACCTTTTCATCAATATTGCATTGAATTTTGATTCCATGTTTGGAATTGCATCGTGACAATGCAATGTACAACTGCCCGTGAGTGAATATCATTTCTTTCTCTCTATAAGAAATGTGTCTGACAATAGCATTCACACAAATGAGAAATGATTTCTCTCGTGGAATTTCACTTTCACCAAACAACAAATCTTTTAATTTTTGCGGATACACCTCTACATTGTGAAGAAACTCTACTTTCTTTTCCCTGATGTCAAAGGAATTATACGATCTAGATGTCTCTGACTTAAAGTTTAAATCCAAACAATATATTCAATATCTTTTCGCTGTTCCGTTATTTCACCGAGTAATAATTTCTGTTTGTTTACGGTAATTAGATCTTTACTATCCTATTTTTGAGACTTTCGAATTTTCATACTTCCATTATCTCTAACCTGCTCTCCATGAGAACCACGCCAATGTTTTTTGAATTCTTTGCAATGTTCTACTTTGCCATCTACTCTTTGATTTATTTTGCGGAATGTGAAGAAAAATCATGTCTCATCTCCTTCCAACCTTCCAAGATTCTTTTTTATAACAGAGAGATAATCAAACAACTTAATGCACAATACTTTGTCACACACGTGTGTTTAGTGGACAACTAAAGGGCCTGAATAGTAGTAGTTCCACGCCGGACCAGGGGGTGGCGAAGTGCACTAATTCTCTCTCTCGATATCTTGCAGACCTTGCTAGGGAAATCCTGCCCGGCTCTGGGGCAGCCAACAACGTCACTTCCAGTTCTGGTCCTGATGACATCACTTCCTATACTGGCCTTTAAAGCTGCCATCTTGTTTCTAGTGAATCAGTTCTGTTTTGGACTCATTTGTGTGAACATGTCTGTTCTCTTTCATCAATTTTGCAGCTGGAAAAAATTATATGGGTGGCTGCCCCAAACCTTCTCAATGTCTTTTGGTAATTTTTGTTACAACTTTTAATGCATTCGAGTACTGCCCTTGAGATTGTGTTGCAGAGTTTAGTACTGTTTGCTTAGCTTGTCTTCATTAATTTAGCTGTTTCAGAAATATTTAGAAATATTTTTGCCAAAATAAAGTGCAATGAGTGCAATGAACACAAAATCATTAAGTGTAGAAATCTACCTCTGTTCATCTGATTTCTCAGAGACCGGGGTTTACATGGCATTTTAGAAACCAGGTATCTGTGAATAAACAGGTTATTATAGTGCCTGTAAAAACACTACAGAAGCTATACTCATTTTGAAATGCTGGAAGTATAATGATTTTGGCTGAAATAATCTACCAAGAAACTGGTTTGGAATTTTTTGGCAAATGTTTGTGCACCAGGTAAAGCATAAATGATGTAGGACAGTATATACTGTCTATAAAATTAATCCCCTCCCTTTGGAAGTTTTCACATTTTATTGTTATAAAATGTTGAATCACAATGGATTTAATTTGGCCTTTTTGACACCGGTATACAAAGAAGACTCTTTAAAATCAAAGTGAAAACAGATCTCTGCAAACTGGCCTCAATTAATTACAAATATTAACAGCAAATAATTGATTGCATAATTATTGACCCCTTTAAGTCAATATTTAGTAGAAGACTCTTTGTCACCTATGGTAGCCTTGAGTCTGTGTGCCCTGGTCTGTTTCAGCTTTGTACATCCTTGCACTGTTCCCCAACTTTTCTTTGCAAACCTGATTAAGCTCTGTCATGGTGCATTGGGATTGTGGGTGCACAGCCTTTTTCAAGTCCAGCATCAAATTCACAATTGGATTAAGATCTGGACTCTGACTTATCCATTTTAGAATATTAACTTTATTGTTTAAGTCATTCAGTCATAGCTTTGGCTTTATGCTTAGGGCCTTTGTCTTGCTGGAAAATAAATCTCCCAAGGCACAGGTTTCTTGCAGACTATATCTGGTTTTCCTTCAGTATTTACTGGTATTTTGTTCCATTCATTTTACCCTCTAAACTCACAGGCATTCCAGGGCCTGCTGCAGAGAGGCCTTTTCACGGCACGATGCTGCCTCCAACATGTTTCAAGGTGAGGATGGCTCTGTGTTTGTTAACGTAAAGTGTTTATAAATAACATGCCATATGATAAACATGCCATTTAGTCTGATGGCCAAAAAGGTTCATTTCGATCTAATCAGGCCACAGAACATTCTTCTAGTTGACTTTGGAGTCTTTCATGTACTTTCTGCAATATTTTTATAAAAGTGTCTTTCTTTTTGCACCTCTCATATCACGCTGCAATTAGTGAATCAGTGGGTCAATATTTGTTGTTTACATAGTCTTCTCAATTTCAGTCTCTGCAACTTGTAACTTCATTAGTTCTCATAGGTTCTTGTTGGCCTCCCTCACTAGTCTTCTTCTAGCATTATCACTCAGTTTTTTGTGGACAGCCTGCTCTAGACAGATTTATAGACAGATCTGTGCCCTACTCTTTCCAGTTTTTAATGATGTACTTAACTGGAATTCAAAGGATATTCAGTGGCTTGGATACTTTCTTATATCTTTTCAATGGCTTTTACATCAAGTGTTTTTGAATGTTCTTTTATCTTCATTGTGTCGGTGAGGCCATATTACTGACTCACTACATGCTGGACTCCAGATTCTCAGTCAGTTACACTATAATCAATTGAAACCCCTTGACTACAGATAGGTGATCTCTATTGAACCAATTATGTGATTTATAAAACCAAATGGCTGCACCAGTGATGATTTACAAGTGGGCATGTCACACTGAAGGAGGTGAATACTTAGGCAATCAATTATTTTGTGTTTTGCATTTGGAAATAATTTAGCCCCTTTTACAGAGATCTGTTTTCACTTTGATATTAAAGAGTTTTTTTTCTGTCAGTGTGAAAAAGCAAAATGAAATCCAATGTGATTGAATGTTGTATAACAATGAAATGTGAAAATATTTAACTGGGTGAAAAGTTTATAGGCACTGTGAATGTTCTCAGCAGGACTAGATTATTATCTTTCAATCTACGTAATAAAATATCGAACTGATACATTTTACTAACAAAACAACACCTTTATATTTTGAAAGTCGTATGAGGGACACATAATTTTTCATTTAATACTAATTATAAGGCCAGAAATGAAACAAAAACAACCAAGTGCGAGATGTTGTTGCCTTATATGCTCTCCGTCAATTCTGCAATGATATCAATCCAAACTGTTTATTTTTTGTAACAGTTAATAAGATACCTAGAATACCTGTCACAGTTCTAGAGACACAGCACTCATTTGACCTTGTAGAAACAACATCAAATTAGAAATCTGAGCACACAGCCCCAAAAGGACTCTGCTCCATCAGGTATTCTAAAATCATCAACCTACTTACATACTACACTGCCTTGACCTTTCAGAAGCAATATGTAGTGGTAGACTTACATTTTGGGGCTCTGAAGCCTGAACTGTTATGGGGGCTCCTTCGCAACCACCAACAAGTTCTGGGTGACTACTGCAATCTTCTTCAATAGGGTTGTTCCATGACAGATCACCACATTTTATTTAATTTAACCACTGTATTTACAGTTTTTTTTAAAAAAAACCTTCTCATACAGCAGGCACCTAAACTAAACTGGCATAAGAAATGTATGCATTAAAATCAGCATTCCAGTTGCAGTCTCATCAGTGCATTATATAGCTTAACTTTAACGTCTCTTGACATGTACTCCACACATTGTGACATGGAACTTAATATCAAATTGAGCTTGATTTATACTTACCGTGAGAAGCAAGCATGCAGGAAGCACCGCAAAGTGTGCACATGGTGAGCAACCAAAACATATTTATACTTGCTGCGACCCATCAGAAACTTTTTGTGACTTTTTAAAAAGTTTACCAACACTTTTTCTCTCACGTTCAAAAGATGTGTGTTAAAATCATTGGTATAGTGGGTCTGTGCTTTTGTGTGACTTGCAAAGGGTGGCACCCATCCAGACTCATTCGATGCCTTGTTCATGACAATAGCAGGACAGGCTTTGACCCCCTTTACCCTGAACTGGATTGAGCAAGTTCAATTTCTCCTACGTCTCCAGTAGGGAGTGTCCTGTTTTGTAGAGTCCTAGAATACAGGGGAGTGGTGTGGTTACTAATCTTTGGTATAGTACATGTTGGTTTTAGTTTTACTCCCATTCTTCTTTAATTATTACAAAGCAAGAGATGAGTCATCCGATTGACACTGTCACATTCATTACGTCACCAGGAAGTGATGGTTTAAACATGACAGTGGCCCGTGTATAAGTAATCCCTCAGTTGGGTAAACATCGAACAGTTAGTTTCATTACAAGCAGGCCTATTGCTAGATTTCCTTTTGGTTTGGGGGTATTCTTGACTTTGATTTTTGCTTTGTCGCTGTGCTTTGTTTGCTTGGTTAACTTTGTGATCTTCAGGGGCCTCATGCATAACGCTGTGCGTAGAATTCGCACTATAACATGACATAAGCACAAAAGCCGAAATGTGCTTACACACAAAAAAATCCAGATGCATAAATCTATGCGTTCACCAACTTCCACATTGTTCCGCTACATAAATCCCAGTCAGCATGAAAATTAACGCACGTGCACACACCTGCTGCCCCACCCCATCTCCTCCCGGAATTACGCCTCTTTGAATAAGCAAATCAATATAAATAGTCCTTTCCCCCCTATAAGTTAGCAAGAGATAGAACCTTCTTACTATAACTGAGTAACAGTGTGATAATAAGCTCAGTTTGTTTAGAACAGGTCCCAGTAAAGAGGGACTTGAAAGACCCATTTTAAGCTTAGAAATGGGATAAGCATACAGTTTTCTGACCGTTTTGAAATGGTACAGAAATGTTAAGTAAGAAGTAACGATTTGAGATGTAACAAGATTAAGCTTATAACTGAACTTTTCTTAACATTAATTTTTCCTTTTTTGTTATTTTAATTTTCCTTTTTTTGTGTGAACTGTTTTTACTTCAAAACTTAACTAAACCTTCAAAAACCAAGATGTTTTGTCTGTGGAATCATTTCTGTGCGCCAGGCTTTTGTTGATTCCCATTTTTTGAGCTGAAGCTGCAGAACTTTGGTAATTTTGGGAAAACGCAGTTACATTTTCATCAGAAAACTTACTAAAGCCTGAACTGGAATCTACCATCAGAATGGAGGACACTTCTGCTCCAAAACTTGTTAATGAAGAAAAAGAACTGAATCATTCAGAAGGTACTGTGCTCTTATCTACTACCTTCGCATGATCGTAAATGAAGGCAAGGTCGCCGTACCTTGAGAAGATTTGAGAGACTGTGATATTATAAAAGACATTGTGGATGATCGGTTGTGCTTTTGCCTGAGTCATGGAAGCCTCGCTGTAAGGAAGTCGCCTGTTGTCAGTGTTCGACTGTGACATTTGTTGCTGTCAGGAAACATGCTGTCAGTTACTCGAGCTGCTGTCATGGCAACGTCTAAGCATCGCTCAAGTGAAGTCGGGAGTGATTTGAGTGCAGACTAAAAGCCAGAGAATGTAATTGGAGATCTTAAAGATCATATAAGTAGAAGGAAAGATCAGCTTTCCGTGCTTATGACTGAAATTGACAGCTTTAAAGATACTAAAGAAAATTTTATAGAAGTAGCGCAAATGCTTGGAATCTTTTGTGAGACACACAGTGAGATAGAGGATCTACATAAAAGGCTTCTATCCGAGTTAATTAAAAAAGGAGCGATTAAGAAACAGAAAATGATATTTGCGGAAAGCTCTAAGAAATGGAATGAATTTGCTGTCGCTACAACGGCATGGCTGAAAGACGCAAATAGACTGTTAGCACATAAAGCTGATGAACAACTAGTTAATCAGTTTGAAGAGATGCAATTACAAGAATGGGTTCGTTCAAAGTCAAAAACACAAAAGACATCTCAGTTAAAGCGTGCCCTTGATATTAAACTTGATTCTTTAGTTCAGAAAACCGCAGCCACATCATCACCTTCTACAGCAGTGCTGATTGAACAATCGACACTTGATAGAATCCTACAAAGGTTAGATGAACTAGAGTCTGAAAGGCAAATATGGTCACTAACTACCTCGGCACAGCCACAATTGTACGGACACGGTCTTATAGATTTATTAGCGCAGAATCAAGTTGAATGTCAAAGGGGCCAACTTGAATGTAGTAAAGCAATCACTGAAATGGCTAAATCGTTAACTGATCAAAAGACAACACCTGCTCCAGCACCCCCAGCTCCGCGTGGTGAAGTACCTCATAGGCACGTCCCCTTATTTTCAGGAGACCCATTATCTTATGCAGATCCTTTGATAATGCTATTGGGGATGTGCTACAAAATCCTCAAGATAAATTAGATTATTTAATCCAATTCACAAGAGGTCCTGCTCAGGATCTAGTTAAAGGCTGTGTGCGACTGCCATCGAGTCGGGGTTATGAAAAGGCCAGAAAGCAACTTGAAATTTATTTTGGTGATGAAGTATTCATAGCTGATGCATACGTGGAAAAGGCATTGAAGTGGCCTCAAATAAAACAAAATGATAGTGCAGCTCTGAGAGAATATGCATCCTTTCTTGATAGCTGTATAGACGCAATGACAAGTGCAGGAAGTCGAGATGCATTCAGTAACAACCCAAATATTTGTATAATAATCTCTAAGCTCCCATACACTTTACGAGATAAGTGGAGAAGCTGGGCTTTTAAATTTAAAGAAAAGGAAGGTAGAAGGGCAGGTATTGATGAATTAATTACCTTTCTACATCGCCAGGTGAGGATGATGATGGATCCTTTTTATGGAGATGTTACACAAGGTAACATGGAGAAAAAGGAAAAAACTGACAAAAGTAGGTCTCCTCAGAAGTACGGACAGAGATCAGGAAGTATTTTCACCACCAATATTTCTGATGTAGCAGAAAAGGAGACTCAAGAAATCTCTGTCAAAAATACTGTTAATGATACATGTGCATTTTGCAGTAACCAGCATATTCTCGCCGAATGTAAAAAATCAAAGAATTGCCACATAAAGAAAGAATAGACTTTTTAAAATCTAAAGGTTTATGTTTTTGCTGTCTCAAACAGGGTCATCTAAGTAAGAATTGTAAAGAGAGAATGAAATGTCAGACATGTTCTTTACAGCACCCAGATATCCTGCACATTCAAGGGGATAGTAGAGCAGTATTTAAAGCTACGGCTAGTGTGGCAACATCTACTGAGACGGAAACCGAGACTGGAACTTGTACCTTTATAGGGGCTGGAGAAGAATGTGCACTGCAAGTAGTTCCTGTTAAGGTAAAATCCAAGAAAAGCCAAAGGTCTTCACACAGGTCTCCATTCCAGTGAACAGAGAAAGCATTCCACTACAAGAAGATATCGATAAGTGGGCATATCTTAAGGAGGTACGTCTATCTTGTATTGACTCTGAAGTTGATCTTTTAATAGGAATCAACTATCCAGAAATCTTCAAGCAGTCACGATTCATACCTAGCCAAGGAGGTAAAATCCAAGAAAAGTGAAAGGTATGTAGAAACATATGCCTTTATAGACCTCGGCAGTACAGTAACAATTTGCACTGAAAGGCTCCAGAGACAACTGAGCCTCCAAGGGAAAAGGACGCAAGTATTCCTCAAAACTTTGAGTAATTACGATGATGATTCAAAAATGCTAACCCAATGTTCTGTTTTATCAGATTTACAAGTCTGTGGTCTCAATGATGTTGAATATATTGATTTGCCAAAGGTCTTCACACAGGTCTCCATCCAGTGAACAGAGAAAGTATTCCACTACAAGAAGATATCGATAAGTGGGCATATCTTAAAGAGGTACGTCTATCTCATATTGACTCTGATGTTGATCTTTTAATAGGAATTAACTATCCAGAAATCTTCAAGCAGTCACGATTCATACCTAGCCAAGGAGGTGGACCTCACTCTATGAAGACTGCACTTGGATGGGTAGTTGGTGGACCATACAAAGAGATAGATGACCTCGCAAAACAAAGTGGTAAGACGCCTAAACATTCAATCAATCGTGTCTCAATAACAGAAATTGAAGATATGCTGCTGCAACAGTATAACACAGATTTTCCAGAGCGCAACTGTGAAGAAAAAGAGAAAATGTCACAGGAAGACATCAAGTTCATGCGCATAGCTTCAGAATCTGCAAGACTGGTAGGTGGCCACTATTGTTTAAATTTGCCTTTGAAGGATGAATCACTTAAAATGCCAAATAACCGCTGCATTGCTGAACAGCGTGCTATTGGACTCAAAAGAAAATTTCCACGAAGACTATAAAGCCTTCATGAAAGACATTATAGACAATGGCTATGCTGTTAAAGTACCCAAAAAAAGCCTGAATTGCAATGAAGGCAGAGTGTGGTACATCCCACATCACGGTGTGTATCATCCAAAGAAAAATAAGATTCAGGTAGTCTTTGACTGCACTGCCACCTACCAAGGGATTTCACTTAATGAACAATTACTAAAAGGCCCTGACCTAACTAATTGGCGTCCTTACAAGATTCAGAAAGGAGCCAGTAGCCTCAATGGCAGACATTAAGTCAATGTTCTACCAAGTTAAGATACCAGACAAAGACACAGATCTTTTACGTTTTCTATGGTGGCTGAAGGTAATCTAAGTAAAGACCTAGAAGAATTCAAAATGACAGTACATCTTTTTGGTGCTACTTCTTCACCCAGTTGTGCTTCTTATGCTTTGCGTAGAACAGCCGAAGATGCCAGAGATACATTTCCTGAAGAAGCTGTTAACACCATTCTCAACAACTTCTACGTGGATGACTGTTTAAGGTCAGTGATGACAGAAGAACAAGCAATAAAGCTGGCAAAGGACCTCCAAGCTCTATGCCTCAAAGGGGGATTCCATTTGACTAAGTGGGTGAGTAACAACAGAGCAGTTTTATTGTCCATACCTGAAGAAGACAGAGCTCATGAACAAAAGGACTTAGATTTGAGCCAAAGTCTCCTTCCCCTGGGCATCCAGTGGTGCACAGAAACTGACAGTTTCAAATTTCAGATTAAGTTGCAAAACAAGCCCGCTACAAGGCATGGTATCCTGTCTGTTGTTAGCTCAGTTTATGATCCACTTGGTTTTCTAGCACTTGCGTTACTGCCAGCAAAGCTTATTCTAAGAGACTTATGTAAAGAGAAATGTGGGTGGGATGAAGAAGTAGAAGTCAAACACATTCAGAAATGGAAAAAATGGATGGATGATTTGAAGATACTTAGACTATAAAGTGAACAGATGCTTCAAACCTACTGGGTTTGGAACCATAAAGACAGCACAAATGCATCATTTTGCAGATGCCATGATGCAAGAACAAATCAAATGGATTTTTAATCCACCATCAGTCTCTCACCAAGGTGGAGTGTGGGAAAGACAAATCAGAAGCATAAGAAAGATTTTAAATTTAACACTAAACCAACAAACACTCAATGATGAAAACCTTCCTAAAATGATGTGTAGAGTGGAATCAATACTCAATAACAGACCCCTTACGAAGACATCAGATGATCCAAATGATTTGGAACCACTCACACCCAATCACTTGTTATTATTGAAGACAAAACCTGAAATACCACCTAAACTCATTTCAGAAAATTAACCATACCCAAGAAGACGCTGGAAACAAGTTCAATACATGGCCGATTTGATTTGGAAAAGATGGACAAAAGAGTATTTGTCAATACTTCAAAAACGTCAAAAATGGCTTGCACCAAGAAGAAATTTTGAACCAGGGGATGTTGTTCTAATTGTAGATAAAGCTACACCTCGCAATTCCTGGGTAATGGGTCGAGTAATCAAGACAATGCCAGATGCCAAAGGTGCAGTCAGAGGAGTTTGTTTGCAAACAAAAACCAGCACACTGGACAGACCCGTGAATAAACTGTGCCTGCTTCAAGAAACAGCCAATGTTTGAAATATGAAATTTTTAAAATGTTTGTTTGCAGTGTTATTGATAATGATCTGAAAAGAATAGTTAATATAAAAGTAATTGGCTCATATTGAAGTAAAGTATAGTAATTGTCTCCGCTCCTGCATAGTCAATTAGGGGCCGGAAATGTAAGAGCCAATCTTAGAAAGTTAAAGTTTTGAGTTAAACTCATATTAATGTTTGCTTAACTTGAATAGAATATAAATTCCTTTCATAGTCATAACTTATGGTATAGTCTTTTCCCCCTATAAGTTAACAAGAGATAGAACCTTCTTACTATAACTGAGTAACAGTGTGATAATAAGCTCAGTTTGTTTAGAATAGGTCCCAGTAAAGAGGGACTTGAAAGACCCATTTTAAGCTTAGAAATGGGATAAGCATACAGTTTTCTGACCGTTTTGAAATGGTTCAGAAATGTTAAGTAAGAAGTAACGATTTGAGATGTAATAAGATTAAGCTTATAACTGAACTTTTCTTAACATTAATTTTTCCTTTTTTTGTTATTTTAATTTTCCTTTTTTTTGTGTGAATTGTTTTACTTTAAAACTTAACTAAACTTTTAAAAACGAAGATATTTTGTCTGTGAAATCATTTCTGCGCGTCAGGCTTTTGTTGAATCCCATTTCTTGAGTTGAAGCTGCAGAACTTTGGTAATTTTGGGAAAACGCAGCTACAATCTGTATAATATAATAAACATATTGTGCTGCATTTCATCTTAAAAATGATATCGTCATCATATTTAAATACACGCTTTATAAAGTGGCTCAGGTTGTGCAATATTATACAGTAAATGTATTGCAAGTTTACAGTGAGGTAATTGTACTTATAAGTACAAACAGTTCTACAAGGAGCACTTGATGTACTGATTGAGTGCTTTTAGAGTCCTTGAGATGAAACTGTTTCTGAACCGTGAGGTCCATACAGGAAAGGCTCTGAAGCTTTTGTCATATGAGAGCAGTTCAATAGACAGCATGGCTGAGGAAGCGTGTGCTTGATGCTGTATACCGATAATTCTCTTTCCGATCAGCTGTTGTACAGCTGTGATTCACACTCAGATACAGTGATATAAATACTCCGAGTGGTACAGTGAGAGTAATATGGAAAAAGATGATCCAATGTGGCAACCCCTAACAGGAGCAGCTGAAAGAAGAAGAAGAAAAAGGTGCAGTGAGAGTAACAACGCTGAAGCAGCTATGGTATTTGGAATTGTTTTACCATTCTGTGGACCATTATATTGTTACAGGTTAATTACAATCAGATGCATTAAACTAACAAACAATATGTGCTTAATTTCAGTGCATTTATAAAGCCACGTCAGGGATATGGATATAAAAAAGAAAGGAAAACCACACAGGAACAGTAGCACAGAACTTGCGTATGACAGGGTATGAGCTACCGTGGAAATGTGCGTGGCTTTATGGCAAGTTTAGGTTTTATATGTACATCGCGATTTGAATGTGGAAACGTTCTTACGCAACAGTTTTGTGCGTACGCACCGTTTATACACGAGGCCCCTGGTTTTCACCGTGCCAACCATTTTGCCTTCCATTTCTTATCTCCTGGTCTTTTAGTTCACTTACCATAATTCCTGGAGACTCTGCCTTATTACACTCTTGTCTAGGCTATTCTTCCTTTTGCACTGATAGCAGCAACCCCTGATGTGAGAAATAGCTAGTCACAGAGCTCACAAATGAGCCCCGATTTACTGTTATGTCTGGGTATTAAAAGCAGACTCTTTGGAAATTAATGAGTTATTCACTCTCTGTGGTTCTTAATTTTTTCTGATTAACTCCTTGCTTGACTTTTCTCTCAGTTTTTGCCATGTTTGTTTAGTGTTGTTTTTTTCACTATGGAGTGATTTCTCCTTAAATTGTGAGTACATTATCTGTCAAGTATCTGTGCTTTTTTCATTCTTACTGATTTATTAACCTGTTCTCATTTTATTAGGGCAGATTGATGGCTCTGTGGCTAGGGGTCTGCGCTGGCAGTTGGAAGGTTGCAGGTTTGAATCCTGTAAATGCCAGAAATGACTCTGCTTTGTTTGTCATGGGTTAATCTGCATCCAGCCCTGCAAACAGGTCCTCCAACTTACAGGGAAAACCTGGGGGTTGTTGGCAGGATTAGCACTCCAGCCAAAAAAAAAAACTCACACTGTACCACTATGGTGTGGAGGTGTCATCTGTCTGCTGCACTTGGGTCCCAATCCAGGTGGTTCAGTGTGTGTTGGGTGCGGGAACACGCTGTCATGGCATGATCCCAACCTCTCTCTCTCTCATTTTATCCATGTCTTTCATTTGTCCCCAGATTGTCCATTAATTTTTTTTTTTTGAAAGCTGTGATTATCCTTTCATGTGGACCAGTGGGGGACTTCTCAGTACCCTGAAGCAGTAAATGAAAATTATAGGATATTGACAAACAAACCCTGGTGATGTAAGACTGTTGAAGTGGTGCTTAATTTAGGGCAAGTGTGAACATACTACAGTGGTTATGGGCTAGTCTAGTAAAACACTTTATTAATAGAACATATAACAGAAAGCTATGGGGCCTACCTAAATGATGGAGCCTTCAACAAATTAAAGATGAAGAGTCCTACATATAAAATGGTGCCTGGTTATTTATGTCCTTCATCAAGGACAGACACAGATAACTAAATTTGCAGTGTATGCAATCTGCAAAACAAATGGTATTTTACTTCCAGTGAAATTCATGCAATTGATACAAGATGAGAAGTGTTTAATGCCTATCTGCGAGTGTTTCCTGTATTAATACCACATGCGTTGTCTGGTATTTAGGAATTACATAAAGATTCATATTGTGCATATATATATATATATATAAACTGCTCAAAAAATTAAAGGAACACTTTGAAAACACATCAGATCTCAATGGGAAAAAGAAATCCTCCTGGATATCTATACTGATATAGACTGGGTAATGTGTTAGGAACGAAAGGATGCCACATCGTTTGATGGAAATGAAAATAATCAACCTACAGAGCCCTGAATTCAAAGACGCCCCAAAAATCAGAGTGAAAAAATTATGTGGCAGGCTAGTCCATTTTGCCAAAATTTAATTGCAGCAACTCAAAATTGTACGCAGCACTTTGTATGGCCCCTGTGTTCTTGTATACATGCCTGACAACATGGGTGCATGCTTCTAATGAGATGACAGATGGTGTTGTGGGGGATCTCCTCCCAGATCTGGACCAGGGCATCACTGAGCTCCTGGACAGTCTGAGGTGCAACCTGGTGGCATTGGATGGACCAAAACATAATGTCCCAAAGGTGTTCTATTGGATTTAGGTCAGGAAAGTGTGGTGGCCAGTCAATGGTATCAATTCCTTCATCCTCCAGGAACTGCCTGCATACTCTCACCACATGAGGCCAGGAATTGTCGTGCACCAGGAGCCACTGTACCAGCATAGGGTCTGACAATGGGTCCAAGGATTTCATCCTGATACCTAATGGCAGCCAAGGTGCTTTTGTCAAGCCTGTAGCGGTCTGTGTGACCCTCCATGGATATGCCTCCCCAGACAATCATTAACCCACCACCAAACTGCTCATGCTGAATGATGTTACAGGCAGCATAATGTTCTCCATGGCTTCTCCAGACCCTTTCACTTCTGTCACGTGCTCAGGGTGAACCTGCTCTCATCTGTAAAAAGCACAGGGCACCAGTGGTGCATCTGCCAATTCTGGTATTCTATGGCGAATGCCAATCGAGCTGCATGCTGCTGGGCAGTGAGCTCAGGGCCCATTAGAGGACATGGGGCCCTTGGGTCACCCTCATGAAGTCTTTCTGGTTGTTTGGTCAGAGACATTCACACCAGTGGCCTGCTGGAGGTTATTTTGTAGGGCTCTGGCAGTGCTCATCCTGTTCCTCCTTGCCCAAAGGAGCAGATACTGGTCCTGCTGATGGGTTATGGACCTTCTATGGCCCTCTCCAGCTCTCCTAGAGTAACTGCTTGTCTCCTAGAATCTCCTCCATGCCCTTGAGACTGTGCAGGGAGATACTGCAAACCTTCTGGCAATGACACGTATTGATGTGCCATCCTGGAGAAGTTGGACTACCTGTGCAACCTCTGTAGGGTCCAGGTATCGCCTCATGCTACCAGTAGTGACACTGACTAAAAAAACTGACTGAAAAATTTAAAGTTCTTTTGTTTTTATACGTGCCTCTGGTGTGAGTCGGTGTCAGGTCAGACGGCTATATAGTGCCTTGTTACAATATATATATAGTCAGAAAAATGACCAACAGACATCATAAAGGTTTGGGGCAGCCACCTGTATAATATGCCCTGGCTGCAAAAGGTTGTAATTGAAGAGAGTTGTGTACAAGACTGAATCCAAAACAGAACTGAATATTTGAATGTAAGATGGCGACTTTAAAGGCTGGTGGAGGAAGTGACGTCATAAATGCTGGAACTGGAAGTGACATCCTAGGGACTGGACGTGACATCATCACAGGCAAAGGGAAGTGACATCATAACATGCACTGTAACCGGAAGTGATGTCTTCAGTGGTGCCAGAGGAGACAAACAGCGCACCCTGCCACCCACTGGTCTAGCGTAGAATTACAATTACTAAAGCCCTTTAGCTGCCTCCTATTCGCACATGTGTGAATATATATATACAGTGGAACCTCGGTTCACGACCATAATTCGTTCCAAAACTCTGGTCGTAAACCAATTTGGTCGTGAACCAAAGCAATTTCCCCCATAGGATTGTATGTAAATACAATTAATCTGTTCCAGACCATACGAACTGTATGTAAATATATATTTTTTTTACGTTTGTAAGCACAAATATAGTTAATTAAACCATAGAATGCACAGCGTAATAGTAAACTAAATGTAAAATCATCGAATAACACTGAGAAAGCTTTGAACAACAGAGAAAACTAACACTGCAATAGTTCACGCTATAGCGCTACCAACCGCTGGCTAAAACCATTTTTTTTAATGAGTTTTAAGCACAGGGAAAAAAATGAACATTTGAAAAAATCTGTAATTTAATAAACCACCAAGAAAAATAACATTGTAACAATGCACGCTACGAACCGATCGCTGGAAACAGAAGTGAAAACAAAATCAAGACCAGTGCATTCTTTAATCGCCTTCCTACCTTAATGTGTCCAGCTCTCTCTCTTGCGCTGGCTGTGTGTCTGCATCTCTCTCTCGTGCTGCCTCTGTGTGTGTGTGTGTGTTGCTCTCTCTCGTGATGTCTGTGTGTGTATATAAATAAATTATACAGTACTAGGGGGCTCTGCCCCCTGCTTGCTTCGCTCGCCCACCCCTGGGTCTGGTTTACCGGATATACAATTTAAAGAGATTGTTATTTTCATGGGAATTGTTACATATGCATTATTTTCACTTTTACTTTAAAACTTTTGTAAAAACAATATTTTTCCTTTATTTCCGGCCCCAGGTGTGGTTAAATCTCTCTCTCTCGCAGAACGTATAACACTGCTCGCGTTGTGAAGGGGGGCTGAATGCACGCTAAGGAGATGCGGTCAGTCTAGTTGCTGTCTTGCTGCTGCTGGTGAGCTGCATGTTCTGCTTGTTGAGCTGCACATCAATCATTTAAAAGCCTGAACAGCAGCTGTCCTTTTGCCACTTCGTTTCTCTGTCGCTCGCATTGTGAAGTGGGGGGTGGGTTTTTGGCTTTGAACGCATGCTAAGGAGATGCAGTCAGATCCTTTGCTGGCGAGCTGCGTGTTCTGCTTGTCGCTTGTCATTGTTTTAAGAGCTGGGAGCACATAAAGTGTGTCTGCCAAAAGCATTCCAACAACCGCTAGGCTAGATGTCTGTGAACTTGTTTTAAATTGTTTGTAAGTAGGACGTGACGTGCAAAAGTCACTGTCTCACGGTTCTTGTTTCCTAAGGTTGTAATGTTATTATACATATGCTTCTTACGATATAAACGTTGTTGAAAATTTCTTAGGCATTTTATACATTTTTTTCGGAGTTTAGAAAATAAGAAACATTGTCATTTGGTTACTATCAAGATTCTAGGGTTATGTAAATTTAATTATTTTTGTTTATCATGACACCATTTTATTTTCTTATGGGTGTTGCCAATTTGAGCTTCCTTTTTCAACTCCTAGTTGCTGTGTGGTCCTCCGCCTAGTAAAGATATGAGGTGCCATACGTAATATAGCAGTAAGACTAAGGGCCTGAAATGAACAGTGCGTTTTAATTTGTAATTTTATATTACTTTTATGCAGACATCTCTTTTTATCTCTTTTTATCTATTCTTCTACTCTCTTTCCTCTTTCCATTGCATCTTTGTGACTTTAGACTTCAGAACATAAAATATTGTAAAACACCACGCAGTGCTACAAGTAATATTGCATCATGTAACATAATAAGCAAGTATGTCAGTAGTTTTTTTCTGCAGGCAGAAAATGTACTGGAATTCAATCAGTGACAATGAGAATCAAAATGAACAAAACTAAACACAGTACTATAAAATCCAACAGCTCCTAAAACTAGCCTTAAAAATGGAATTAAAAGCTGAATACCTTATTCAATTGAGGTCAAAAGGGAGTTTTACTTTGCAAACACAAATATATAAAAAAATAACAAATTGATCAAATGATAAATTACATGCATTTTATTTTATTTAAATAAAATGCAAATAGATAAATATATTTCTGTTGCTTTTGTAACATTTGCATAGTTTATTAAAGCAGACCTAATAACAATGGCTTCTGTCAAGACATATTGGCTATGCATTGTTTACTGAGAAAAGAAGTCTTGGGCCATCTTTGACCTTTAAAACATACAGATGATTAGCATGCTTCTAATGGTCTTGCATGTATGAGAGCTTTAGATAGATAGATAGATAGATAGATACTTTATTAATCACAGCAAGTTTGTAACATATGTAGAGGAAACATTTCCAGTGTTAGGTTTCAGACAAGTTTTCTTCCCTGGCTGATGTGTATTTTCTGTTTTATTGATATTCTGGTTAATTCTGAACCGTTATTTCTTATGTTTTTTTAATGTAATTACTGTTAGGTTTATTTATTATTTTGTATTAGGGTACTGTCTCTTTAAACATAAAGTCATTATGAAAAGTAAAAATAACAATAATGATAACATAAAATAAATCTGTTATTTTTTGCTATAAATTTGTTTTCTGTATGATTCTGATTATTTTGATTATTTTTATAGTCAAAATCGCTGAATTTGTGCAGCGTGAGGTGTGGCAGCAACGAGCCTCACCTGTCCTCAGAAAGCACTCTCCCTCACACATGGGGTTGATGCATGCAGTTGGTGTGTACCAGTTGCTGTCTCTCAGTATGTCGCCAATATAGTGTTTGCAGACACGTTTATTATATACCCTGACTCTACACAGTCTGGCTAATATCTTTAATGAACGTGTGTGACATGTCTAGTCTTACTGATTGGACATAAAACCACAGTGAGAATGCACAAGATAAGGCAGTAAATACCATGCCGTACTGAAGGGGTGGATGTGAGTCCAACAGGTGCTCATTGCTGCTATTCTTCTACGCCAAGGCTCTGGGCCCCAATAGGTTAGCGATATCAGAAAGTCAAATGCACTGCAGCAGTCCTTTTATCTTTATTTTTGGTTCTGACTGACTGCCAAAATGGAAGATTAAGACTTTTAAAACTAAAGGAAATTGAGGAGGACTTTTACAAGAAATGGATGGATATTTTTGGGGATAAAGATAGGCGCATGAACTTCATTTATAAATAAAGGTAAGACCACAAAAGGTTTTCAATTTTATAAAAAAAATGGGATCAGACTAAGAAAAAAAAATCCAACATTTAAAAACTAAATTTTGACCTTAAAAAATATTCTTTTGTTCTTCTTGTTATCCTTTTGTTGAACAGTCTGTATTAAAATTGATTAAAGCATCAGAATTAAAAGCTTTTAAAAACAACTAAATATTTCAATAAAGACCAAAATTGAAATCTGTTTTTTTTGTACATCTCTCTATGCTTTCATTTGTATTGAATGATTATGAATTGTGGAATTGTACCAGCAAATTTAGAACACATGGAGGGTGCAGAGCAAATGTGCTTTCTCCAGCTTTCTCTCTCTTTCACCACTATAAATGTAACGTTCTTTCTTAGCCAAATATACGCCTTACCTGTGAGTGTGTAAAGAATGCTGATGAGATATGAAACATAACCAGTAGTCAATGTGCATGCTGCCAAATGAATAGTGAATAAGCTACTCTTTTGGGTTCATATATTTGTAAATCTGATTCTGAAGGAGTCAGTGCCTGACCAGTCATGAACCTCAACGCACGTCACTGGCCTTTATACTGAGGACAGGGAGAAGGCCTTAAAAATGGGCCATTGAGTTTATGGAGTTTATTTATGAGTATTGCTTTCTTCCATATTTTCCGGTTTATTTGATTTTGGATTGTGGAAATTATTTGGCTTTTTTTAGACAAATCCTTGTTTTTGCCCTTTAGTGTCTTTTTTTCTATACTTGCTGTTTTCAATGTTTTGCAAATTAATTTTCAATTTATAAAGTCTCTTGGTTTGGATTGTTCCTTGCCAGGCATTTTGATATATTTTGGGACTTTCATTACATTTTGAACTTTCAAAGCCAGCTTCCAGTTTTGGGGTCTACTCAGGCCAAAGTCAGGGCAGTCTGGTGTAGGTCCGGGCCTGCTTAGTGGCTCTTATTGGAGGTCTCACACCCCTCTTGCTATGTTTTTGACACTGGCTTATAATATCCAAAAATTTTACACGACTCAGTTTATATATGTGTTGAGAAAACCTTTAAAGTCTGCCATTTTATGTAGAGGGCAATGCAGAATTATTGTTCAAAAATAATATATACAGTATATATGAAGTAGAGGTGAGATCAAGTGAGTACTTGGATTGTGGCAATGATTAATTGAAACAACAGGAGCTCTGCAGTTCTTAGAATTTAAATTCATATTGATTAACACATGTGATTAAGAATTCCACTTTACTCTATTCATGTGACCCTGCAAACCTACGACCAGAAGACACGACAAATTTGCCAGGCTCCCTGACCTCCTGTTAATGAGGGAAAAAATGGCCACTCTGATATCCCATACTGATTCACATGACCACATTCACTGTGAAGTAGTGACCATTTTGTTTGGCTTAAACAATGTAAGACTGACAGACAAACAATATATAACACCTGTGCAGGTGTCTGGCAATGCAGTGCTTAGCTTGCCTCTCAATGCAGTAGTGGCACAGCTTTCCAGCACCTCATTATCTGGAAAATGGCTGTGTTCAGAAAACACCGAGTTCTTCTGTTGCCACTCAGCTAAATACCAGGAATGACTAGACGGGACAAGGAAGAAGAATCAGTATGTATCTAACTGAACTGTTTTTCCATTATTTACAAAATTATTTACAACCATCCAAGTGTAGCAAAATAAATGCACATATAAATACACACTGAAATTGAATGAATCCATTTAAAACAAGAGAAAAATAATTAAAAATAAATCAATTTACACAAGGCTCCAGTGAATCAGAGGCAGTTATAATAAGTTCTTGCTTATTAGTGTCCAGAAAATCATGTGCACATTGCACAACAATCCAACCCAGCAGGCTGACTTTCCATCAATGTAAAATCCACACGCAGAAAAAAATCTGCAGTATGTTGTGCAATAATGCAGTCAGTTAGCAGTTTTCAATACAGTGAGATCTTGTTCAAGACTTTAAGCTTCACTTCACTCAAAATACACAATTATTTCTACTAGTAATTGTTAAAGTTTTTGAAGTATCATAGTTACAATTATTAGCAGCATAAAAAAACTAACTTAAATTATGTATGTACTTATTTTAAGCACACTTTTTTCTTTTCATTTTTACTAGAAGTAATGAAGTAAAAGTAATGCCATAATGAAAAGTAGCAACATCTCAGAAAAGGAGTGGAAAGTAGCAATGCACAGAATTCATTCGAGCTCCATATGCACAAAGCATAGAATTATTCAACCCAAAATGATATATCGAGCGCATCTCTAAGGTTGCACATTGCACATACTTTTGGTTTTCCTTTCTTTACAACACTCCTGGCACTGCATCATCAGCATCTCTGGACTGACTCTCTGGGAGCAGAACTGTTCTTCTTGGGCATTCATAGCAGGTAGCATTCCGATTGCTTAATACTTACATTGTAAATTCACTAAACATTTTCCTTTTCTTAATAGGCTATACACAGTCTAAATTGTACAGTCTAAAGCCATCTATTAAAGCTGGGTAGTGGCTTTGGTTAAAACTACTGCTAAATTATTTAGTGAGCATCTATGTCAGCGTGACACAGCTTGTTAGTAATGCTAGAAAGTCATTGCATTTTAGGCAGTATAACAGACTTTAAGGCCGATCACATTTACTACTGTAGCTAGTAAGCTACTTTGTTGTCACCTAGTGCTACTGAAGTCGTGAACTTACAATACAGTCTTGTAAAGTTAACAAATGACAGCTTTTCTCATCTGTTCTAAATAAAGCTGACATTTTCATACATTACTCTGCATCCTCCTCCAGCGCAAATTTTTTTAGCTTAATTAATGCTCTCTCAGCATCACCTTTCTTTCTCCTTTTGCCTTTGTTGTCCATTGTAAAATGGTTAAATGCAGAGATTTTGTTAAAAAATGGTTGGATGGATAGTTTCACGCACAGGATTGTACCATTGTGTTCACCACCTTTACCAGGATACCTGCACGTTTTAAAACTCCAGGGGAGGGGTTATCTTTTTATGGATTTAATTAATGCATGTTTATGTATTTATCAGAATTTAAAATAGTGTTCACTGCAGCTTGAGTGGCCCAGAAATGTCACAAGCCCACTGGAAAATCTCCCGGTGTTCCCAATTGCCACTCCAACACTGCGAATGACGCAGTATAGCAAACTGATGCACAGGGACCTACCCACCAAGGAGATTTTGGGTACGACCTATAATATTGCAGTTCCATTTTTGGGGTCCTCATCACAGGGGATATATAAGGTGCTATATATGTCATGGCACAAGGATGATGGGAATTCCAAACAACTAAACTTAGAAGTTTATATGATACCTAGCATGGCACTGGATGCTATGCTTTATTTCAACATTCATAGAAACATGTTATAACATAAATAGAAAGGTTCTCCAGAGATGTCTATAGGGTCCAACAGCAACTGTGCTGTGGCTCAACTTGATGGACAGGAACTTTGGAATATTTATTTCCAATTGAAGAGATTAGATGCTGAAAATGCAGCTATGCTATATTAGTCCTGGTACTGTATGTAACTAATTGTGAGAAAAATATTTCTCTAAGCCTCTTAGTGACAGGCATACCTGTTCAGCTATTTCAACAATTTTACAAGGCAATTATTTTAATTAGCATACTGTGCCACGTTTGAACAGAATGAATGGAAAAGCTCTGGTGTGAGACGGATGGAGAGCTGCTTACACACTTGAAGAAGTTTGCTGTCACCTGTCAGCACTTCAAAGCCTCCTTCATACGCATCGATGAACTTTAAAAGATTAACAGGGGAGATCTGCAAGTCCAAAAGTGCGTCACTGGGTCATTCTAAGAAAGCTGGCTACCTCACACTGCTAGTGGAAGAGGTGGTTTTTAGGGATTCAAGCCTGCGCCATTGACTGAGGAGTGACACAAAACCCTGGGACAAGTGACTTCATAAATAATTGGTTCATTGTAAAAAAAAAAAAGCAAGATTTGATATTTCTCAAAGCCACCTATAATTATCCTGCTTTAGCTTCTAATACAAATTGATCAACACCTAGACTTTGACATTGTTATCTTCATCTGTTTTTCTCCCTACTGATCAAAGCAATAAGCAACTTCTATTCATCTTTACTAAGTACTATGGAACTTCATTTGAGTAGATCAGTGGTCCAGTAGAATTTGGCATAATGATCTTTAAACCAAGGATTCTGTAGTGATGAAATAGAACTTTTAACTGATGTGCCAATGTGTTTCCCTGAGGAATGATTATACTTTTATATTTTACTTTTCTATCTATCTATCTATCTATCTATCTATCTATCTATCTATCTATCTATCTATCTATCTATCTATCTATCTATCTATCTATCTATCTATCTATCTATCTATCTATCAGTCTGGCACAACAGCACTAGGTGCAACAGAGTAACCATCCCAGTCCATTCTAAGCACCTCATGCACACACATATACACACACTCTGATTCACACTGTCAATTTAGACATTTTAACGCTACTTGTAATAGCTGGAAAGAAAAGTCAGCTTTATCTTTGCTCCTCTTGGTAACATACATTGTTCATTAAAATCATGTAAACAGATATAATAAGTGCAACAGTAAAGGAGTCCTAAGTTACTTGGTAAGTGGAAATTAAACAGAAGTGCATGTAGGACTCAAGCCAGGAATCACTTCTTTACGCAGAATCTTTGGAATCTGGAACAAACTACAGTCATGTAGCGGAAACAGAAACCTTGACAACCTTTAAAAAGTATCTGGATGAGATACTGGGACAGCTTAGCTATTAGCTGAAGAAGCAAGCTTGATGAACTGAGTGGTCTCCTCTTGTTTGTCAAGTTTCTTGTGTTCTAATGATCTGGCATGAATGTACCCTGTTAATGGACTTGCAGCGTGTAGAGTGTTGAATCCCTGTTTTATGTTTGATGTTGCTGGGATATATTCTCAATCCCTGGGAATGGATACTCCAGGTGAACAAAATGGAGAATATATTGTTTCTATGTAATCATTTCATTTCCTTTTCTGTTTATTAGCTTCATTTTGAACTTCTTTTACCGTAATTCTTTTTTATGTAATGTACTTGATTCATTCTCCTGTTATGCAAATACTAAAGTCTGGTTATTATTGTACAGGTCTGCAGAGACTCAGTGTGCCACCCTACACCCGTCTCTGCCTATTGGATGCTGGCACTGGGAGAGTCGTGTGAGGTCATCACACAAGAGCTGCCCAACACTCCCGATACAGTAGATCTTTTCAGGACTTCTCTGACCCCAACCGACAGAGCACTTGCTCTCCATTGGAGGGTTGTACTGTGCCATGTACCAGTTTATTATTATAGGCTGTCTGGGGACTTGGTTTTCCAAGTCACATGACCCTGAGACTGTGGGAAACAACTCGCGCCCTCCCCTGCTATGGGACTGACATGTGCCACTCAGGCTCAGCGGTCCATGTGTGTGGCCAGTAGTGGCTGTTATCTGTGCTTTTTGTGGCTCCTGCACTGACCTGCTTTAGAAATAATGGGAAAATAATAGTGTATACTGAACACAGAGCATTAATTTAACATCAAAAGATGTTTCCTCTAGTTCAGCCCAGCATGCTCTAAGTGGCAGGGAGGGATGGAGCAGGGGATGACATTAAACAGTTTAGAGATACTCATATGAACAGCCGCACAGAATTTGAATATTACCATTATTATAATTTACCACCCTGGGAACAGTTGGTGGAAAAAGGGGAAACCCTGTGAAATATTAAAACAACTAAGAAATGCTTGTGAAGTGCTGACAACATGGATAATGATAGAATAAGAACATGAACAATGGTTTAAAGAAGCTTTTGAAGCATTATAAAACATGTGCAAAGTATGCTGAGGAGTGTAAGCGACACTGGCATTCACATAGAAGCAGAGAATATATAAACTATAAAGGAGCTAAAAAAATTACAACTGTATAAAGATACTCATTAGGATGTTGAAAACATACAGCTTTAACAAATTAGCCCGTTTGTAGAAGAGGCACCCACCAACTATGGTGCCTATAAAAATGATTCACCCCTTGGAAGTTTTATCATTTTATTATTATATAACATCACAATGGATTTAATTGTTTTTTTTTCCACTAGGATATCCCTGTGTTTTGCTTTAGTCATTTAACCCTTTACACTTACAAGCCTTTCAGGGCCTGCTGTGGAGAAGGTGGTGCTGCCACCACCATGCGTCAAGGTGGGGATGGTGTGTTTTTAATAATGTGCAGAGTTTAAACAAAGTATTTAGACTAAAGGCCCAAAACACTAAATGTTGTACTCATAAGACTTAGAATGTTCTTCCAGCTGAGTCTTCAATGTACCTTCTGGCAAACTCTAGCTGAGATGTTGTCCATTTTTGTAACAGTGGCTTGCTCTTTGCCACTCTCTAGTAAAGCTGCAACTGGCGAAACACCCGAATAACAGTTGTTGCCTGCACATTCTCCCCAATCTCCTCCAATGCAGCTTGCAACTCCTTCAAAGATTTCACATTGAAGGTCTTTTGGTGGCCTCTCTCATTAGTGTTCTTCTTGCACGATCACTCGGTTTTTGTGGAAAGTCTGCTCTAGGCAGATATGTAGCTTTGTCATACTCTTAAGGATTCTTAAGAATTCATTTAATTGGTCCCCAACTGTTATTCAGTGACTTTAATATTTTCTTGCCTCCAGCACTTGACTTGTGCTTTTTACTCACTTTTCATGGAATTGCTTGGAGTGTTCTTTTGTCTTCAGTGTATAAGTTAAGTCATGTTACTGCCTCACCACAAGTTGGAGCTGCCATATACAGGAGCACTTATTTGACAATCAATTGAAATAACTTGACTACAGACAGGAATCTCCTTGGAACTAATGATGTGATTGCTAAAACCAATTGTCTGCACAAATGATGCTTTAGATGTGTTATATTAAAAGGGGTAAATATTTATGTGGTCAATTATTTAGTGTTTTATACAATTTATAATACAATGCGATTTATTTTTGCATAACCCAAAATCATGCAAGGAGTGCCGCAATGGGCTTTGACAGGCCCTGCCTTTTGACAGCCCCCTAGTCTTGACTCTCTAAGAAGACAAGAAAAATTTCCCCCAAAAAAAACCCTGTAGGGGAAAAAATGGAAGAAACCTTGGGAAAGGCAGTTAAAAAAAACACCTTTTTCCAGGTAAGTTGGGTGTGTAGTGGGTGTCAAAAAAAAAGGGGGTAAATACTATACAACACACAGAACAGAACACAAGTAATCCACAATACAATACAATAGTGCAATAGAAATATTACAAGTACAGAGAAGAATTCAACATTAGATGATATCACATAACAGGATTCAGATTTGTTCAGAGTCCTGGAGTCCTCGGCCATCAAGCTGCCTCCCTCCTATTGGCCATTCCATAGCTGAGTCAGCGCTGGGCCAGCCAATCTGATGAAAGGAATCCTCTACCCAATGATTCCTGCGATCCTCCATCAGAGAAGACTTTACCTTATGCAGACAAAACAACTTGGCAGTAGGGCATTTGACTACCGAGCAGAGAAACAGAATAGATGAGGGTTAGTATCCAATTATAACTATTATGTTACTTATGTTTTAGTGCTAATGACTAACAACAGAGATCCAGTATGTACAGTTAATCAGCAGCTCTAGTCAGGATATGCTAAACTGAAGTAGTGAGTCTTCAGTTGGGATTTAAAAGCTGAGACCGAAGGGGCATCTCTTATAGTAGCAGGCAGACCATTCCACAGTTTAGGGGCCCTGTAACTAAAAGCACGACCTCCCACTGTTATTTTATTAATCTTTGGAATCATAAGCATACCGTCATCTTGACATCTTAATGTGTTTTCTGGTTTGTACTTAAAGATAAGTTCAGACAAGTAAGGTGGACCTTGGCCATTTAATGCTTTATATGTTAAAAGAAGGATTTTCAAATCTGCCCAAAACTTAACCGGGAGCCAGTGTAAGGATTTAAGAACTGGAGTTATGTGTTCATATTTTCTTGTAATAATTCTTGCAGCAACATTTTGGATTAACTGAAAGCTGTATAAAGAACAGTTTGAACATCCAGTGAACACCACATTGCAGTAGTCAATCCTACTAGAAATAAATGCATGAATTAATTTCTAAGATTCCCACTTATTTAGAAAATGCTTTAATTTCCCAACATTTTTAAGATGGAAGAAACATGATTTGGACAACTTTGTAATGTACACTTTAAATCACATACTTGAGTCAAAGATAACGCCTAGATTGTGGGCTGATTCAATAAAATTAATTGTGATTCCAACAGAGTTAAATAATGACAAAATATTGTTGTGATCAGCATCATTCCCTCCAATAATTAACATCTCTGTTTTATCTGTGTTTTAAAGACAAGTAGTTCTCAGCCATCCACTCCTTTAATTTGCTAACACAACTAATTAAAAACAGCATTGGAGAAACTTAATTTGGTCTAAAAGAAAGGTATAACTGGGTGTCATCTGTAAATGAGTGAAAATTAACATTATGTTTTCTAATGTTTTATATTTGTAAATGTGGACTATTTTGCAGAGATATGTTTTCACTTTAAAATTAAATTAAATTTTTGCTGATTAGTGTCAGATAAAATAGCATTTTAAATAAACAAAGATCTAGGTCACCTTTATATATTAATACAAAGATGGACTTCTTTAATTACAGCAAGCTTGAGGGAGCTCCATCACATTCTCAATAATAAGACTGAGGAATATAACAAAGTAATAAACTTAAGTAAGGTTTATTTGCATAACAGAGTTAAGAAGCACATTAGTTTGCAATTAATTAGTATACTGATTAAAAGTGCAATCTTCAGCACACCTAAATCTTGCCTATGTCTAAAGGTCCCAAAATAGTTAAACTTATTAAAATCCTTTGGCACATATCTATATCAAAAGAGAAACTTGTTATATACAATATAAATTCGTACTAAGAACACAATAAAAAGTATTTCTTCAGTATCTCATCATTCCCTTGGAAGTGTGCTGGATACAAATGGTACACAACGTCTTAGTTAAATAAGGAGTCACAGTTAGAAGCACTTTACAAATTTATACAAAACGTTGTACCCTCACAAGCAGCGTTAAAAAAAGCCAAATTAAATCCATTGTGTTTCAGTGTTGTATAACAAAAAATATGTAAAGTCTTACATGTGGGTGATTACATTTTCTGGCACTGTAAGAAACATGACTTCCTGAGGAACTTAAAACAAGAAGACATAAAAATTCAACACACTGCCCCATGCAAAGCCATGAAACTTTCTATATATATTAGATAGCTGGCCATATAATTTGGGGAGGCTAACTGGGCAGGTGCTTGGTTCCTGTGCAGATTTTCATTCCAACTAGATGTCTCCTTCCTTCCTGTAATGAACCACTCTCATTACTTGGTGACTGATCTCTATTTTAATCAATCAGAAGTTATTTAATATAACACCTTTTAACAGCATACACCTTCTCAGTGGGCAATACAGAAAACAAGATTATAGACCCACTTGAATTGAACAGTATGATAATAACTCCACAGCAAATACAAAAATGCAGCACTGACAAATCATCAGTGGGGACTGATGACAAGATGGTTGATCTAACTTGTTTCTGTCTCATCTCTTTGTGAGGCTGTCAGCTCCAAGTGCTAGTGATGCAGTGTGGTTCAGATAGGAGAAGCACAATAAATGTTCTCACCTAGGCTCATACTTTAACTGGTAGAGCAGGAGAACAATGAAGTAAACACTGTCACTCTAAAGAATCAACTTTATTCAAGCAGAGGTGACCTTCTGAAAGAGCATTTCAGAAAAATGGTCAAACACATGCACATTTATAAAACAAAAGATGACCCCCTGTCTAGACTGTGAGTATTGAGTATTCCATCGACAGAAGGATTACTTAGGACTGATAAATGTTTCTTGACATATAATAAGGAATCAGGAGTAATGTAATGCACTTGCATTCCATGGTACGTTTACATGACAAGCCTGTTTTACACAGTCAGAGACCTGCATGTTCCTTTTGGTGGGCAGTGGCTCAAAAAGGGAAGAAAGGGGAATTTTATGAGATAGAATTTAATACATTTTAATCCTGGACACAAATTTATATAAGTTTATACTTTTATTTCTATGTTTTTAGTTTCACTGAAAATGTGGGTGTAATATTAGATGCATTATAATATTCACAACTTTGGCAAGAAATCTGTCCATGACTGCTTATTAAGTCATATTATCAGAAAACATGCTACTCGACCACTACTGCCCATATATTTCTTTTCCGTAGTATAACGCATCTTAACTAAATAAAATAGCAAATAGCAGTATTCCTGTCTAATTAAATGAACTACCTCATGACTTTCACTTTGTATATAGATAGATAGATAGATAGATAGATAGATAGATAGATAGATAGATAGATAGATAGATAGATAGATAGATAGATAGATAGATAGACAGATACATTATAGTCTGAACACATAACAGAATCATGAAAAAGGAAGAAAATGAATGCAGGCATATTTCTATTAATATAAAGGAGCCCCAGTAGTGTTGCTTGACACAATTCTGCTGAATAATTTGTTTCCTGAAAGTACTCAGTGTTATTTTTATCAAATCATTTTACAATTATGCCACTATGTTACTATATGAACTTTAGCAAATATGTCTATTAATTTGTGTGTGGTTATCAATAATGGAAAGAGAAAACATAATTAGTAACACCAAACCACTTCACTCCTTAATATGAACAAGCACTTTTATAATCTTGTCAGGTTCCTAGAGTTTTTCATCAGCTTTTGTGTCTCATGTACCAAAGAAAACAATAAAACACTCCAGAATTAAGCCAATGATAGAATACTTTTGCATGGACTGTGACATGCCAGAATTCCAAAACACAGATGATGACAAGGTAAGCTGTCAAGATATGAATATACTTTGCAAACAGCTCTGTATATTTTCTAAAGTTGTCATTATTCCCAGAATCATTTAATACATGCAGTAATGTTGCATGTATTAGACTCCTGAGTACAGCCCTGTTGTTTCTCTCCAATGTGTTTTGCCACTTGATGTTAGACATCCTCAATATGTGCCACTTTCACCCTGCCAAGTATTTTCAGTAATGCACATGCAGGAGTACTTTAAAGTAAGTAAGTTTCATACAGCGCTACTTAACTAGAACTATTTGCAATGGTGAGATTCACATGGCCATTAACCATACACTCCCTATTATACAACTACAATACAACTCCCAAAGTTTTTTACAGGCCCAATCAAAGTTTATCTTTGTCTTCTTCTTTTTCTTTTGGCTACTCCCATTAGGGTTCACCACAGAGGATCATCTTTTTCCATATCTTTCTCTCCCCTGCATCTAGCTTTGTTACACCCACCACCTTCATGTCCTCTCTCACCACATCCATAAACCTTCTCTTAGGCCTTCATCTTTTCCTCCTACCTAGCAGCTCCATTCTTAACATCCTCCTCCCAATATACCCAGAATTTCTCCTCTACACATGTCCAAAACAATACAATCTCACCTCTCTGACTTTGTCTTCCAACTGTACAACCTGAGCTGACCCCATAATGTACTCATTTCTAATCCTGTCCATCCTTGTCACACCCAGTGCAAATCTTAACAGCTTTAACTCTGCCACCTCCTGCTCTGTGTTGTGTTTCTTGGTCAGTGCCACTGTCTCCAACCTATATAACATAGCTGGTCTCACTACTGTCTTCTAGACTTTCCCTTTCACTCTTGCTGGTACCTGTCTGTCACAAATCACTCCTGACACTCTTCTCCACCCACTCCACCCTGCCTGCACTTTCTTTTTCACCTCTTTTCGACTTTCCCTTTTACTCTATACTGTTGATCCCAAGTATTTAAACTCATCCTCAACATTCCTGTGACCTCCCTGTCTCATTCACACACATGTATTCTGTCTTGTTCCTACTGACCTTTATTCCTCTCCTCTCTTGAGAATATCTACACCTCTCAAAGGTCTCCTCGACCTACTCCCTACTCTTGCTACAGATGACAATGTCAAAAGCAAACATTATAGTCCATGGAGACTACTGTCTAATCTTGTCTGTCAACCTGTCCATCACTATTAAAAATAAGAAAGGGCTCAGAGCCAATCCCTAATGTAATCCAACCTCTATCTTGAATGCTTCTGTCACTTGTACTCCAGACCTTACCACTGTCACACTTCCCTCTTACATACTTTTATGCCACTCCTGACTTCCTCATACTGTACCATGACTCCTCTCTAGGCACCCTGTCATATGCTTTCCCTAAGCCCACAAAGACACAGTGCAACTCCTTCTGGTCTTCTCTATACTTTTCCTTCAACACACTCAGAGCAAAAAAGGCATCTGCAGTGCTCTTTCCCCACATGAAACCATACTGCTGCTCTCTAATCATCACCTCACTTCTTAACCCAGCTTCCACTACTCTTTCCCATACCTTCATGCTGTGGCTGATCGATTTTATCCCTCTGTAGTTACTACAGTTGTACACATCTCCCTTATTCTTAAAAATTAGTAGCATCTGGACCAACAGCCTTCCCATTCTTCATACTCTTTATTGCTGTCCTTACTTCCTTTTTGCTAATCTGTTGCACTACCTGATTCAGTATTTCCCCATCACCCAACCTTCTCTCTCTCTCATTTTCTTCTTTCATCTGCCTCTCAAAGTACTTTTTCCAGCTGCTCAACACACTCTCCTCACTTGTGAGTATATTTCCTAACCTGCTGCACATCTGTCCCAGCTCGGTTCCCACTTTCTAGCCAATCAGTACAAGTCCTTTTCTCCCTTCTTAGTGTCCATCCTCTTATACAACTCATCATACGCTTTTTCTTTAGCCTTCGCCACCTTTCTCTTCACCTTACGCCTTATCTCCTTGTATTCTTGTCTACTTTCTGCATCTCTCTGACTATCCCACTTCTTCTTCAACCTCTTCCTCTGTATACTCTCATGTACTTCCCCATTTCACCACCATGTTTCCTTATCCTCCTTCCGCTATCCAGATGCCACATGAAGCACCCCTCTTTATGTCACCCTTACTTCTTCTGCTGCAATTGCCCAGCTGTCTGGTAACTCTTCACTGCACCCCAGTGATTGTCTTACCTCCTCCCTAATCTCAACCTTGCAGTCTTCCTTTTTCAGCTTCCACCATTTGATTCTTGGATCTGTCCTCACTGTCCTCCACTTCTTGATATCCAACATTATCCTACAGACCACCATCCTATACTGCCTAACTGCCTTTCCCCTGCCACCACTTTGCAGTCTCCAATCTCCTTCAGACTGACCCTCCTACATATGATATAATCTACTTGTGTACATCTTCCTCCACTCTTGTACGTCACCCTGTGTTCTTCCCGCTTCTTAAAATAAGTATTCACCACAGCCACGTCTGCCCTTTTCCAAAAATACACCACCATATGACCTTCTGCATTTTTGCTTCTTGACACCGTACTTATCTCATCACCTCATTTCCTCTGTTCCTTTCACCAACATGTCCATTGAAATCCACTCCAATCACCATTCTCTCTCCTTGGGTACACTGTCCACCACTTTATCCAACTCACTCCAGAAGTCTTCTTTCTCATCCATCACACAACCAACTTGTGGGGCATATGCACTAAGAACATTTTTAACCTACAAAACACTCTCGACATACTGTTCCTTCAGGATAACCCCTACCCCATTTCTCCTCCCATCCACACCATGTAGAACAATTTGAATCTGCCTTTGATACACCTGGCATTACTCCCTTTCCATCTGGTCTCTTGCATGCACAATAATATAACCTCCCTTCTTTCCTTCATATCAGCTAACTCTCTCCCTGTATCAGTCATACTGCCAACATTCAAAGTTCTTACCCTCACTTCCACTCTCTTTACACTCTCTTGTCCCTCTGCCGCTGGACATGCTTCCACCTCTTCTTCAGCCAAAAGTAGCCCAATTTCCGTCAGCACCCTGTTGGCTAACAGTACTGGTGGCGATGGTTGTTAACCAGGGCCTTGACTGATCCAGTATAGAAATCTGTATTGTTGTCCGCATATTGATCTGGAAAAATGTCCTTCCTGGCATAACCCTCCGGCTTGGGACTGGCACAAAGAAACACACTGGTTTGTGCATCCCCTGTGGCTGGGTTGCCCTATCAAAGTTTATAAGGCAGCAAAAACGGTCCTTGGCCATATGATTCAGCTAGCACATCCCTGCTCCATCAGCATGTCTGCCCATACTGTCATGGTGTTATAATCAGTAAGCCAGTTGATATCTTTATGTGCTACAAGTAAAGGATGTTATTGTTTTTCAATTGTTCTTAACCAGATTTTCGGCATTGGTCTATTTTCCTGTTTCATTTTCTGCTTCTCTCTCTATCTTCAAAACTGACAGAGTAAGATTTCTCCAAACACTGGTCCACAGTAGTTGCATTTCCCACCTGGCCTTTGCTCATACAAATCCATTGAAGCTGTGGGTATCCATGCTTCAATAGAAATAACTGCCTACAGTTGATAAGCAAGTCATAACTTCTCTTCTGTCACTATGAACACTTATTAAAACAAAAAAAAAAACAAACAAAAAAACATTCCCCAGTACAGTGATGCCCCTGTTAATGACCACACTTTATTTTGATGGATAGTAAAGAGTAGACTGCCTAAACTTTAACAAGACCTATCACTCTTCTTAAAATGAAAAGAAAAAACCACATGTCCCTAGCAGGAGAAAAGAGAACAGGCCAATGGGGGGAAAGGGGCAGAGCCTTGAGCCACTAAAGTCACCCTTTTGTGCACATCCCTACCGTCAAATCATTCAATTACAGAAACAAATATTTTATTTGTCCATGTGATCCTCCCCAGTGGTGTGCTGGATGTCGCCAAGCACGTGGGGGACCCTCAGGTCCCAAAGGATCCCCTCATCAGACATAAACAAAGGCAGCCTTAAAAATATATATCTCATTCCTGAAAACAAACAAAAAGTTTGTGCAATTCATTAGGTAAACAAAACAGTAATAAGCCAATATGTTGTGTTGCGTGATGCTAAAGGGAACAGTCGGGTTGAGGGGTGGGCGCAGTAATATCTGAATTTTATTTTACATATTCAATACACTTTTTATTATGTTTAGTAGTTATGATCCAGTTGATTGTGTCCTAATTTGGTCTGTTTAATTTGTTTAATTATTATTGTCATTTTTGTTCTTTCAGATTATTATTGCTTTTAATAGATGGCACCATGTTGTTCATAAACCAATTATACAACCTTGTGTTTGATTTTTAATACCAAAACAAGGCTACATTAACACTGTAGCTTCATTCTATTTTTTTTACTCATGCGTGATATTATTTTTGGAGAAGTGTGATTAGCAAAAATAACATGGAATCAGAACTTTGCAGTAAAGATGTACACTGCTCTCATAATGACTATTTTGCATCAGGATCTGTCCCATTGCTTTCACTAGTCCTGTCTTCTGTCCTTTGAGCCACTTGTTTTTATGTACAGAACACTAGCAGAGGTAAATGTGCACAAGCCAACAGTTCTGATCTTTGCTTTCTTGTTTCTGCTTCTTGTGAATTTGAAGATGTTCTACACTTAAAATATAGTAGAGCGGTGACTAGCATTTGTCTGACAAAATTGCTTTATTCATTTTGCACATGTTCGGTAGACATCTCTACTCTTATCAGGTTTGGATCAGTCGCAAAATTAAGTTGAGCAGTCAAAAAAAAAAGAAAAAAATCAGATGCAAGGCTAAAACTAGGATACAGTCATGTCACCTTGAGATGCAATGTGAAAACAGCCTTATAAGCCTGTCGATTCTTCAGAAAATGACTGTTTTATGCTTAACAACAGCATTCAAAAATGTTAAATTGTCTGCTATGCCAGTGATCCTCCACTTTGAGGTCTACTTTAACGTAGCATATTGTTTTATTAAAAAAACTGCAGACTGAGTGAATTTGGGGTCTTGATAAATGAAGATTATATAGGAGGCAGGTACTGAGCAGGTTGGATATTCAGGTGTATAGTACCTTTCAATGTGATAGGCTCAAACAAGAATACATTTTGGGGCACCAACCTGGGCATCAGTTTGAACAAAAGCAACGCTCAGTGGCATAAAAAGGAAATGATAGTTGTGGGCACCCAAATAACATGGCTAGTACAATAATGGCTATTGCATCTTTTGTTTAATGCTCTGGTTATTTGGAAAAGAAATGATGCCTCCTTGTAGGCTGTTGTGTTTTTTGGACCAGGGACCGTAAGGGGTAGAGTCAGTTGCCTTCGCTGGACAGTTTCTTTGCACTGTGGAGGAAGAAAAGGACAAGATAATTTGCAGCAGTGTCCTCTCTCGGCCCGGGGTGGTTACGTATACCTGGGAAGAACTTGGAGGGTGATCCTCTGACGCACAAGTGTGACACTGCTCAGCACTGGACTTGTCTACAGCTACAACTTAGAAAATGTCAGACTTGTGAAAAAATAAATATAAAGCTCAAGTTAGTTTTTTCTGTCAGTCGACATAAATGAGAATATCAAACCTTACAGTAAGAAATTAGTAATGACCAGCTATCTAGGACCATCCCTAACAAATCTTTTCCATGTGCCACCACCCCTTCTGTGGGCAATGTCAATGATGACCCAATAAAGCAGTATCAGCATGTAATGCATAGAAGTGTAAATGCCTGTGCCAGTGAACAAAAAGGAAAAAGAAAACTTACATAAATAAATAAACCTGGACACCACCACCCTCACAAAACAGAGTTCCTGTCCCCTACAGGTTGACCTTGGAGTTGATTTCAGAATCTCAGTGTAGCTGTTATATTTAAAGTTGTCCAGTTGAGTTAAAGTGTGTGAGAGTACATGTGTCTATTTGCATGCATGCACATTTTTTGTAAGTTACTGGCTGCACATTTTAGATACTGGCATAGGATTTTGACACTTGTGAATGTATGGAAGTATTTCAGAGTGCATATGAAAGTGTACATACGGGTGTTCTCAAGTGTATATTTGTGTGCACAAATGTGTAAATGCAGTGGTGAGTCTGTCTACTCAAGTGTATGTGTAGATTTTTTGCTCACCTGTGTTTGTGACATGGGCATTTGTTATATATACCAATAAAGACCCGATTTTGTTGTTTGGTGTGCTTTCCAAGCGTAATACTTTTTAACAATTAAATGTGTACGTTGTCTCTGTCGCTCAAGTGTTGCAGATTTGGTGAAAAGCCAGATGACAGTGTAGCTCCATTGAAGACATCATCCTATGTGGACATGTGTGTCAGGCTCTCCAGACTGGACAGAGGCTGAAGCAGCACTTTGCATTCCCCAGAGCTCTCGTCGTAGTCACCACACAATGTAGGCTGGGCAGCAGACATTTAGAGAAAGACCCCCCCTATTTGATAGAGCTGTCAGAAAAGTCCACAGTGAAGCAGAGCCCCTCTCTCTCTCTCCGCCTCTCTCTGTCTCTCTCTCTTCCTCAGCCACAGTCACTCACCATAATGGTCTCTACCTGCCAATGTGCTTCTAGAGACATTGTTAGCATTACATTCGCCATTTACATTTTCTGCTTGACATAATTGAAGAATGGATGCTCTTATGAAAATTAAACTTGTGCTCCTCCTGGACTCCTGTAACCCTGTTAAAATGTAATGAGATTCTTTATGCGTTTTCTTGTGATTTTTATTAAATAGAATATCAGTATGACTAATTCCCTTGGCCTAAATGTAGACTGGGACATGAGATTATTGATAGGGCTGCGCGTAAATGCTCCGCTCTCCTCGGCCTCTAATGGCCTAATAATGCATTAAAGTTGGATCCCAGGGACTGCGGCTTGCTGTGCTTATTGCCATTATTGAAAACACCTGGATGAAGCATTCATCAAGGTTACATCAGGAGGAGCCATTTGTTCATTAGCCTGTCACTAAACATCTCTATCTGGTCTCGGGAAGCATGCGCACTCTTTGGTCTGCATGACTGTGAGCGCCCATGTATGGTGGCTTCTCGTCTTCACATTGCAAAGTGCTAGGGCATATGACATATTGATGGCTAGCTCAGCCATTTGTCTTGGCTATGAATTGTTTGTAATGTACTTTGCAGTGTCAGCATTAAAGCATCTTTTGATGGCGCTGTGCAAGACTCTTTAGAAAATAAACATTGATAGACTCATTGTTCTGTTTCTATGAACACTTTCTGTATTGGGGTTTGTCTTTTAATCAATGGGTATTTCGGAGGAGCTCTAGAAACGTCTAGCCAGTCCCTTTATAGACTTTCACTGTATGTACTAGTGGTCCTAAGTTTGACCACATGTAATGGTAACAATATAGCTCTCCAGTTGAGGTTTACAGGGGCTTCATTGACATCAGGACCAGAGAAAAACCTCCCTTCAGGGGGCTTTTTTTACTTTAAGGACCTATAGCTGTTCAAAGTTTGAGTATCACCCAACAAACATTCACCACATAAAGCATGCATGTGACTTTCCCCTGAATATCATGGAAATTAAAACAGCCAGCAATACATGCTCTCTGATTAGTTATGTCGATTTTGTTTGAACTAGACATATTTTCAATTTTCACACTCTCTTGGTTTGATTGTAGCCATTTTCATAGCACTGTGAGCCATGAACTGTATACAGTGCTGGTACTAGATTATCTTGCACCAACCAAATGTTCGGTATGTAACCCATGTGGCCTGCCCCCCCTTATAATATGCATCAAAGGGCAAAGGCCTAATTTGCCTTAATGGTGGCGCAGGCCCTGACTGTATGCTACTCCTGTCTCATTAAAATTAACTGGTGGCAGCATCATGATAAGCAACATAATCCTTCTGAAAATGAGGACTATGGTAAAGCTTCATTTGCACTGTGGATTAGGTATAGGGATGGGGACTAAATAAACCGACTAACCTCAAGTTAAATTCTGGTTGATGACCTTGCTAGTTCATCTTTTTATCGTTGCCCCTTGTTGGCTGCAGTGGCAGTTTCAGATGGCTATGACTTCTTCCATTGCCCCCGACGACAGCTATACCCAGCTTTAAACTGGAGCTTTGTAAGTAGGAGTGTCGTTTTCCCGTCGCACACTCATGACGGGCACTCTACTTTTAGAAGACCATTCTAAGGCCTGCAGCTTGCGTCCAGCAGAGGGCAGTGAATCATCATTAAAAGCCTTCGTTGCCCATTGTCGCTAGCCCTGGAACCTGTAGCCAGGCAGGAGACCTGTCTGATTCATCCTTTTTTTCTTCTTGTTGTCTCCGGCTTTCATTCTTAATCCATTTCGTCGCAGCAGTACGATGAAAGATGAGTGGAGGAGCTGATTTCTTGAGGAGGCACGTTAACAGACTAGCCGCGGGCCCCATTTATCATGGCTCACTTCAAGTCACCACACCGCCGCTTATTTACTAAAACATCCGGCCGGCCGCCACCACCTGCTTTAGAACTACACGCGTCAGCGAACTTGAAACTCAAGGGCTGTCAGCGGCAGGGCGGGGCGCGGCTTCGACAGAGGGGCGGGACCATATCCTGCTAAACGGGTCTCTTCAATGTCCACGCCCACAGTGCACACCTGCAATATGCCACGGAATAGAAATGCACAACAGTATACACACATCTGGAGCATGTTCCCAAACATTTATTCACGATTATACATGTAAAACTCGTATCTGAAGCTGATCTGGATTGTTGCATTCTACGGAAAAATCTTTGTTGCGACTCGCAGCTCGTGGTCTTTTAGTGGAAACAACGCAGTAAGGGGAGCATGCGCTAATAGCGCGTTGCCACACCCACCACAAGACAAACCACCAAGACTGGGACCCGCAATAAGAAGCCTTGCTAACTGAGAGACCAGGGAGAGTCGACATCACTTTAGAAAAGGGTTTCTCAAACTCTGTCCTGAGGACCCACTGTGACTGCAGGTTTTTGTTCCAATCAGATTCATACTCGGTGACAACACCTGATAACACTGATCTCATTTAATTAGCTGGTATATTTTTTTCTTCTTATTCTACACTACCTGTACATTAAGAAAAGCACAACAGTGGGTTTTTTTACATTTATAAGACATTTAGAAATATTTCTATATTGCTATATTTTTAAATGCTTAACGCTCTTTTGTCAATTTCATTATATTTTGCCCTTTCTCTATGCAGTTTTCCCCTTTTGTTGTATCTTATTAATGACAATTAAATAGGAGCAGAGCAAACACCCAGGCAAACAACACCAAATAATCAAAGGCTGCATCTGCTTTAGCAGCAGACCCACTAATTAGTAAATAATGGATTAATTAAACAATTAGAACACCTGGAAAAACAGAATGAAAATCAAGATATGAAAATATTGTAAAAAAGAAAAAAAAAACATTATTCCCATATAACTGCTTGGTACATATATATTACCAAACTTAGTTTTGTAATTTCAATATTGTTCCCAAAATACAGGCCTTAGGAAATAACAGTTCACTTAATTAGTCCAGGAGTCCAATTAAAAACAGAAGCTGGTTGGAACAAAAACCTGCAGCCACAGTGGGTCCCCAGGACTGAGTGTATGAAGCACTGCCTTAGAACACTGAGATGCAACAAACGCTGAGCTCTTGCATTGGGAGTGTCCAGACAGACTTTCTCCTGCAAATGGAATACTGGAAATTAGTTTATAAATGCATTTTCTTTACATAATGTTACAGTTTAGAACAGTGTTTCCCAAACCTGGTCCTGAGGACCCACTGTGGCTGCAGTTTTTTTTTTCAACCAGATTCCTAATCAGTGACAACACCTGAAAACACTGATCAGAGAAGCACAGCAGCATGATTTTTACATTTATAAGACATTTAGAAATATTTCTATATTGCTATATTTTTAAATGCTTAACACTCTTTTGTTGATTTCATTATATTTTGCCCTTTCTCTGTGCAGTTTTCTCCTTTCGTTGCATCTTATGAATGACCATAATTAAAAATGAGCAGAGCAGACACCCAGGCAAAGTACACACTGAATAATCAAAGGCTACAACTACTTTAGCATCAGACCCACTAATTCATAAATAATGGATTAATTAAACTATTAGAACACCTGGAAAAGTTTAATAAAAATCAAGATGTAAATATTATTAAAAAAAACCCCAAATATACATTATTCACACATAACTGCTTGGTACATATATATATTCTTATATAATACACTTACATAGCTGTACGTTTGTCTGTCTAGGATTTTAAATCACCTGTTGCTCACAAACCGTTTGAACTATTGACCTGAAGTTTGATACACTTATACTACATGATGTCTACTATCCGCTTTCGGAGTGATGAGTGACCTTCAAGTTTATTCCTCTTTTTATTTTTATTTTATTTTATTATAGAATCAACTCTCGGCAGCGTGTGGCGCATGCGTATGGGTGCCATTCTCATCCCTACCATCTTCACAGTCACTTCCCCAACTTCTTCATATCTTAAATCATTCTTGAGGCAGATTGAAGATTTAAATGCCAGCTTCAGTGAAAAATTAAGGAAAACATACTAAGTAATGGCAACACAAACACTGACTTAATCAGTTTTAACGCGAAAAGATGTAGACAAAAGAAGAGAAGAAGCGGGCTGCTAGGGTGGAGAAAACAAGCACATCAACCTCTGAGCAAACAAATGATAAACGTACAGAGAAAGAGGATGAATGCTTAAGTCAAGTGTATTCACTGCACGTTATCGTGCAGTACACTGTTACTGGTATATATCTATATATAACCAAAATTATTTTTTTAATTTCTATACTGTTCCGAAAACACAGAACTTGGGAAATAACAGTACACTCAATTAGCCAAGGAGTAATTTTAAAAACAGTGGGTCCCTAGGACAGAGTTTGGGAAGCACTGGTTTGGAACAACAGGTATATTCAACATCTCTATTTTTACAAAATTGTGGGATAAGGGTATTTGGACTTTAATTCATATAATGGATGTTATTAGGGATTTCATGGAACACAGAATTTTGTGGAAAATTTTTTTTTATTCTCTTAGCTTTGACTCATCTAGTAAAACAGTATTATATATTCTACCAAATTAACTTTATTACTGTCTTTGTTATCAGGAAACATAAACTTCAAAGGAAGAAATTGTAACAATAAAATAAGCTTGATAACCTTGAGTAACAAATTATATTCAGCAAAGTATCAAAGAGAGTATTGGCTCAAATAATATACAAAAAATGCTACTAGTAACATTAGAACAGAATATCTTGCATTTCTTATTCCCAAAAATAAAAATACACTTCAAAATTTTGAACAACATGATAGCCCTTTAAGTACTAGACATTTAGTTTCAGTTAAAATAATGTTTTTGGGGCTCTTTAAATGAGTGGTGTCTCACTCAAAATAGTATCCAATCAACATTCCAGTTGGAAAATATTATATTTTGTTTATTTATCAAAGACAAGGATGGTCATTTTTTTACCATTAATATTTTACTTTTAGATAAATACTGGCCCTGTGGTGGGCTGGCGCCCTGCCCGGGATTTGTTTCCTGCCTTGCGCCCTGTGTTGGCTGGGATTGGCTCCAGCAGACCCCCATGACCCTGTAGTTAGGATATAGTGGGTTGGATAATGGATGGATGGATGGATAATTACTGTATGCACAAATATAGACTCCTAAAGTCTACACCAAACATTATTGAATTTATAAGAGAATGAACAGCATTTCTTAAAATGAAATCTAAACACACCCTGACAGTATCCTTTCTTTTTGCATAATTTAATTTAAGATCCTTGCTTTGTTGTTTCGGAAATATATTTTTTGAAATGTATAAATGAATTCTGATTAGTCAAGCTACTCAGTTGTGAATTGCTCCTGATCTAGTGGTTATAAAATCCTAAAGTTCATTTGATGATGTATTTCTGATTATGTTTATAATAAAGACTTTGATAACGTGTACTTTGTCCCCAGGAAGTGGAATCTCACAAAATTCAGTGAAGCCCTTTCATGCTTTAAATGAAGTCCATGAGATTGGGTTTCATTATCCTTGATGCTCTGGTTATCTCTGTAGTCCTTAAAACTAATAAACAGACATCTGCCTAAAGATTTATTGGACACATTAGTTTCATACAGCTGAAAGGGTAGAAGGTGTGTCACTATGTGTTCTAACAGATTCCCTAGCCAGAGGTTCAGGCCTTCCATCACTTGTAGGCGTTGGTCAACTTTAACTTCTTTCCCTTTGTAGCATTGTTTATCTTTCAAGATATTCAGAACCTTCCAGTGCTGAAACTACTAAACTGATGTGCTCAGTCTCCTTCGGGGTATACACCTGTTGACAACAGGGCACCATGAACTGCTGTGATCTGTGTCCACATTATGTCTATGCCCAGTGTTGCTGAGATATGCTCAGGCCTCCCACTGAAAGTAGGCCTCAAGTTCTGTCCTGGGGGACTCACAGTGGCTGCAGTCTTTCTTCCCAACCAACCTCTGCTTTTTGTTGGACTCAAAGCTGTTATTTCAAAGTTTCAATGTTTTGGTGTCAATCCAGATTTGCAAAGTCTGTTTTGCAAAATTTTTAGCATATTGTGCTAACATTTAAGTAAGTTACTTAGGAATAGTTTTGTGTTTTAGGTGCGTGTGTGCAGTGCTTGAAGTGGAACCAAATTAATGGTGGTACTCATTTTATATGGTAACGTTGGATCTAAGAGCTGTTTGGAGTCTATCATTAAGCTTCAAGCACCAGGATACATGGTGTGGTGATCCACCATGAAGATTTTCTTAAAGGTGTCAGTGCTCACCAATAGGTGTCGGTACTGTGAAACTTTGACTATCACAACACAGTAACAGTCTACTGGAAAGACAGGGGACTGGGTGTCTCCTACACAGCTTCAAACTCTGAGATATATTACCATTTGATCAAAGAGCATATGGGGTTAGTCCCCTGTGAGGATTCACAAAATGGTGTCAGTACTCACCAGTACACTAAGAACTGGAGCTGATGCTCTGTGTTGAAAGTGGAAGTGGTGCAGGTTCCACATACTAGTGAGAAATAACCCACTTCAAGCACTGTATACACGCTTACTATTGTCGATATGTCTGTCTGTCGGTCTGTCTATCCATCAATCAGTCTGCTTGAAACAACTCCCAAAGGACTGATTTTGTTCAAATTTGGCACACTTAAACTTCAAGGAATTTTGTCAGCAAAGTGAAATATCTAGAATAAGTGTGCTGTACAATGTTTTTGATTTTGGAAAAACACTTCTCTCTTAATATAGAGAAACATTTTCTATAACTTCTATTATTGATTAGTTGTAATGTTTCAAATTTCCGTGGATAAAGATTGTCTCAACCTTGTGCATTATGCACATATTTATTTTTTAATTGATTGACTGCTCTTCCTGATGGCAAAACAGTGTAACAAAGCTATGCCTGCTCTAAGATCTTGTGCTTGATATGCTGCATTTAGAAGAGGCTTCTATGGCTGCACAAATGCTTGCATGAAAGTTTGCAGCAGCTGATTTCTCTTGCACCTTGATATTGTAAGTGGGTAAGTTACTTGATGTTTTTGACTCTAAAAGATATAAGCCACTTAACTTATGTAGAAATGAACACAATAGGAAACAATCTTCTTAGCCATGGCTTGGTGACATGTTATGCATACCATGAATAAACTTACGGAGGATTTCCCTTATGCCAAAAACAGCATCAAGGCTGCAATATCTGTACATTGTAATGATTCAATATTTTTCTGACACTATAATTTATTGGCAAAGCACCACAGCAGCCTGCTATCTATCAATGTCAGACTCACTCAACAATTTTAGTTTAAGACTTCAATAGAGATTTTAAATCTTTGCCTGGTACTTCTTTAAAAAATATATGTTTAAGAAATTTGCACTATAATCAGTAATAGACCCTCCAAAACTAACATTGAACATTAGGACAACAGTTGGATACTGCTGTCTGAAATGTGAAATGATTTTCAGCCAGCACAACCCTATTTCCACTTTGTTTTTTTTCTACATGATATTGTAAAGTGCCCTTAATAATGTATTTTATGCACCTTACAAACACATGTTGCTTTTGAATACACCTTACTGTTACAAAAATATGTAATTAAGGAAAAAATGCTCCAAATATCAAAACAGTTAAGTCTCTGAATGCACCTGAATGTCAAGGAATGTGTACTTCTACTTACTTGTTTTTAACTGGTTGTAGTGTTTTCCTCCTTATTGTCATGATTTTCATTCTGCTTTACCAAACGTTCTGGTTATTGATGCCATTATTAACTATCGACGTCTGGTAAGTCTGACATTGAAGTACCTACAGCTTTGCAGCATTCAGCTTCCTTTGGCTCTTTGTCTGCTCTGCTTGTTGTTGATTGTCATTATTAGAATAAAGTTAAAGGGGCCAACTCCTCTTCTCCTTCTTCTTCTTTCAGCTTCTCCCATTAGGGGTTGCCACAGCGGATCATCTTTTTCCATCTCTTCCTGTCCTCTGCATCTTGCTGCGTTACACCAACCACCTGCATGTCCTCTCTTACCACATCCCCTTACTACTTCTGCTGTAGTTGCCCAACTGTCTGGTAACTCTTCACTACCACCCACTGCCTGTCTTACTTCCTCCCTGAACTCAACCTTGCAGTTTTCCTTTTTCAACTTCCACCACTTGATCCCTCGCTCTGCCCTCTCTCTCCTCCTCTTCATGATCTCCAACATCATCCTACAGACTACCATCCTATGCTGCCTAACTACACTTTCCTCTGCCACCACTTTGCAGTCTTCAATCTCCTTCAGACTGACCCTCCTGCATAGGATATAATCTACTTGTGTGCATCTTCCTCCACTCTTGTACATCAGCCTTTGTTCCTCCCTCTTCTTAAAATATGCATTCACCAGAGCCATGTCCTTCCTTTTCACAAAATCCACTATCATCTGACATTCTTCATTCCTCTCCTTGCCACCATATCTACCTATCATCTCCTCATCTTCTCTGTTCCCTTCACCAACATGTATATTGAAATCCGCTCCAATCACCACACTCTGTCCCTTGGGTAGGCTGTTCATTACTTCATTCAACTCATTCCAGAAATCTGATTTCTCATCCATCATGCACCCAACTTGTGGGGCATATGCACTACCAACATTCATCATCCCACCTTCAATTTCCTTACCAGTCATAGTGCCAGCATTCAAAGTTCCTACCCACAGTTCCATTCTCTTTAACTTCCTCCTCTCCTCCTGTCTCCGGACATGTCTCCCACCTCTCCTTCTCCTTCTTCGGCCAACAGTAGCCCAATTTCCGCCAGCACCCTGTTGCCTAACAGTACTGGTGGTAGCCGTTATTAACCTGGGCGTCGACTGATCCGATCTGTCTTGTTGTCTGCATATTGATCTGGCAAAATGTTACACCGGATGGCCTTCCTGACATAACCCTCCCCATTTATCTGGGCTTGGCACCAGCCCGAACAAACACACTGGTTTGTGCCTCCACAGAAGAAAAAAATGAATTAATAAGAAAATGACAAAAAACTGTTCTGTCTGTCCATAAATATTTATTAATTTCTTATAAATGTAAAATTCAAGCTACTATGATTTTACTGAATGCAGAAAAAAACAAACATAAATTAGAGGAAAAAATGACTTGTTCAATGTGAAACTGGTCCTAACAGAAGTTTTCAGCCACAGTGGGCCCCAGGACTAAACTTGAGGACCACTGCTATGTATGATAAATTGCATTTAAATTATGGTTGGAAAGAAGTGGTAGGTAAATGTACAGTTCAAACATATTATCCCAAAAGTCACTTGCTTCATTTAAGAAAAGAAATTGTTTAAAGCACCATGTGTGCAGGCTCTAAATAAACTAAAGAGTGATTGATTTTACTAAACTGTTTAGTTTAGTTGTCACATATTCTATATGAAAACATACTGTACATTTTTTAAACTAATTAATAGTATTTTCTAAAATGAAAGCCTACAGCCATGCAGAGTTTTAACAAACAAAGCTGTCTGACTCACAAACGCTACTTTTCACCAAACCTTTCACACGTCTTTGTTTAGAATAGCTGATAATTCAATTGTTGCCTAGTTTGCCTTCACTATAGACTTTTTAATTCAGATAATCAAAGCATTACCCATATCCCAGATTGATTATTTAATTAACATTAATTTCACAATTAAATATTGTTGCTTAAAGATTAATGCAAAAAATAGTTTAAATTGATATATATATATACTGTATATATATATACTATATATATATACTGTATATATATTGTGAAGGACAGCCGGGTCCCATGCCCGGCAGGGACGCCCCTGCTGCTTATGTTCCGGGGGAGCCAGCATGGGCACTCCAGTACCTCCCCCGGGACGCATGGTGGCAGCCTCCCTGGTCGACGGTGATTCCCCAACCACCCGCAGGGCTCCATGGGAGATGGAGTCCTCCACAGTTTGGTTGGGGCCCGGGGTGGCCACTAGGGGGGGCTGTCTGCTTCCCCGAGTCTTCAGCCCAGTGCAATTAGGACCAGGTGGTTAATCACCTGGAACGCTTCCGGGTGGGCTATAAAAGGGCCCAGCCACCACCACTCGATGAGCCAGAGTTGGGAGGAAGGAGACAAAGCTTGTCTGGGAGGAGTGACCACAGGCAATACACAGTCCCACAAACCACCAGTCCAACTCACAGCAACACCACCTTCCTTCCTTTACCACCACTCCTTCTCAGGCTTTGTCTCCTTCCTCCCAACTCTTGCTCCTTGAGTGGTGGTGGCTGGCCCTTTTTATAACCCACCCGGAAGTGTTCCAGGTGCTTGACCACCTGGTCCTAATTGCACCTCTGGGTGGGGCTGAAGATTCCTCCAGCCAGGCTGCTGAGTCCATGCAGCTCCCCCTAGCAGCCATCCGAGCCCCCAACCAGTCTGTGGAGGACTCCATCTCCCATGGAGCCCTGCGGGTGGTTGGGGAATCACCGTCAGCCATGGAGGCTGCCACCAAGAGTCCCGGGGGAGGTACTGGAGTGCCCATGCTGGCTCCCCCGGAACATAAGCAGCAGGGCCGTCCCTGCCGGGCATGGGACCCGGCTGTCCGTCACAGTATATATATATATATATATATATATATATATATATATATATATATATATATATATATATATATATATATATACCTGTATATGTGTAAAAACAGCTCAAAAAATTAAAGGAACACTTTAAAAACACAAAAAAATCATGCTGGATACCTATACTGATATGGACTGGGTAATGTGTTAGGAACGAGAGGATGCCAAATCATTTGATGGAAATGAAAATTATCACCCTACAGAGGGCTGAATTCAAATACACCCCGAAAATCAAAGTGAAAAAATGATGCAGCAGCCTAGTTCATTTTGCTGATATTTCAGTGCAGCAACTCAGAATCGTACTCAGTAGTTTGGATGGCCCCCATGTGCTTGTATGCGCTCCTAATGAGACGACAGATGGTGTCCTGGGGTTCTCTTCCCAGATCGGGACCAGGGCATCACTGATCTCCTGGAAAGTCTAAGTTGCAACCTGGTGGCGTCGGATTGACCAAAAAATAATGTTCCAGAGGTGTTCTATTGGATTTAGGTCAGGTGAGCCTGGGGGTCAGTCAATGGTATCAACTCCTTCATTGTTCAGGAACTGCCTGCATACTCTCACCACATGAGGTTGGGAATTGTCGTGCACCAGGAGGAACCCAGGACCCACTGCACCAGCACAAGGTCTGTCAAAGCGTCCAAAGATTTCATCCTGATACCTAATGGCTGTCAAGGTGCCGTTGTCTAGCCTGTAGAGGTCCATACATTCCTTCATTGATATGCCTCCCTAAACCATCACTGACCCATCACCAAACCGGTCACCCTCATGAAGTCTGTTTCTGATTGTTTGGTTAGAGACATTCACACCAGTGGCCTGCTGGAGGTCATTTTGTAGAGCTCTGGCAGTGCTCATCCTGTTCCTCCTTACCCAAAGGAGCAGGTACTGATCTTGCTGTTGGGTTAAGACCTTCTACGACCCTCTCCAGCTTTCCTAGTGTAACTGCCTGTCTCCTGGAATTTCCTCTATGCCCTTGAGACTGTGCTGGGAAACACAGCAAACCTTCTGGCAATGGCACGTATTGATGTGCCACCCTGGAGAAATTGGACTACTTGTGAAACCTCTGTAGGGTCCAGGTATCTCCTCATGCTACCAGTAGTGACACTGACCGTAGCCAAAGCAAAACTAGTGAAAAAACAGTCAGAAAAGATGATGAGGGAAAAATGTCAGTGGCCTCCACCTGTTAAACCATTCCTGTTTTGGGGGCCATCTCATTGTTGCCTCTCTAGTGAACCTATTGTAAATTTCATTAATACCAAATCAGCTGAAACTAATTAACAACTCCCTATGCTACATAACTGACCAGATCAATATCCCAGAAGTTTCACTGACTTGATGACTTTTTTCAAGCAGTATTATACATATATATATATATATATGTATATATTATATATTTGTATGCAGTGGCTAGGATTGATTTGCCACAACTGGAACTTATGCTCATAGCAGTATGAAGAAGAACTTGCAGGGGATCTCTAGACAAAACAGTCCTAGCGCGTCAATGTGGCTGTCTGCTCAAAGCAGAAGATGAAACTCTCTGGAATCTCCATAGGGACCTCCTGGGATGGGCAGCAGGAGGAGCCAGCTCATCTTCCGTGTCTGCTGGAAGGGGAACATACTGGTCCCACTTGTCAAACTTGGGTCACAAAGTTGTACAGGAGACTGGAAAAGGGAACAGGTTTCCAAGGAAAAAATCTTCATTGCTGAGCTGACAGGTACAAACACAAGACATTATTCAGAAGGGGCTTGTCAAAAACAGAAAAACACACAGGTTATAGCTGTCAAATGTGGTGGTCCAGCTCCCATCTCCAGGTAAACAGAGCACAAAGCCCTCCTCATCAAGTGGGTTCAATGGCTAGGAAGCAGCAACTGGGGGAGATGCAGTTTGAGGGAGAAAATCTCCAGGCCATATTTGGACCGTACGAATGTCTGAAATCATCCAAACTGTAAGGGCATCAATTTTGCAGTCTCCTAGATTTTCAGCACTCAAACATGCTTCTACCTTAAGCATTTCCAACACGTTCGCCAAACTTTTGCCTCGGTTCACGACCACACACTCGGTATACAAACAAGCCAGTTTCCCTTTCGGTTTGTGCACGCCAATGATTTCCGCACGTGTTTCATTGTTCTCGGTCAGATGTGCCTGCCTGCTGCTGAGAGAGAGAGAGAGAGCGAGCCTGCACGTGCGTGCTTGCCTGGCTGGTTCATATGCGCCGATGACTGTATTTAAGCAGAGCCGCTCCCAGTTCATTGTTCTCAGTCAGACGCGCGTGCTTTACCTGCGCTCTCTTTGTGCTCTACAGTATTTCGTGTGCTTTTGCAGTTAACTATGGCTTCTAAGCAAGTGAAGAGTGGTGAGAAAAAAGTTTTGAAGAAAATTGAAATCGAAATAAAGAAAGAAATTATTGAAAAGTTTGAGCGTGGCGTTCGTGTTACTGATCTTACCGCCGAGTACAAGAAGTCAAAATTGTCGACTATTCTAAAGCAGAAAGAATCTATTAAAGCAGCTGATATTGCAAAAGGAGTTACAACGTTAACCAGGAAGAGGCTTCAAGTGCTGGAAGATGTGGAAATACTGTTTACCAGTTTACTCATTTACCAATTTGAGAACCCTCGGGCTGTAAAGCCAATAGCGTGATCTCCTGCACTGTTACTTTTTTGGTTGCTTGTGGTTGGTTTTTAAATTAAAGTTCGGATTTGTTCAAATGTCGCTGGGGCCCCGTGCAGTCCAAATGGGAGGACCTTATATTGCCAATGTCCACTTGGGGTGCTGAAAGCAGTTTTCTCCTTGGCAGATGCTGCTAAGGGAATTTGCCAGTACCCTTTTGTCATGTCAAGGGTAGTCAGATATCGAGCCGTACCCAAGCGCTCAATAAGGTCATCTATCCGGGGCATCGGGTAGGCATCAAACTTGGAGACTTGGTTTAGACGTCTGAAGTCATTACAAAATCTCCATTAGCCGCCAGGCTTAGAAACGAGTACAATAGGACTGGACCAGGGACTATGGCTCTCTTCAATAATATCCATGTCCAACATCCGTTGAACCTCAAGTTCCACCTCGGCGCGTTTTGCTTCCGGGAGTCTATAGGGTCTCTCCCGGACTATAACTCCGGGTGCCGTGACGATGTCATGCTCAATCAGTGAAGTCCGGCCCGGTGACTCGCTCACTACTTCGGGAACGGCCAGGATTGCCTGGGTTAATTCCTGTCATTGTAAGGGTGTCAGCTCGTCACCGAGGTTAAGGGCAGGTGTGCACGCAAATAGGGAGAGGGATCTACGAGTGTCGGGAGACTCCTCCCTGTCTTTCCAAGGTTTTAATAAATTTACATGGTAGATCCTCTCGCTCGGCCAACGATTTGGTTGTTTAACCAAATAATCAACGAGCCCCTTTCTTTCTTTAACCTCGTATGGTCCTTGCCAGTGAGCCAATAATTTAGAGTGGGAGGTAGGAACGAGCACCATCACTCGATCCCCCGGGTGGAACTCCCGGAGTACCGAGTTACGATTGTAACACCGAGCTTGCACTGCTTGCGCACGAGTGACGTGTTCCTTTAGGAGTGGCCTAATTTTAATTGAGCCTGTCGCGCAGTTGCGCCACATACTCTAATATATTGGTGGAGGGTAGGGCCTCTGCTTCCCAACCTTCTTTTATTATATCCAATAGTCCTCGGGGTTGTCGTCCATATAATAACTCAAAAGGGGAGAAACCCGTGGAGGCCTGGGGTACTTCCCGGTAAGCAAAAAGCACAAGTGGTAAGAGCTGGTCCCAGTTTCTACCGTCCGCGTTGACTACCTTGCGTAGCATCTGTTTAAGAGTCTGGTTAAAGCGTTCCACCAACCCGTCTGTTTGCGGGTGATAGACAGACGTCTTCAGGTGCTTAATACGGAGTAATCTGGCAACTTACCTGAACGTATCCGAGGTAAAGGGCGTACCCAGGTCCATGAGGACTTCTTTGAGTATTCCCACTCTAGAGAACAGGTTGACCAATTCCCGTGCGATGTTTTTTGTATTAGCGGAGCGCAAGGGAACCGCCTCTGGATACTGGGTTGCGTAGTCAGACATTACCAATATATATTTATGGCCATGATTAGAGGGTTCCAGGGGTCCTATCAAATCCACCCCTATTCTATCAAAGGGAACATCAATTAGCGGAATGGGGATGAGAGGAGCACGGTCCCTCCTAGGTATCTGGTGAACCTGACACTCCGGGCAGGACTGGCAGAAACACCGGACGTCCTCATTAATCCCGGGCCAGTAAAAGCGGAGCTTTATTCTCTCCAAGGTTTTCTCGGTCCTGAGGTGGGTGCCTAAGAGGTGAGCATGAGCTAATTCACATATCTCCCGCCGGAAGGTACACGGGACTAGCAGCAACTTCCGCACCTCACCCTCATGGGTCGCAACTCGATATAGCAGATCATTCTCCATAACAAAAAAGGTTGTAAAATAATGATCTTCCCGATCGCATTAAGGTCTGTCCGCGGCCCCCTACTCGCGCGTGCGTGACAATATTTATATATATATATATTGTGGCATGCGGCTGGGGGTGGCACCAAGCCCAGGATGCCCAGGAAGACAGGAGGAGGGTTCAGGCCTCCTCCAGACCACGAGGGGGCGAACGCCCTGGTTCCTTTGGGGGCCACGGGTACAGAGCTGGGGACCCTTTAGGGGCCCTTGGTCACCGCCAGGGGGCACCCCCATGCCTGGAGAACCCTGGACCCCAGCACTTCCACCACACCAGGAAGTGCTGGGGGGAAGACGAGTGGGGACACTCGGGGTGCTTCCGGGTACGTAGCTGGCACTTCCGCCACACTGGGGCGTTTTCGTGGGAGATTGCTGGAACACACCTGGAGCATATCCGGGTACAGATAAAAGGGGCTGCCTCCCTTCATTCAGGGCTGGAGTCGGGTGGAAGACGGATGAGTTCGGTGAAGAGAGAGAAGGAAGCAGTCTGAAGAAGTGTGGTTTGGCCTGGACTTTGGAGAAGATTGGGATTTGTGACACACTGAACTTGTAAATATAAGTGTTAATAAACGTGTGGTGGTAACTTTAAACTTGTCTGCCTGTCTGTGTCCAGGGCTTGTTCCAATATATATATATATATATATATATATATATATATATATATATATACTTTATATATATATATATATATGTCAATGTCAAATTTATTTATATAGCACATTTAAGATAACATAGGAAAGCTGTGGCCAAAGTGCTTTACCAAAATAGAATAAAAGAAAAAACATACAATTAACATAAATAACATTAATAGAAATAAAATAAATGAACATAAATAAAACAAATAATAAATAGAAGTAATGTTACATAATCACAATGAGGAAACCATCAGTATTACTGAAGGTCACAGAATGCAAGTGAACTGATCAGAAGATCGAAGCACTCTAGATGGCTGGTGTTAAACACACAATTCGGATAAATAGGCAGCAGCAAGCCCATGTAAAGATTTAAAAACTAGCAACAAGATTTTAAAATCAATTTGAAAACTAACAGGCAGCCAGTGTAAAGAAGCTAATATTGGAGAAACAGAATCAGACTTTTTTTCCCCAACCAGAAAGCGGCAGCATTCTGGACCAACTGTAACCTGCGTATCAGGGATTTGCTAATCCCAGAATACAGCGAGTTGCAGTAATCAAGGTGAGAAAAGATAAAAGCATGAGTAGCTTTCTCAAGATCCCTAGAAGATAAAAAAGGCTTGATCTTACCTAATAGACAAAGCTGGAAAAAGCAACTCTTGACTACAGAATTAACCTGTTTCTCAAAAGAGAGGTTACTGTCAAAGATAACACCAAGATTGCAGACTTGAAAAGGTTTGCAAAAGTCAGAGAAAGCCGAGAAGTCCAAGACCAATTTGGGCTTTAGCTGATGGACCCACTATAAGCACCTCCATTTTATTTTGATTCAGATCAAGAAAATTATTAACCATCCAGGATCTTTGTTCGGAAAGACAGTTGTGCAGTTGATTTATTGCAGAGTTGCAGACAGGAATATAAACCTGTGTATCATCAGCATAGTAGTGAAAAGAAATGTTAAATTTCCTAAAAATAGCTCCAATAGGGTGAAGGTATATAGAGAACAAAATAGGACCCAAAATAGATCCATGAGGAACATCACATTTAAGAGGAGCAGTAAATGAAAAAGAGGAATTTAAAGTCACTGAAAAGTGTCTACCAGTTAGATATGACCTGAACCAGTTAAAACCAGCCCCTTTAAGCCCAACAAGATGTTCAAGCTGCAACAGCAATATCTCATGGTCAATAGTGTCAAAGGCAGCAGTCAGGTCCAGAAGGACAAGGACTGCAGCGCCACCTGAGTCAGTAATAATAGAGATGTCACTGAATACTTTAAGGAGGGCAGTCTCAACACCATGATAATGCCTAAAGCCAGATTGGTAGATCTCAAATAAATTATTGGAGTTAAGGTGATCAACCAATTGATTATAAATAATTCTTTCTAATATTTTAGCCAGAAATGGCAATTGGGAAATCGGGCGAAAATTGGCTAAAACTCCAGGATCTAATTCTGCCTTTTTCAGACAGGGGAGTACTGCATCATGTTTAAAAAATGAGGGCACAACTCCCTCACTAATAGAAACATTCTAGTAAAGGTGGACCCAAAATATCAAAGGCTTACACTACGAGGTGTGGTGGTACAATATCAAGAGGATTGAGAGCTGGTTTAAGGGTTTCAATAGTTCTTTTTAACTGTGAAAGTGAGACAAGATCAAAAGATTCTAAGACAATACCACGATTAACAGTAGGAAGTTCATAGCCAGTTGGAACAATGCCACATCGGATTTTATCAATTTTACTGACAAAGAATGAAAGAAACTGCTCACATGAAAGAACAGTGCTATTTATTCCCATCACAGAATGAAGGTGAATGGCCGCATTAATTGAATTAAATAAGACCCTAGGATTCTTAGAATGACAGGATACTAAATCAGCGAAGAAAACATGTTTAGTTTTCTTAACTGCAACCTGGAAGTTGAATAGAGAAGTCCTAAAAATCTGTTTAGAAACAATCAGTCCATCTTTTTTCTAATGCCGTTCCGCTGTTTGTCAGGCGCGGCACAGCGATCGTGTAGTTTCATTTAGCCAGGGAGCAGGTCTTCCCTTATTATAGCGTATCTTGAGCGGAGCAATTGAGTCTAAAACCGTTTTACAAGAAGAGTTAAATTCTAAGACAGAATCATCGATACCATCATATTGGACATGCACATAAAGACATAAAGATCGGATATAATAGAAGAATTTAAAAAGCTAGAGCAGCGTGGAGCACAATTAGTAGTAGGGACATCTACAGTAATATTCAAATCCATCACTATAGAAAAGTGATCAGTAAAAGAAACATTGCATAAATCAATATTATTAACTGAAATATTACGCATAAGAATGAGATCAAGGGTGTATACTGGATAAAATCAAATGAGTCTAATAGTGAAATATTTGCAGTGACCAGCATATTCTTGCCGAATGTAAAAAAATCAAAGAATTGTCACATAAAGAAAGAATAGACTTTTCAAAATCTAAAGGTTTATGTTTTCGCTGTCTCAAACAGGGTCATCTAAGTAAGAATTGTAAAGAGAGAATGAAATGTCAGACATGTTCCTTACAGCACCCAGATATCCTGCACATTCAAGGGGACAGTGGAGCAGTATTTACAGCTACGGCTAGTGTGGCAACATCTACTGAAACGGAAACCGAGACTGGAACTTGTACCTTTACAGGGGCTGGAGAAGAATGTGCACTGCAAGTACTTCCTGTTAAGGTAAAATCCAAGAAAAGTGAAAGGTATGTAGAAACATATGCCTTTATAGACCTCGGCAGTACAGTAACAATTTGCACTGAAAGGCTCCAGAGACAACTGAGCCTCCAAGGGAAAAGGACGCAAGTATTCTTCAAAACTATGAGTAATTACGATGATGATTCAAAAATGCTAACCCAATGTTCTGTTTTATCAGATTTACAAGTCTGTGGTCTCAATGATGTTGAATATATTGATTTGCCAAAGGTCTTCACACAGGTCTCCATCCAGTGAACAGAGAAAGTATTCCACTACAAGAAGATATCGATAAGTGGGCATATCTTAAAGAGGTACTTCTATCTTATATTGACTCTGAAGTTGATCTTTTAATAGGAATCAACTATCCAGAAATCTTCAAGCAGTCATGAATCATACGTAGCCAAGGAGGTGGACCTCACGCCATGAAGACTGCACTTGGATGGGTAGTTGGTGGACCATACAAAGAGATAAACGACCTCGCTAAACAGAGTGGTAAGATGCCTAAACATTCCATCAATCGTGTGTCAATAACAGAAATTGAAGATATGCTGCTGCAACAGTATAACACAGATTTTCCAGAGCGCAATTGTGAAGAAAAAGAGGAAATGTCACAGGAAGACATCAAGTTCATGCGCTCAGACAATGGAACAAATTTTGTTGGAGCAGAAAGAGAGCTACGAGAAGCTATTAAAAAATTGGAACACAAAAAAATCAGTGACGCCATGATGCAAGAACAAATCAAATGGATTTTTAATCCACCATCAGCCTCTCACCAAGGTGGAGTGTGGGAAAGACAAATCAGAAGCATAAGAAAGATTTTAAATTCAACACTAAACCAACAAACACTCGATGACAAAAACCTTCCTACAATGATGTGTAGAGTGGAATCAATACTCAATAACAGACCCCTTACGAAGACATCAGATGATCCAAATGATTTGGAACCACTCACACCCAATCACTTGTTATTATTGAAGACAAAACCTGAAATACCACCTAAACTCATTTCAGAAAATGAACCATACCCAAGAAGACGATGGAAACAAATTCAATACATGGCCGATTTGATTTGGAAAAGATGGACAAAAGAGTATTTGCCAATACTTCAAAAACGTCAAAAATGGCTTGCACCAAGAAGAAATTTTAAACCAGGGGACGTTGTTCTAATTGTAGTTAAAGCCACACCTCGCAATTCCTGGGTAATGGGTCGAGTCATCAAGACAATGCCAGATGCCAAAGGTGCAGTCAGAAGAGTTTGTGTGCAGACCAAAACCAGCACACTGGACATAAACTGTGTCTGCTTCAAGAAACAGCCAATGTTTGAAATATGAAATTTTTAAAATGTTTGTTTGCAGTGTTATTGCTAATGATTTGAAAAGAATAGTTAATATAAAAGTAATTGGCTTATATTGAAGTAAAGTATAGTAATTGTCTCCGCTCCTGCATAGCCAATTAGGGGCTGGAAATGTAAGAGCCAATCTTAGAAAGTTAAAGTTTTGAGTTAAACTCATATTAATGTTTGCTTAATTTGAATAGAATAAATTCCTTTCATGGTTTATGGTATAGTCTTTTCCCCCTATAAGTTAGCAAGAGATAGAACCTTCTTACTATAACTGAGTAACAGTGTGATAATAAGCTCAGTTTGTTTAGAACAGGTCCCAGTAAAAGACCCATTTTAAGCTTAGAAATGAGATAAGCATACAGTTTCCTGACCGTTTTGAAATGTTTCAGAAATGTTAAGAAAATAGTAACGGTTTTAGATGTAACAAGATTAAGCTTAGACATTAATTTTTCCTTTTTTGCTATTTAATTTATCCTTTTTTTGTGTGAACTGTTTTACTTTAAAACTTAACTAAACTTTTAAAAACAAAGATATTTTGTCTGTGGAATCATTTCTGCGCGTCAGGCTTGGTTGAATCCCATTTTTTGAGTTGAAGCTGCAGAACTTTGGTAATTTTGGGAAAACGCAGCTACAATTTCGTCAGAAAACTAAGATTAGCTCTTACAGTCATTAACCAAAGTTTTCAATTGACAACAAATGTGAATGTTAAAATCACCAACAATAAATACCTAGTCATGGGAGAGGGTAATATCAGCCAGGAGATCAGAGAATTCAGAAATGAAGATATCATTAATTACAGGAGGTCTATAAACCACAACAAACAACAAAGAAGGGGAGCGGCACACTTCGAAAAGTTGCAGTTTGAAACTACTAAACAGACCCCTTGTAAGAATCTGACACAAGAACATACTTTTAAAAACAGTGGCAATGCCCCCACCACGACGAGTCAGCCGAGGAGAGTTTAAAAATGAATTACCTGATGGTACCAGGTAAAGTCAGTAAAACATGAAGAGTCACCATTTACAATCCAGGTCTTAGTGATGAAAAAGAAATCCAGATTGTTTGACATAATAAAGCCTTGCAGAATAAATGTTTTATTAGACACTGATCTCACGTTCAAGATAGAAGTAGAAGAGCTTGCAGCGGGATGAGCACGGGTGACCATGCGAAGATTAGCAGCGTTTACTCCCCGAGAGCACACCGACGAAGAGTGACGCCGCCTTGAAATGGAGAAATTAAATCCGGTGTCCAACGCCCATGAACCAGGGATGGAGTCCTGTGCAGGAGAAGATGGGTCATAGATGACTCACAGGCATCGGGAATCCAAGCTCTGGGACTTGAGTCAGCATTGTTTAACAGCAATACCAGCTCTTTTTTCACGGTGGCGGTGGGTGGTTTGCGTCTCCGAGAGGCATTCAGCTAACTGATACAGGTGAACACCGGTGTCCAGGTGAAGAAGTCAGCAGATGAAAAAAACAAAGGTGGAGGTTCACATAATATCCCATCAGGAGATGAAAATTGAGAGGAAACCAAGCAAGAAAATATGTTAAGTAAAGAATCACGATCGTAGGACAATGGCCGTTGAGATAAACTAAAACATAAAAACAAAGATAAAACATAGATTAGTGAGACAAGCAGACGGCCAGCCACAGCATTCAGCGCCATCTTTGAATTTATATGTATATATACATATACACCATCTTTGAATATATATCTATATATATATACTGTATATCTATATATATATATTGTGAATGACAGCCGGGTCCCATGCCTGGCAGGGATGCCCCTGCTACTTATGTTCCGGGGGAGCCGCCATGGGCAGTCCAATACGCTTGGTGGCAGCCTCCCTGGCTGACTGTGACTCCCCAGCCGCCCGCAGGGCTCCATGGGAGATGGAGTCCTCCACAGCTTGGTTGGGGCCCGCCGTGGCCCGGAAGTGCAATTAGGACCAGGTGGTTAATCACCTGGAACGCTTCCGGGTGGGCTATAAAAGGGCCCAGCCACCACCACTCGGTGAGCCAGAGTTGGGAGGAAGGAGACGAAGCTTGTCTGGGAGGAGTGGTGGAGCGAGGTGGAGAATTATGGTTTGTTTTGTTTTGTGTTTTGGGACTGTGTTTGGGCTGTGTGGCACGGGGAAGACGTGCCACACAGCTGAAGAAAAAATAAAGCCTGTGTGTTTTTGTACACGTGCCTCTGCGTGGTCTGTGCCGGGTCGGGCGCTATATAGTGCCTTTTACTATATATACATATATATATATATATATATATATATATATATATATATATATATATATATATATATATATATATATTGTCACACACGTGCGACTAGGAGTGAGCTGAATGGACCAAGTGGAGGTGATTACCAACCGGGCCAGGGGCTGGCGGGGTGCTCTAAACCTATTTCTGTTATCTGTGCAGACCAAATATGGGAAAACCTGCCTGATTTCACGTCACTTCCTGTTCCGGCACCCAGACTGACGTCACTTCCTGTTCTGGTGCCCAGACTGCCATTTCCGGTTTACGGACTATAAAATTTCCATCTTGCCAAACTAGCTCAGTTCATTCTAGGAGCTCAACCAAACAACATCCTTGTGTTGGCTTTAAACCTTTTGCAGCCAGGAACAATATACGGGTGGCTGCCCCAAACCTTTTTCAGTGTGTTGAGGCTCATTCTTTTACAATATATTGTCATGCTTGGGTCACAGATTTGCACAGAAACACAGGAGGTTGGAGACAGGAACTTTATTCAAACACTGCAAACGAACATTTGTCTCTTTTTCAAAAGTTTAAACGTACTCTCCATGACAAGACAGAGATGACAGAGAGAGAGAGAGAGAGAGAAAGAAGCAAAACAATCAATTCAAATACTTACAGATGCTGTACAGGCTTTTAAATATGCAGAGTACTCCGCGAGAGGCTTATCACGCGAATAAGGTAAGGAGCAATGTGAAAGTAGTCTGTCAACATTTTTCAGGGGTTTTCCCAGGAACATCTGTATTCTCTGAGGGTGCGATCAGCCCCCCAGCTCACACCCCCTCCCTCAACATTATTCACATTTTTGTGAATCAAGCGACTCTCCAAACCAGGTTCAAACAGGCGTGACGATACATCTTGCATTAATGTGCCCAGAGCCAGGTCGATGCCTGACTGTAAAACTGTAAGGTTGTAAGCCCAAAAACCATCTCATGAGACGAGAGTTTGTATCCTTCTGACGGTATAACCACTGAAGTGGAGCATGATCAATCACTAATGTGAAATATCGACTCCATAAGTAATAACGAAGCACTTCCACAGCCCATTTAATCGCCAAACATTCTTTCTCAATAGTCGAATAATTGCATTCCCTAGAAAGCAGTTTCCTACTCAAATATGTGATAGGGTGATCTTCTCCATCAAAAACCTGGGACAGGACGGAGGCTACACCAAATGCACTTGTGTCTCTCCGTAGAACAAAATACCGGATAAGAAGACAAAGCAGTTTCAAATCACAAAAGGAATGTTCACAAATTTCTGTCCATAAGATAGGGCGGTTTTTCCTGCCTCTAGTAAGTTCTGAAAGAGGAGCAGCCCTATGTGCAAAGTCAGGGATGAATCTTCTGTAATAACCAGCAAGCCCCGGAAAAGCACATACATGTTTCTGCGTTTTTGGCCGGGGGTAAGCAAGCATCTTTTCCACTTTTCTTAATTGTGGCCAAAGTAAATCCCTGCCCATGGAATATCCTAAATAATGAGTCTCAGACATACCCAGTTTACACTTCTTAGGGTTAGCAGTCAAGCCAGCGTGTCTCAAGCCTTTAAGGACAGCCTGAAGACGTTCTAAATGCGAATGCCAATCATTGCTGAAAATCACGGTATGCCCGGGACTATTTAGAATGAGGACGCAAGATTTGATCCATCATATGCTGGAAAGATAGAGGTGCCCCATGAAGACCAAAACGGGAGTCTCGTAAATTCATAAAGTCCGTCAGGAGTCGAAAATGCTGTTTTCTCACAACTGTCAGCCTCTAGAAGCACCTGCCAATAACCTTTTGTGAGATCTAGCGTGGAGATGTAGGTCGCTTGCCCCAGTTTTTCCAACAGCTCGTCAACACGGGGCATTGGATAAGCATCAAATTTAGAGACCTTATTCAAGTGCCTGAAATAGAAACAGAAGCGAACCGAACTGTCTTGCTTTGGGACTAATATGACCGGACTGCACCAGTCACTTTTACTTCATGAATAACACCTAATGCCAGCATCTTCTTGACTTCACACACAATATTTTGTCGTGCTTCCGGGATCCGAAATGGCCGTATCTGTACCCAAACACCGGGTTTAGTAGTGATTTTATGTTCTGCAAGATTAGTCACACTTGGCAAGTCTGAAAAGACATCAGTGTTCCATTGAATCAAAGATAACAATTCTGACTTTTGTGAGTCAGTCAAATCGTTACCAATGGCAACATTGGTCTGAGAGACAGCAGCCAAAGAAGTGTAAATCCCCTGCCGGTCATGCCATTCCTTCAAGAGATTAACATGAATGGTTTGTGACGGCCTGGTACTCTAACCTTGTAATTTACTGGTCCCATACGCTCCTCAATAATGACAGGGCCCTGCCATTTAACTAGAAATTTGTGCGGGTCAGACGGAACCAGTACCAAAACACAATCACCAGGTTTGAATTAACGGAGCTTACAACACCTATTGTAAAGACGTTTCTGAGTTTTCTGCTCATGTTGTTGATGCTCCACAGCAAAAGAAGAAAGCTTAGAAAGTGTATCTTGCAACGAAACTACCTGATCTGCAAAGCTCGGTCCATGAGCTGTTGTCTCGTTTCCTATACATTCCTCTTGTACAACATCCAGGATGCCTCGGGCGCCTGCCAAATAACAACTCAAACGGACTCAAGCCACCTGCCAAATAACAGCTCAAACGGACTCAAGCCAGTGGATGCCTGTGGCGATTCCCGCACCGCGAACATAACAAAAGGCAGGACAGAGTCCCAGGATATAGGATCATTATGAGCGACTCGACTGATCATCTATTTTAACGTCTGGTTCAATCGTTCAGTCAAACCATTCGTCTGTAGTTTGTAAACAGTGGTACTTAATTTCTTAATAGCAGATGATGCCCATTTTTAGTCTTAGGCAAAGGGCCTACAATATCTAATCCCACCTGCTGAAAGGCGACTTCCAAAATAGGCATATGACAAAGGAGAGACTGAGGAGGTTTATAAGCGGAGACGATCTGGCAGTCAGGACATGAAGTATAAAACTGTTCAACATCTTTTCCCATATTGAGCCAATAAAATAATTTTGATAACCAATCTATCAATCTAGTCTTATCAGTCCCCAGGTGCCCTCCTAAGATGCGAGAGTGGACCAGCTGCAAAAGAATTTCCCTATGTACTTCAGGAACAACTAGTTGTTCAATAAATTCCCCCATTAAATGATCTGAAATCACTCTGAAAAGGCAACCTTTTTCCAGAAAGTATGGGGTTTTCAAGCTCTTGGTAATAGGAGTCATTAGCAGAGCAAGCCTGTTTAAATGCATACTTATTCTAATGAGCTATCAGCATGCTGCAAGGGCATGAAATCCAACTGCTCCCTAGTGCTCGGATTGTGTTCAGAGGCATTTGCAAGCTGAGAAGATGTAGAAGGGCCTGCCTGCCACTCTGGGAAATTGGGGGGGTGTCTCCTTCAGTCTTGCTCAATATCTAATTGGGGCTCTAGATTTTCCCCGACCCCTACCAGGTCTTTTTCTTCTTGCCCTCCACTAAGCTTAACTGGGGACTCGACGACTGGTGCCCGACATTCAGTAATTAGTCTAGGAAAAAGGGCATTCCTTCTGCCTATCAGTATTAGCCTGGGGCAGGAGTCCGAAACGGCAGACCAAACTTTAAAGTGACGACCCTTATAAGTCAAAGGAAGAAGCAATGTCTGATAGTCTTTAACATCTCCATGTGCACAACGTATCTTTACAGTCTCAGTGTTACTAAGGCATCCATCATCAAGACAGTCCCATCTGACAACACAAAGGTCACTTTTGTCCAATAATCCCGAGATCTCGTGGCCCCCCCAACTTCACTGAGATCAATAAGTCATCTTTTTTTTCTGATGAATAGGGAATACGGGAGCAACAAACCTCGGCCAATCCAATTTCCATCGACTGAGATGGAGACAGGTGACATTCTTTCTTCAAGTGACTGGGTTGATCACACTGGAAACATCTTCTTTCAGCTCCACAGCCACAGATCCACAGCCTCCTCGGCCTCCTCCTGCCTCCCCAGATACGGGCACCTCATCAATAACTGGATTCCCCAGAGGCCTTCCTGATGGCATCCGATTGTCAGGTCCTGAAGCGTGTCGATGTTCCAGTCTTTGGTCAAAGCGTCGAGTATGTCCAGGGCGCTCTCTCGTAGGTTGTAAAACAGCATGCGGAGCACCAAATCCACCATTTTTTCTCCAAGTGGTCTGAGAACCTTTTAAGCGTTTGGCCACAATCGTTAATGATTCAACATTATGACGAAGAAACTCATCTCGGAGAACTGCAGGTATCTCAGCCAGTACTATATTTATGACAACTTTTTCCACAACTTGTTCCATCTCGTCTCCCTCAAACAAACAATGTACTTTATGAATCAAATCCTGAATTTGCGCGCAGATGGAACCATCCATGTTCAGTCTCCAGTCATTAAGTGCAAAGCCTTTAGCCACAAAGGTCGTAGTCTAATGTAAAACAACCTGCCGCTTCAGGAAATCATAATCGCTGAACTTATCGCGAGGCACATTCCGTAAGTAAAGTAAGGCATCCCCAGACAAAAAAGGGGTGATGATAACAGCCCAGTGTCATTTGTCCCATCCCAACAGAGACGCCACTTGCTCAAAAGCTAAAAGAAACATCTCTGGGTCATCTGAAGGACCCATCTTCGTCAGCACATTCTTAGAATTTTCAGGAAGAGGAGGAACCGGATCATCCTCCGGATCATGAGGAAGCGGGACATTCTGAGCGATTTGAAATAACTCCTCGGCATTCATCTGTGCAACCACTCCTGGTACCACTTGTCATGCTTGAGTCACATATTTGCACAGAAACAGAGGAGGTTGGAGAATTTATTCAAACACTGCAAACGAACATTTGTCATTTGTCTCTTTTTCAAAAGTTTAAACGTACTCTCCATGACAAGAGATGACAGAGAGAGAGAGAGAGAGAGAGAAAGAAGCAAAACAATCAATCCCAATACTGACAGGTGCTGTACAGGCTTTTAAATATGCAGAGTACCGCGTGAGAGGCTTATCACGCGACAGAGCGCAAATAAGGTAAGGAGCAATGTGAAGGTAGTCTGTCAACGTTTTCAGCGGTTTTCCCAGGAACATCTGTATTCTATGAGGGAGTGATCAGCCCCCCAGCTAACAATATATACTGTATATATATTCATACATAGATAGATAGTATATACTGTACATATGTATTTTACAGTTTTTGGAAGGCATGTCCCCACTCTTTTGTTTGCACTATTTCTCTTTAACTTGAAGTGGGAAACACATGTTCATTATTAAACTCCATGGATAACACAAGAGTACACTTATATTTAAAAAGGCAACAGTATCAATTAATACTTCAAGTACCACTACTAGTTAATGAATCAAGGATTGGGAATTATTTCTGATACAGCACATGGGTGACATCCTTGTTATTTTATATTCTGCAAAGATGAACCATTCAGAAGAATTAGCCATCCAGACTTTTGCAGCAACAGATCAGATTGCTCTAAGCCAGATTTGACCATACCCCGAAAATGTGTAGCCTTTAAAGTATGCATATGTTTGCTTACCTTAACTCATGTCATCTCATCATCTCAAGCCACTTTTCCTGGTGAGGTTTGTAGTTCTATCAGGCCAAAAGTTCAGCCCAGACTTCACCATCATCAGCTAATGATGCGACTCAAACCACCTACAACTGAACACCAGCAAAACCAAGGAGCTGGTGGTGGATTTTAGGAGGACCAGGCCCCTCATGGACCCCGTGATCATCAGAAGTGACTGTGTGCAGAGGGTGCAGACCTATAAATACCTGGGAGTGCAGCTGGATGATAAACTGGACTGGACTGCCAATACTGATGCTCTGTGCAAGAAAGAACAGAGCCTAATATACTTCCTTAGAAGGCTGGTGTCTTTCAACATCTGCAATAAGATGCTGCAGATGTTCTATCAGACGGTTGTGGCGAGCGCCCTCTTCCACGTGGTGGTGTGCTGGGGAGGCAGCATAAAGAAGAGGGATGCCTCACACCTGGACAAACTGGTGAGGAAAGCAGGCTCTATTGTAGGCACGGAGCTGGACAGTTTGACATCCGTGGCAGAGCGACGTGCGCTGAGCAGGCTCCTGTCAATCATAGAGAATCCACTGCATCCACTGAACAGTATCATCTCCAGACAGAGGAGCAGCTTTAGTGACAGACTGCTGTCACTGTCCTGCTCCACTGACAAACTGAGGAGATCATTCCTCCCCCACACTATTTGACTCTTCAGTTCCACCCGTGGGGGTAAACATTAACATTATACAAAGTTATTGTCTGTATTACCTGCATTTTTATCACTCTTTAATTTAATATTGTTTTTTATCAGCATGCTGCTGCTGGAGTATGTGAATTTCGCCTTGGGATTAATAAAGTATCTATCTATCTATCTATCTATCTATCTATCTATCTATCTATCTATCTATCTATCTGTCTATCTATCTATCTATCTATCTATCTATCTACAGATTCTATGTCTTCTTGGGGAATTCCCAGGCATTGCCAAACCAGTTCAGAGATATAATCCCTCTAGTGTGTCTTGGATCTTTTGCGTGGTTTCTGCTCAGTTGGATGTGCCAGGTGCAGTTCCAGCTAAAGCTGAGGGCATCCTTATGAAATGCCCAAACTTTCTCAACTGACTCTTTTCGATCCAGAAAAACAGTGACTCTATTTTGAGTCTGTCCTGAAATTGAGTGTCAAACCAGAGGCCCTGCAAAAAAAAAATAAAACAATTTATTTTTTATGTATTTAAGTCAAGGAAAAGGTTGTGTACAGTAAATAGCCTAAATCAGGCAAACTTAAGAATAGAGGCAAGAGTTGTTAAGGGTGTGAAAATCGATCAGTTATGTATATTGTCTGGGTGTTGAGAACGTGTACCTCCATATCAGGAAATTATCAATCTGTTCTCTACAATAATCCTAAGAAGTAATATCAAGACGCTGGGAGAGTGGAATTACCATCCCATCCATGCCATTCCCCTGTGTCTCAGTTTATAAGGGGGTCATCATTGAGGAAGGCACAAACAAATTTGTCAAACATCTTTAGAATGCCTCTGATGGTCATACCTATTTGATCGCAAAATGTCCAAGGGATATAGTCATATCCATGCTCCTGTTCCTTCTCCAAAATAAGGGTCTCCATATCTTCTCAGATGTCAGTCGGCCATACACCTCTGATAAAAAACTGTGGATCGGTGTAAGGAGGACAGAGTAACTGGTGGGACGTAATCTCCTCATGGAGATTAGTTTCCACTGGAGAGGTTTTAAGTCCATTAGCAAAGTCACTAGAGAAAAGTGTTTTTATTTTCAAATTATAATTTGGTAGAACCTTTGTTACTCTAGAATCAATCAATCAACCCATCTTTCAATGAATCAGTCTGTCAATATGCTTTTATTTATAGAGAGCCTTACATTCACCACAACAAAACAAGCAAGATTAAAATAGAACACAAGTTATTCCACTATGCATGACAATATTAGTAAAGAGAATGAAATATAATCAAAATATGTGTCACATAAATAAGATGAAAATTGCAGATTTTAAAAAACAATACAAGTCAGGAAAAAAGCTGGAGATGGGGCACTTTGAGTGAAGCCTATGTGTGTCTTGAATTTCAGTGAAAATTATGACAATCCATTAATGTGGTAACTGCAATATTTAAGAAAGATTGATTATACATATAAAGCAACATATAACATAAAACCTAAATGAGGTCTTGTCACATTTCCAGGTTGTGTCTGTGTTCAGGAAAAATCAAGTCCTTATTAAAATTCCTGTAGTTTTTTTACCAAAGAAAGGGGCAAAAACCAAAACTGTAATTGAAGAGGAGTAAAGAAATGATAGTAAAGAGAAGAAACAGTCAGAACACGGGGTAGATGTTGTCACACACATGTGCATGGGAGGCAGCTAATAGGCCTAAATGAGAGCCATTTCATGCCAGACCAGGGGGTGGCGGAATGCGCCAACTCTTTCTCTCAATTCTCTGCAAACCTGTTATAGGAAATTCCACCTGGACCCAATGGCATCACTTCTGGTTCCGGCCCTATTGATGATGTCACATCCAGTCCTGAGACCAATAACACAATTTCCGGTTCCAGCCCTTTTGATGACATAACTTGCTCTGTTCTCCTTTAAAGCCACCATCTTTTTACAAACAAATCAGTTCTGTATTGGACTCGAATCTGTACACATCTGTACAACCAATTTATCCTTTTGCAGCCAGGAATATTATATGGGTGGCTGCCCTAAACTTTTTTTTTGGCTCCTTTATTTGTCTATCATTAACAATGTGAATTCTGGGAAGAGAGTCACCTTTACTATTCTTTTACTTCATGTTGTCCTCCTCATGAGTTACAGCTGCCACTTACAGGGTGATGTGTGCTTCCTAGCTGGAATAATATATTGGGGCAATTGAAGAAAATACTCACTTAATGCAGGACAGAAGAAAGAAAAACAGTAAAGATGAGACATTCAGCCTCTTCTGGAGATTTGTTGAAACCTGCAGCGTTTTGTCCCTATGTCCCCAGAGCCAAGATGCACTGTTATTCTCTGGGTTGGGAAGATATGGTTGAAGTGTGCCATATAAATATCATATTTGGCTCCTAAAAGATGAAGGGAAGTAGGAGTGATAGGAGCCCATGTAGCTGCCTTTCTACTATGTGCATAATAGGCACCCATGACCCATCTCCTGCTTCTATTCTTTCAGTGCACATTTACTTGACCACTTGCCCTTCCACCTACAGTAGCAGTAGGTCCCATGTCATGAGCCTGTGTGAGCCTTAGAGAAAAGCTCTTCTCTTCCTTTCTTTTCTCTTCTTTATTGACAGCAGTGCAGAATATTTAACTGCTTATGGGGGAAAGTGGGTGTAATCACATTATCTGAGAACTTTTACTTCTGGCTAATGGAATCTGCTTAAAATTGAAGCAGTCGAGCATAAGGAGATTTGCATTGATCTGCTTCTCTATGGAGCTGAACACAAAGCAGTCTATCTAGTCTAGGAGCAAATGAAACAGCGAGAGCCAGTCGAGGGGCGCTTTATAATCCCATGTTCAACGATCGATAATGGCGCCGCTTCAAGAGGCCGGGGGGGTTCATTGGGACGGGGGGCAGTGTAGATCAGGTATTGGTCATGGAGAAGAAGCTGGCACTTTTTGGTGACATCCAGTAACCTCATGAAACACATTTTGAACTACATAATGAAAACTCAAATGAGCAGTTACATGTGAGAGTAGAGGGGGTTGAGTGATGGCAGTCATCTTAGGTACTTAAGAACTGCCTACTCTGCCATCCTACCACCTATATTGAAAAAAATCCATTATATAAATTAGTAAAACAGACATTTCAAAAAGAATGACACAACAAATGTTCTGAATTGACCTCCCCAATTGACACTTTGTCTATGGTCATGTATGTTTTACTGTTACCTGTGTAAAAGGAGATGGAGATTCAAGACAGCAATAGATAAAAGTACAAAACAATAAAGACTTGAAAGCAGCTGATCTCCCATAAGGAAAAATGATTTCAATGGTGCAAAAGTGAGATGCTAGGCAAATTGGATCTGTCTTAAAATGGATTTGTAAAATGTTAAAGCAAATCAAATTCAGCCTGGACAAAGCGGCACCATCAAACAGGAAATGAAAGCAAGCTGCCAGTTAACTCTGTGCCAACTTCAGAAAAGCACATCAGCAGTCTCCAAACCACAGCCAAAACCCCAAGCTCACTTCACTGCCAGTTTGCTCTCTATTTCCAGGGCAAGTCACATGGGAACATCCTCATCACATTCCCAAACCACCTCAACCGGCTCCTGATGGTCTGTAGGAGCAGTAACGCAACTCTGAGGCTCTCCCAAATCACTGAGTTTCACAGCCTTTCATGAAGTGTTAGACCAGCCACCCTGTGAAAAAACCATTTTTTTCCCAATTATACTTCTCATTTCATTCTTTTGGTCATTACCCACAGCTCATGACCATTAGATGGGGACAGATTAACTTTTATATTGAGAGTTTTGTCTTTAGACTCAGCTGCTGCTTCATCACCATTGACCAGTACAGCTCCTGCAGAAGAGCTGCCATTGCTCTAATCAATTTGTTGATCTCATGCTTTTTTTCTCTGTCACTTGTGAACAAGATTCTCAGATGCTTGAACTCCTCTGAAAAGGGCAATTCTTCCCCTCTCAAATGGAGAGAGCAATTTGCCCTTTTCCAAGAGAGAATCATGACCTCAGACTTGGATGTGCTAATCCTTATCCCAGTTGATTCACACTTGTTAGCGAATTGCTCGAGTGCACACCCAAAGTCACGGTCAGATGAGGCAAAGAAGGCAACATCATCTGCATAAAGCAATAATGGTATGCCTAGCCTCCCTAACTAGAGAACATCACATTCTCAGATGCACCTCGATATCCGGTCCAATGAAAATCACAAACAGGAGTGGTGACAAGACACGGCCTTGATAGAGATTGATATCCACTGTGAATAAATTCAGCTTAATGCCAAGTATTCATAAATACAGTAGCTCTCACTTTTCTTCATATAGGGAAAGAATAGAATGCACGAGTTGCCCGTTACCCCGTATTCCTGCAGCACTTTCCACAACACATACCAAAGAATACAGTTACAGTATATGTTTATTCCAAACCTACAAAATACAGCTAGTCTAGGCTATCACACTCCCATGCACCCTCCAGCAACTGTGCCAGACCAACCTGTGGTTTGCAGTCCCATTCAGAGATAAGGAGAGAATGATTACAGAAATGCTTTCCTGTAGGCCCAAATACCATGGATTTGATAAAGATTGCTTTTTTATTTTACTTTCATACATAAAATGCTAAAGGTTGTCTGTCTACCACTAAAAATTCCTCAAACCACTGGGTCTTGAACCTTGATCTTGGTCTCAAGAGCTTATGATGTTACACATGTAACACATCTTGAAAATTGAAGGGGCAGGTTCCCTCTGCCATGTGATTGGGTTTCAGGTCATTCTCACAGCTAGAGATGGTGCCACCATGTGACATGGCTGACAAGAAAAGATCCACAGCAACATCTGCTACGGGTAAAAAACAGTACCACTATGTACACTGCAAAGGAATGTCATTCACAAAAATCGGAGGGGTGGGCTTCCTTTGCCACATGATTGGGCTTTGGGTCCTTCTTACAGTAGGTGATGGTGAGGCCACACAACATGGCTGACTGGAAAAGAACATTGGTGACATTTGATGACAGGAAAAGCACATTGCACAGGCTGACTAGTGGTTTTCATTGCAAAAGACAGTCATGAACATCATTAGGACACTACAAAAGGTGGCGGCACACTTGGCAGAGTGACCTGGGGTGCTGTGTTTTGTTAGAAGAGAATGAACCAACTTTCTTCAAGGACAGGAGGTTTAAGTATAGCAAATTTTTGCTTGGCAGAAGCTGCTGATATCCATAAAAAGAGAATGTTTCATCCGTCTGGTTACAAGAGGAGCTTAATGTAACTTCAGCTATGAATTTATACTGCCTCGGCCACTAAAAGGTCTCTAAACAAGAAGGCTTTTTACTTAAATATACAGTATGCATGGCAGAGGAATATGAGGATGAGTAAAGGGAGGGTAAAAGGGTCTGAATGTGAATAGCATGGCATCACAAGTGGGTGCCATATGCAGATTGCTTCAAGAGCAAATGAAGAGCAAAAAAAAAAAAATAGAAATGCTAATCTAGCAAGCCGAAAAGAGGCACTGTCTTTGGGGGTGGGGGAGTGCAGGGTGGCAAGGAGATGCGGTCAGCTTGTGCCCTTCAGCAAATGAAGAAGGCAAAAGTGATGACTAAGGGGCAAGAGATGAGATTAGCAGCATCTAAAAATAGAAATAATCACCTACAGTGGCTTTTACAGAAATGAACCCTAGATTGCTAAACTCCTTCTGTCCCCCATGAACTACCCAGGGTCAGGCTTGATAGTGGAGCTGACAAACAATTAGCCAAATCCTCTTATCTGCTTCCACATTTGATCTGTTTAGAGGCAAAACTTGGGGGCAAAATGTTGAAATCAGATGACCAACGTTCATGTTGTGATGGTGGCAGCACCACAGGTCTGGCCACAGCTCAGTCCTGACTGATCACAGCCACCTCCCATTATGTGTTATGACTGGTCAAATGAACAATTCAGATCAATTGATATGTGGATACTGACTCTACAGAATAACCTCTAATTATTAGAACATTAGAACAATCTAGACAAAAACACACCATTCAACCCAACAAAGCTCGCCAGTCCTATCAACTTCATACTTCTAAAAAAACATTGAGTCAAGTTTTGCAAGACCCTAAAGTCTTACTATCACGCTACTCGGTAGCTTATTCCAGGTGTCTATGGGTGTCTGTGTAAAGAAAGACTTCCTAATGTTTGTGCAAAATTTACCTTTAACAAATGTCTCTGTGTTCTTGATATACTCATTTTAAAATAACAGTCTTAATCCACTTTACTAATTCCCTTCTTACTTTTAAACACTTCAATCATGCCACCTCTTAATCTTCTTTTATTTAAAATGAAAAGGCTCAGCTGTTTTAATCTTTCTACATAATTTATCCCCTGTAGCCCTGGTACCTTTTCTAGTGCTGCTATGTCCTATTTGTAGCCTGGAGACAAAACTGCACACAATGTACTCCACATGAGGCCTCACTAGTGCATTATAAAGGTTGAGCATAACCTCCATAGACTTGTACTCCACACATCATGCTACACAACCTAACATTCTGTTTGCCTTCATAATGGCTTCTGAACACTGTCTGGAAGTTGACAGCTTAGAGTCCTCTATGACTCCTAAATCCTTCTCATAAGGTGTACTCTTAATTTTCAGACCTCCTATTTTGTATTCAAACCTAACATTTTTACTTCCTATGTGTAATACTTTACATTTACTGACATTAAATTTCATCTGCCATAAATCTGCCCAAACCTGTATGCTATCCTAGTCCTTCTGTAATTATTTAACAAATTCCAAATAATCTGTCAATCCACCTATTTTAGTATCGTCAGTAAGCTTAACCAGCTTGTTACTTCTGTTCATATCCATATCATTTATATATATTAAAAATAGGAGCGGCCCTAGCACTGACCCCTGTGAACCCTTCTGCACCCATCTACAAACATCACCCTGAATTCCCACTTCTTCCCGACCTCTCATATGGCACCTTATTAAATCACCCAGAAGGCACCACACCGTGCAAGACTCTTTGTCCCTGGAGCAAACCTCAATCCCCGTAATGACTGAGTCCTCAACTA